>NW_011888785.1:23359646-23366758 GCF_000151845.1 Pteropus vampyrus | reverse complement strand
TTTTTTTATCTTTAATTTCCTGTGATTAGAAACTTCCTCCCATAGCCTAAGTTACTTTACTTTGCCATTTTTGTTTATCATTTCTTATTTATCTTGTCTTCTCAAAATTACTATGTAAAATTCATCCAATTTCAAAAGAAGTATCTCTGACTTATAAAAATTAACTAGATATATGTTTCACACCCAGTTGTGTACTAGCTAAGTTTTATATTTATTTCCCCAAAATCTATAGCTCTTATATTCTTGTTTCAACCATTCCATTTGATTATTTATTTTTATTTAAAATTATTTATTTGTTTCTTTAATCTGGCATTTGTTAGATACTTTTTGGATACTTATTGGATAAATTCTTTACTAGGAAACATACATATTCTACTAAACAGCAAAAACACCAGTACTGAAGAATATTTTAATTCTTATCATGCGATTTTATTTTGAGAAACTTACTAACAGATTAAAGACAGATAAATTCACAGCACAAAGCAAAAAATGTATAACACTCTTACATTAAAGCTGAAAAAACAAAGCCCAAGAGAATTTAAGAAATATCTTCCAAATTTAGTTTCAAACTACTAACCCACCTTTCCTAAACTTGATTTCCTAAAACCCAGCCGTGACTAATTTTCATCCTACTTTAAGCCTGATAAAAAACCAAACACCTAACAAATTAACGGTAGTTATTCTGTACTTTTAAGATTCCTAAATTAGCTTGTTTCCCTAGATTAGAGACAACATTGAAACCTATAATGAGAATTCATTAATGACTTCATTCGACAAACATCGAGCATCTCCTGAGTGACAGACTCTGGTAGGCACTGAAAATCAATGATGAATATATCATAATCACTATCTTCAAAATTCTCAGTTAACAAACCATGGTTCACAAACTTAAAGGATCATAGGGGTCAGGCAGGAAACACAAACAAATACAGAAAAACAGATAAAGGATAAACCACTACTCAGCATAATGACAAATTTTATGAATATTTTTAAGGGTATAATAGGAAGCAATATGGGCTCTTGTGAACTGGAGGATGTGTCCTTTTATAAGGAGAGAAATCACTACTGAGAGCCCATCAATTGTTGCCTTGAGAAAATAGAAGCCAAGAGCTGCCTGATAACCCGATTTTCTAAGAGATGCAGAAATCCTGATTTTCATATGACATCCTTTGGGGTTCAAATATTCATAATTAATTATACCATTAAATAAATAAATACACACATATATATGTGTACACACACACACACACACACACACACACACACACTGTGGGGATCAGTACAGTACAGCTCAAGGAAACATCCCTGTTGACTGGTTCTGGCCAACAGGCCACCAGGTCAAAAGTACTAGGTTAAACTCTAGTCTTAGAAGATAACATAAACTTATTCAATTATATTTTCTTTTAATGCCCCACCAAAATGAGAGTACAAATTAGTCATATGTGAAACATTCTATGATGATAATAGAGCACATTTTCTGAAGGAGTCTTATATAAGCTGAGAACACAATACACAAATAATCTGTTTACCTCCCAGTATGGCAAAATGTATGTAAATAAAGTTTTTCAGAATTAAACAGCAAATTCTCCTTAATATACTAAAGTGTATTGTCATATGATGCCCGATGAAATCAATAAGACTTCCAATACATTCTGATCCTGAGGCAAATTTTAGGAACTGTTTCCTTTTCCTCCTTGATAATAGTCATTTAGTGCCTTGTCTATATAATAAATCAATTCAGAAAAAAATCTCTCACCATCTAAAATATTATCACTCATATACATATACTATATGTGCATTTTATATTAAAATATGCACACAATAGAGTTAAGAAATGTTGCTAATATTTATGGCTTCATTGCTTGAATCATCACTCAAATCTCTAGACTTTCTGTTGCTTAATAGCCTCTTGGTAGCTATAAATCGCCAAAAGATGTGAAATTCAATATAACATTGGGCGAGATAACTGACTTGATATAACTTAGATTTCTAAAATTAAGAGATTGTTACATTAGACACTTAAAGGTGAGATACAGGCAGAAAGAAAATGCAGCAGAAAAAGATAGTCTTAAAGATAATTTTCAAAATAAATTCTCATACAAAGTGAGTATGCAGTAAGATTTTAATTAGGATGTTAATTAATAAGATAATTAATAGATGTTAAAATTAGTTCAAAAGAGAACATATATCCATAGTCAGATAAAATAGTGAAATAAATTTACAAATGAATGTAAAACTGGCAATCATTATCTACAATGAGAGAATCAATTGTAGTCTCTATAGACAGGAATTACTTACATTACTATCCAGTTTCAATAACTTAACTTCTACCTCTGTAAAGATATAAAATCGCCTAATCGAAGACAAGCAAAGGTGGAAATCACTCAGAAGAATGACCTAGCCCAAAATCCACTAAAATTCAGTCTTTCATGATTTTTCCTTATAATAAGGAACATTTGCTTATTTCAGAAACATTAGCCTTGAAGATTCAATGCCTAATATTACTTCAAACACATTCTCACCTCAATAAAGAGGCTAACTCTAGAAATTTTAGTTATATAACTTCAAATTCTTCATCTGGCTCAGTGAAAACTCATGTTTTCAGAAAGAATTTGAAAGAAATGGAATTCCTAATCAGAAGAGACAAAATCAATCTTCACTAATAAATCTTTATCAATTAGTATAGATATTTTATGCTTTCAAATAGGTGTAGAAGTGAATAAATCTGATATCTGAAAATTCGATTACAGTAGACAATAAAATTGGCAAAGATAAACAACCCACTGGAGTTTAAAACAGCAACAACAACAAAACTAAGGTTAGAATATTTGCTCTGGAATGTATTCTCTGTGTGATCATGGGCAGTTTAATCTTTTAACCACTATTTGTCTGAGGTTCTTAATTCCAAGTAGTAATGCTATCATTCTCTCATGGTTATTGTCAGTTCATTAAAAGTTCATTCACAGAAATCTTGCACAATATCTACAACAAGGTGCATCTGTTTACTACTGGTAAATGATCTTTTTGTATGCTTCTCAGAGGAGCTGGAGGGTTGATGCCAGAGATATCAATCTAAATAAACAATCTAAATCTCTGCCCCAGAAGATTTCACAATATGGAACCTTGATATCTTGTTTGAGTTCTAAACAATCCAAATAAAAAGTTTTTCAAACTTTCTACCTAAGGAGATAATAGATGAAAATGAAACTTCTGAGATTGAATTCCTAGAATCTTATAATGGATTTAAAATCGAACATTTGTGTGGGAACAAATAAAACTGCAAGGCACTTAATGTTTTTGGAAATATTAGGATAATAATTGCTAGGGAAGAACCATAAAAAATTATATTAGATATTCATAATATGTTAAATATACAAAACCTAGCTTTTGAGTTTTGCTGTTGTTTTTGCTCATCGTAGTATATCAATCCTTATGAAAGTCTTGGTATACTATCTTATACTACTGGCATCTGCAAAGCAAGCGAAAAAAAAACAACTCATGGTTTCATAAAAACAACCAAATATTTATTGAACATCAATTCTAGATCCAGCTTTTCACTCGGCACTATGGGGTAAGACATTAGTATTAAAAGTCTCTTAAGAAATTTACTATCTTCCGAGGAAGGCAAGTGACACACGTGAGAAGGCAAGTGACATACATAAAGCCTAGGAAGGCATGTGACACACGTAACAAAACAAGTCAGCAAGCTAACAAATGCCAGACTGAGCGGTATAAATAAGAATTCAAGTCATACTCTGAAAGATCTTCAATTAAATATCTAGACTAATCTACGGTCAAATCCAGCAGAAATATCAGCTGTCAGGAATTTACAAGATTGATTATTTATTTATTTATATATGCACTGAATAGAGAATATGGGAGTATAAAAATAAGTTTCCCTCAAGAACTGGAAAATAAGTAAGGCCATCTGCTGAGGTTTAACTCTAAAGTCATTATATAATTGATCAATAAATATAACACTTTTTGGTGAACTCCCAGTCAGAGCGAAATTTCCTGAAAGTAACATCCATATAAAAAGAATGTGTCAGTCATAAGAGAACGGAGGGGAATGGCTATTCAACTTTGGAAGATAGGAAAAAGAGAATAGGAAAGGCACAAAATTAGCACCTACGGGAGAGTCTTAGTCCACAGCCTGACTATTCGATTTCCTAAGGCAAGACTGCGCCAATTGTGAAGGTGAATGTATCAGGCTACCTCTTCCTAAATGCATCCGACAGTCAAATTATGTAACTAACATCTTTCCCTAATTCCTGTATAAAAGAACAAACTTTAGATTGCCATAGAGCTTCTCTGTTAGCTTCCCAAAAGTGAGAGAAAAATGCCAGAAAAAAAGATGTGAGTATCCCGCCCCTTTTTAGTTGTGTTTCTCACAGTAACAATAATTATAATAGGGGCATTTTTTGAGCAGTTACTATGTGCCAGATAGGCACTATTCTAAGTGCCTTACCTGACTTAACTCTGTAACCCATCACAACAACCCTGTGAGCTACGCCAGGTTATTATACTCATTTTGCAGATGAGAAAACTGAGGCACTGAGGGGTAATAGTAATTGCTAGAGATCATATAGTCAGTCAGCCACTGAAACAGGATTCAGATCCAGTCAATCTGATGCCTAAGGCTTTGATCTTTCTTAAATATTACACTATATTGCTTCTCATAATAACTTATTCATTGACATTACAATTTAATAAAATACTCTATTAATCGACATTATATAATTTATACAAAATATTTCTGTGAACTTGGTAAGCATCAGTTAGTATCTCTAAATACCTCCCCAGTTCTAGTCCCTGTGAAGATGAAATTTCTGGGATTTCAGTGCTAGGTCTAGATTAAAAAAAAATCACTCTTTGGGGTGGCCAGTCACCCTTTCCATGTGGAAAGTGAACTCAACATGAGTTTTCTTTTTACTTTCTTTTATGCATATACTCTACAAAGTTCCATTTAGTCTCATCTATTTCTATAAAATAGAAGTAAAACAATACTTTGCATTTTTGAAATTAAAAAATATTTTTAAATAAAGAAATTCAATAATAAAATATCAGTGGGTTTTATAAATAAGATACTGTTTCCTGATATAAATAGATGGTACAGGCAATAATCTATAACAAAATATTATTAGAATTTTTTGCGTGTAATAATCAGGCCAAATAAAATTAATGTTACCCATAAACAAACCATTTTGAAATAGCTAAATAATGCATAGTCATTGTCTTTCTATTTTTTTAGCACTGAAATATATCACAGTCTTCTATCACATTATGAATTAATTCCTTTTTTTAAGTTTGATTTCCCCACCACCACAACAATACAGGTTCTTAGAAAAGGTCCTAGAATATAACTGTTTTATATTATCCTAAAGAACATATGCTTTTTTGTATAGCTAAGGTTAAAAAATCTTTTCTTCACGCAATTGTTCTTCACAGATTCTTTTTATTTTTGAAATTTCACACATTCTTACATCTATTTCCTTTAAAAAAAAAATGCAGAAACTTGGCAGTATTCAAGCACCAGCTCCACATTTGTTTTCATGAACGTGCACAGCCTGGATAGAAAATCAAACATCGGGAGGCAGGTGATGTTCTTCCCACTAGTCACTGAGTTCCTCATGTAAAAAGGACATGGCACAAGGTTGGACACCCACTATTAGAGGCCCAACAACAGATGGACTGACTGAGAATTAGCACTATTGCCAAAATCTGGAAATGTCAAAATAAAATAAAATAAAACACAAAGGTTGAAGAAAATGGGGGAAAAATATATATGAAAATGGGAACCTGAAATTAGAATCAAGGTTGAAGAAGTGAGATTAAAAATGTATTTTCAATTGCTGTAAGAAGTCAGTTTGTGTGTGAACGTTTAAACAGAAAGAATGAATAGGGCGGCTTATTTTTTGATAGTGTTTTAATTGACTGTAATAGCTTTCTTCTATTTACTTAGGAAGCTTATGTTAAGAAGCAAATATAGAGGTCTGTGCCATTATAGAATATGTCTTTTGATCTTGGCTTCAAAGGAAGGTTATCGTTTGAACAATTGATAGAGTTGGGAGAGGGTAAAGAAGTAGAATTGAGATGATGTTTGAGAAATAGATCTATTGCAGAGGGTTTTGCATGCCAGGTTCACGAATATGAAAGTAATCCTTAAATGAGAAAAATCCCTGCAGCACTCTGAGTAGAACAATGTAATGTACATCATAAAGAAAGTAAATATTAAGAAAATTATTCTGAGTGTTATATAGAGTAGATTAAAGTGAGAAGAATAGAAACGACTACTGACTTAGCTGAAAAGTATGCTAGATACTGGGAGGCTGCAAAAATTGCATATCAACTTTCCTTTCAGTCTGCAGGAAGCATTCAACCAGCAATCCTAGAACAGAGTGCAGAGCCCAAGGCAATTCTGTGCTTTACTTATTGGCTTAAACTATGTTAGGAAGGAGTAGTTCGCATCTGGCTTAAAGTGGGTAAAAGCTCTGTTCTCGTGAATAAATGTTGGCTCTATGAAAGTCTAAAGAACGAAAAAGGTAAAAATCTTTCTGAAGACTCAGAAGAAAAATAGAACTCTAAAAACGATTAAAGAATAAGAAAGAAATAATTAGAAAACAGGCACATTTAATACAATGTTTAAAAATGCTTTTTATGAAGTAAGAGAGGGAAGACAGAATATAAAAATATGTCTCCTATGAGATAATGAAGATAGATGAGGAAAGGAAGAATTGAAGTAAGTTAATAATGCAGTCATAGAATTAAACTCTATTTCAATGCCAGAAAAGAAAATATAAACATTAAAAAAAAATTAAGAACTTTACCAGAATGCAGTTGAATAGGACAAAGAAAGAAAATGAAGATGAACAGTGAAAAAACATGAAATGAAAGAGCTATAAATACTCTATAGAGAATGAAATCAGAATAACTGGAACAGTAGTAATAATCACAGACACATTTGCCATTATCTTTCTGGAGCAGAAAAAGACACAATTATGCAGATAGGTTCACTGAACTCTAAGAAAAATCAATGCAAAGAGATACAACTAGATTTCTTATTTTAAAATTATTATTATAGTATCCTTTTCTTGAGGAGATATTATAATACA
>NW_011888785.1:23319601-23358731 GCF_000151845.1 Pteropus vampyrus | reverse complement strand
TAAATGGTTTTGAATTTAAAAATAGAAGCCTAAAAACAGGAAGGTAAATGGGGTACACTTTGTGAACTATTCCGCAACATCAACAAACTGACTGCAAGTTTAAAAGTATAATACATTTTAAACATTACTTTCTCTAGAATTTTGTTAGAATACATATTAGAGGAAAACTCCTATTTTTAAAATTTAAGTAATGTAGAAAATACATCTTTGCAGGTGAAATAAAGGAGTTGAGAATGAAGGTAGAAATGCTGGCACACAGTAAGGTATGTGAGAGCTTCCTGCTTACTTATAATTTACATCTACTATGGAATACAGTTCAATAAATTTTCCTGGAATCAATGTATGTATATGTGTGCATGTATATATATTTATGAATTAATAAATGAAAGTGTCAATGTAAACTTCGTGAACTGTTAAAAAATCTCAAAGAATTTTTAGTTTCCTCAACATATGTGTGTTTTCCTTTGCTTGTAAATAGTGTAGCTATTTTAGCTTAAGTAGACCAAATGAATTTTAAATCTTTTAGGAGTGGAGTAAGACAAGAACAGCAGAAATAAAAAATTAGGTTCTTTTGTTTCAATTTTAAACCTATTTAGGCAAAACTGTGTAAAACCTATATTTTGTAATCTAATATACTGCATTTATTCTATTGTAATCGGTGGTCTTCCAATCATGAATGTTTAACAATAAGATGAGACTATAAGAGAAAAACAAAATAAAATAATATAAACTTATACATGGACTATCCAATGTTGGCACATTTTTAATAATAAGATTTGTTTTGCCAGAAGAGCTTGTTCAATGGGCAGGCGTTCTAGGTCAGTCTTCAGAGTCAATTGAAAGGACTCTCAGTCATACAAAACCTTGATAAATTATAGGAAGACACAAAGCTATAATGTAGAAGAACCAAGTGTCTCATTTTTACTATATAAACAATTTCTATGCACTAGGCATTAAGTGGTTTTATTACTCTTTATCTCTATGAAGCAGTGAGCTGTTTTTTACATATATCTCAAAACATTATTTCTATAGAATATATTATGGGTAAAAAAATCAGATTTTGGGGCAAAGACCGCAACATCAGTAAAAGAAATTTAAATATCGGAAAGATGCAATATGTTAATTCAAAAGAGGCAGAGGAAAAAAGCACTTGAGAATGACTCAGAAATTCAAAATCATTATCAGTTAAAAATGTTCGTGTAGCTCTCAGAGGTAAGAGAGAAAGAAGCTAAAAGAGGGAGAAGAATACAATAGTCTCAAGTGTAGTTTCAAATCTTCTTTTTACTAAGATGAATCAAGAATTTTTAAATTTGATAACTTAAACTGGTCTAGATAATGTATCTTATTTAATTATTCACAAACTGGAAAGCATTAGCTTAGCCCTTCACACAAAAATTATTGAATAAATGTCACACATCCAAAGAAGACCTTTAATTGCCAAGATCCAGTTAGATCTCTAAGTGCTTATATGATTGATTTCTCTGAAAGAATTAAAAACAACAACAAAAACATGTTTTTATGTATTATGGCATTCTGTTACATCCCATCTTTCATAGAGGTGCAGAATTAGCTGACAGTGGACAACACTTGAGCAATTTGTCCTAACTAATGTCACCGTGACTATGACACTGAGAAGAGCTAACAGCCTGAAATCACCAGCCAAAGAACCCTAGATCTAAGTTGTTTTCCCATTTACCGGCAATGTGATCTTAGACAAGTTATATAAAGTTTATGGCCCTCAGTTTCTTCATCTACATAGTGGAAAAAGTTACTTCTTAAATCTATATTAAGAATGAAATGAGCAAACATATGGTACAATCCAAGCATGTTATTAGAATATAATATGAATTCAGGAGATACTCCGTCCCTTTTGCCGACTTGCTTCCTCTCCCTTCCTTCCCTCCCCTCCCTCACTTGCATTTTCTGATAATTACTAGACTATGAAATAAAAACCCATTTTGGTGTATTTGGAGCAAGATCGGTATGCATAAAGCAAGGTAAAAAAATATGATTAAGAATAAGAGTAAGACATCTAATTTTTAGAGTGTTTCATTTTAAGTGCTTTGGCATATATTTTATTTAATTTTCCTATAAAGAGTTAATATACAAAAGATAAAATTATAATCTTCATCACAAGATAGGAAAAATAAAATATATTTATAGGATCATTTAAAGACTGCAAGGAATTGCAGTGTGTTTTGTGTAAAGTTTTTTATATTGACCGGTAAGCATTCTAGCTAGAAAAAATTATATAAGTAACATTTTGAAATTTTGTATATAAAATAATTATTTTTCAATCACATATGCAAATATTCAGTTCTAAAGGCAAAGTGATTTCTGCGAATGTAGCTAGAAAAAATGACAACTTATAAAAGATAAAAAAAATCAGGATCTTATTCTTCAAGACCAGCTAAGGTTTCACTGGAAACCCACAGAATTGTTTAAGAATCACCATAAATATTTTTGGAAAATCCTATCTTCTATAATTATAAATAAGACAGGTAGCATGTAAATAATGAATATTTGTTGAATGAATGAAAAATCATTTATCTTTCATATATTTGTTATCATAAGAGTCTATATTTTCTTTCAAAATAGACATTCCCATCTCTTAGATTGATAGAGCAAAAACAAACTGTAGGCCTTTTTTAAGCCTGTACAAATTGTTTAAATTGGCAAAGATTATAACAGATTTATTTGCCTTATGTAAGAAACACAATATCTTCTAAGTGCCTCTAGCATGAACGAACTATCTGAAAGTCTGAATACATGAGATAAAGGTATAGCTTATCTGTTCCCCCAAAACTTTTAAGGACAAAATAGAAAGCTAATTTTAGGTCTTACTGCTCCCTTAGAGACAATATCCTAATTCTATCTGTTTGGTATGAAATATATATCATCTGCAAAATGCATATACAAAAATCTCAGAATCACACTTTTCCGAAATTGTTACTACTAGCTATTTTGACCTGCAAAATTTACTGTCATAAAGCATGTCAAATTTTAAGCATAAACTATTGATGGCACATAAAAAGCTGAGATTAGAAAATAGCAAAGTAATTCATGATTTCCAAATCTACTCATTTATTGATTTTGCCGATTATTATATAAAAGTTACAGCTGCATAACATGACAAAAAGTTATTATTCTTAAAAATAAAATATTATAGAGCTATTCATAGTATTATGACTCTGACGATATGACAATCCAGAAATAATTTTAAATAAACACCCAATAGGTGTGGTTAAAACATTCAAAATTCAACAATATATTCTAATGGTTTGCTCCATTTATCCATAAACCTTCCCACCTGAAACACTTTTCGCATAACCAACTATATGATATTTTATTTGGGAATTAGAGAACCATAGAATAGGCCAAATACAGTTTGGGGCCAAGTTTACTCAAAAACTAAGTTTACTCAAAAACTAGTTTACTCAAAAACTAAGTAAACATGTCTTGTGTCAGAGTGATACAGGTAGGGAGCTAACTGATGACTCTCTAACTTATTAATGTTATTGATAGTAGAGACCATGGTGCCTGGGAAATCTTACAGTTTTTCAATCTTGAAATTTCAATAGCCGTTCCTAGAAACATTTTATTTTTGGTATACACTTCAAACTAAGGAGATAGAAAAGTATCCAGTTGAGTAATTCCTATGAGTTGACTCATCTTAACCATTTTGTCATTCAATAATCATTTATTGCTCACTAGCCATGAGCCAGTTACCATGTTAGGTGCTAATGATACATACTCAGATAAGAAAAGACTCAGCTCAGCTTTAAGAGCCTCACAATTAGTAGAGTGAGACTGACATTCAAAACTCTAATACAATTTGATAAGCCCAATGGTTGAGCTCAGTAGAGGGATCCATATATCTAGATGAGAGATACAAATAATTAATCTTATCTGAATGTGAAGAAAGTTCTACAGAGAATGTACCTTTAACCTGGAACTTGAAAAAATGCTAGGATGTTATCAAAAGCCTAGAGGAAAAAAGATATGTCAGGTATATATATGTGAGCAAAGGTATGATCAAGTGAGAACACCTGGAATGGTCTATGAACTATTAGCTTTCTTCTAAAAATAACTGCAAATCAGTCTTCGCCATTGATTTCTTCAGCCTCCATATCTGGCTCTTTTGCTTTTATGCAATTTACACTGCAGAGTAGCATAATAGAGAAAACTATGCTGCAGGGCTGAGATTAGAGTGATGTAAGTGAGGAAACACATTTCGGAGCAAATTTAAAGTTCAGTAGATATATAATATTTTTAAAAATCAGAATTAATGAAGAAAACCTCATGATGAATAAAATATAAAAACATTAAATACAGGTGGTTGTTGTTCGTTTGTTTTATGACCTTGCATTATTATGCAATGGAAGGAGTTGTCCCAATCAGCCCAAGGGTTCCCAGGCTGCAATAGCTCCCTCTGGTCTCTGCCAGGCCCTATAATGGCCAGGTTTACGAATTTAAGCAGTGGTGTGCAAACAGACTAGGTAGTGCAGGGTTTTATATAGTCAGCCAGTTTTTTAAAAATCTAAGCTATTATTTTTTTTCCACTTGGTTCAAAAAATTGGATATATTTTAATAAGTACAGGGACACACATTTTTCTTTTTCCTCAGGCCCTCTATGGCTCCAGAAGACACCACATGCAGAAATCTATTCCCCCAGCACTGCTTTTGACTTGCTTTAGGATTTTGGAAAAGTCACTCAGCTCCTCTGAGCTGCAATGTTCATACTTATAAATTAGAGATAACAGTAACTGCTCTAACAGTGAAACTACTGTGAGGAAAATTATTTGAAAGGGCTTTATAAATTTAATGTACAACTCATACTATATCAATTTAACAATCTCTGATGAATTAAAATTCAGACATATGTTTTAAATGTCTGTTTCATACCACACTTTTAGAAATAGGCAACTATAATCTTCCAGTAGTAGCCTGTGGCTCTGAGCATGAACATGTACCAGATAAAAAAGGTCTAAAGGTCTTTTACTTAAAAGTCCCTAAACAGTATACTAAAGTTCTTTGAACTTTTTAAATTTAGGAGAAAAGCTATTTAAAATTTTGTTTCAAATATTCTCCCTTTTTAGTTTCTAATATCCTGGATGCCATACGGGGAAAATTTCCCATCATCAATTGGTAAAATATCCTATTACAAGGAGAAACAAAATGGCAAAATTAAGATCAAGTGTCTGAACAAATGCGAAGGCTTTCTGAAAAGTCTCTGGATTCGGATCCTAAATGCATCTATAATGTCTTCTTTTCTTTTTAAAAAATCACCAAACAATTAGAGAAGAAATAAAAAGCTATACTCCAAAATGAAACGGACTTCAAGGCAATGAATCAATTCTCTCCTCTCCTTTCTCTCTCTCGCTCTCCTTCCCCCCTCCTTCTCTCCCTTCTACCTTTTCCTCCCTCTCCCCACCTCATTGACACACACAAACGCTGACCCTTATTTCAGACCCACTAGAAAAAAATAAGTCCCTTTAAACAAAGATAATCACTAACATTTAGTAGGCTTACGATCAAATTTTATATAATCTTTTCAGTAATTCCCTTTACTCATACCCTTTTCAGGGCTACCCTTGATATGTCACTCCTCTTTGCTACAGTTCCAAGCTTTTTTTATTGTATTTGATTAGCTACTTCTTCAATTCAGTTGCAGGGTTTATTATGTGGAAGTTTGAATAGTATGGAGTTTTCACTTTGATTTTTCTTACCTACTAAATTGTGACCATTACCTAAAGATATGAAGTAGAACTGAGTTTTAGCTTTTTCACCCATGCCCCTTGCATCTGTTTGTCTATCAACCGATCACTCCTATTCCTCTTTAATTTAGCTTCTATTTTCAGCAGATAGCTCTAACTGATGTTTTAAGAGGCACCCCAAGTATCCCAATTGACAACTTCATTATCCTTTGAGTACTGGATATTTCACCGTAATGACAGTCTCTTTTCTTTCTCCCTCTAATGCAAAAGCACAAGGCTCCCTCGGCTCTCTCTTCATCCTGGCTAATCTTTTACTCTCTATTGGCTCCCTTCTTTCTATTTTTAACATTAGCACTCTCCAAGATTTTATTCTCTTGTTATCCTTTTCATGTTTGTCTTAAGCTGAGATCTCTCCTGAATTCCAGATAGAAATATCCATTTTTATTTGATGTAATACCCTATAGGCCTACTAATAACTTGATTACCATGCCCACATGAAAACTGTTTATTTATAGCGCTATCATTTTCCAAATCTCCCAGGCATGAAAAAGAGGCAATTATTTTGACTACTCTTTTTTCTTTTTGCCCTTCATCCAATAATCAAGAGTCAAATCATGAAGTTTTAACATCTGTAACACTTTAAATAACCTGAGATGCGGCTAAGTGACAATGAAGCCAATCACACAGAACTACTAATAACATGTCCAACTCCTCACTAGCTATTGGACTTTAGCCAGGTTGCTTACTGCTCTAAAAATAATAGTTATGTTATTATCTAATAGGTTATTGTACAGATTAAACAAAACAAAATAACATTTGGAAGTTGGATACAATATGACAAAATAGTATCGTTATTATTATGCCATTTCTCTATGTGTGACCTATTCCTCGAATATTACCTAAATGTCCCTGTTTAGAATATCGTCCCATCACACGCCACTTATATCCTACCCATTAGTCCATGCCCATCTTAAATATTGTTCTCTCCATGAAACCTATTAAAAAACTACCCTTCCATACCAGTATAATCTTTCTTCTTTTTAACACATATAATTCTTTATACTTCTCTTTAGTCACTTTGTCCTTTATTTTTCAATTTTTGCTTATTCTAATCCCTAGAAATATCTCTCTCCACCATATGTATATGTTCAAATTCCTCAAAATATTCCCACTACAATGCCATTGCTCATTTAGACTATTATTGATTTTTCTATATCCCTTCTCCCTTTATTTGAAGTTGTATTTAGCTCATTTCTGGATAAAAAGGTAAATTCCTTAGAAAATTGTATCATATTTATCTTTAGTACGCAGCCCTATTCAAGTTGCTCAATAAACTTTTGCTGAATAAGTTTAATTTGAATTCCTATAAATTGAGAATGAGCTCAACAGTGAAGAAAAAAGTCAAAAGTGCCACCAAAAGTACCATCTCACCATCATCTGTTGTTCTAGTCCATGACAGAAAATAAAAAAAGCACATTAAAAAATAAACTAAATTTTGTCTATATTTTTTCCCTAAGAGCCAAGTTGTTTACTACAAAATACTTTTGAGGAAAAAAAAGAATGGTTAGATATAACTTTCCCATAATGATGCAAAAATTTTTAATTGAATTACTATTCATTTCATTATTCAGTTAGGTACTGCTTCTTCCTAGCCAAGTCTCTGACATATGTGAATCATCAATCTAATCTTCGTATATAGATGCCATATTGAAATCATTGTCCAATGCAGACCATATTGGTGACTCAATATATAATTTGCTAGTGTGCTTAGGCAGCATCCACACTTCTGTTTTATTTTCTAGTTATCATATGATAAGAATTTAAAGCCTCTTGCTGAGGTATTTGTCTCAAACTTGCTGATTCCACTTGCATAACAGAAAAATGCACTAAATGTTACACCATGAGCGACATCAAGATAAAATCCTTATTTACCTTAGATGCTAGGTTAGAGTTTTACTTTGAATAAGTAAATGTCCTACATCTGAAGATAACATTTCAATTAATTTCTCTTGACCAGTTATAATGAAATTATTTTCAGATTAAGGATATAGTTATCTTCCTTCATAATATATATGTCATTAGATGTTATAATGTTCATTCAGATGCTCTAGCAACAATTCTCTTTAATTTTCACACCACTTTCTTATTTGTTTAATTTTTTACTACATCTGCAAGCTCATAATGCTCCAGGGTTCATAAATACTAGCCATAACACCTTTTTTTCTGGTCCTGCTTCGCTTCTGTAAATCAACTGCAATAACCTGGCTTTTGCATTATTTCTTGTAAAACATCCATCAAGAAAAATTATTCCAGAACTGGAAGCAAGTAAAATCAATTACTGCTTGTTCTTTCAGGGTAGTGCTGGGGTTCATCTTTGATTAACTTTCTATTTATTTACTAGGTTTTTTTTTTTTTTACAATTTTGTAGGACTAGAGATTATTTTGTAGAAAATTAATATTAATTTAAATGATACTTATTTGGAGATAATGCAAATGATTCACATCTATAATAATATAAATAAATGTTGCCCAGAAGAGATGCAGTTAGTTTTAGTCTAATAAAAAGATAACTCCAAATATTACAATGTATTGCTCTGCAGGATATTATCCACATTTACATCTATTAGAAATATTTCAGCATTCTTGACAGATTATATAGACTTCATCTTCCAAAATCTCCTTTGAACCCAGTTTTGACATTTTGTAACCTCATTAATTAATTTTTAAAAATCTTAGACATATGTTTATTTTATATTACATGAGAACCATAACTTTAACTTTTAAAAAATTATAATTTAGGAATCCCCAAATATATCACAGTTTTAATAATATAAAAATCATAATGTGAGTTAACATCTACCTTTACTTTGAGCCAGGCTTATTTTGAGAGTTGTCTCTAATTAATTAAATTTTCTATCACCATTATTATTACAACATTATTATTGAGGCATAAGGGTTCTAGCTTATTGAAGGTTATATATCTCTATTTGGAGCCAAAATATTTTTTATTTGACTCTGTATATTGCTTCTTATAACTACGTATTTTTCTGAATTCATGCCTTCCTACCCAATGTGCTGTTTGTGGGGACTGAGGTCCTGTCCTAATTCCTTTCTTTCTAAGACTCACTGCCCACTGCTGTTACACCCCACTGCTTCCTAAATAATGCCTAATGTCCAATCTGTGAAGTGACCTTCACATCTTATAAAACATTTTAGCACAGTGGTTCTCAAACTTTACTTCTCCTCTGTCTCCTTTTGTTATCACAAAAGCACTTGTCCTCACATGCATCATTATAACCATAGATGTAAATACTCTGAAATGTACTATGGGGACGACCTCAGCATAGCGACTCATTCTCTTAAGGCTCCAGTACTTGTCACAACAGTCTTAATCTGAATATAGGACAGTTAATGATTTGGGGAGGTGAGAGAGTGGGAAGTTCTCTGAGATACCAACTCTCCATTGTCATAATGTCTGCAAATTATTACCCTTGACACAGCTGCTAATTATATTGCTACTACAGTCATTACTATTGTAATTGCTTCTATCCTATCCCCTACTGCTTCTTAGCTCCAAGGCTGCTTCTTCATGGACAAATAACTTTATGGGCACTGTGTCCTTTTTTTCAAAGTTACTTCCTAGTCTGGCATTGATGATTTATGGGGTCAATGCTATATTGGTAAAACAGTACTAAGAAATGGAGAATAAACAAAGTTGACATTGAACTCTGATACTATTCCACTGTTGTTGAAGAAAGATAAACAGAAAAATATTTTGAAAAAAGTGAAATATAAAAGTGAAATAATATTATTTATTATTTATTGACAAAACAAACCTTTTTTGACAGTTGAGTAAACCTGTTTGTGACCAAACTAAAGCAGGTTGCTAGGCCACATTAAGCTTAATGCACTATTATTGAGAGAGGCCTGGCTTCCAAATGTGCTTTTAAAATAGTTTTCTTCCATATCAGTTTCTTATTAGGAGATTTTCCAATAGCTACCCAGACTATTACCACATTATAAGAACAAAGTATATGATGGTATGTGTTAATATATTTAGAGAGAAATTGATTTGAAAGATTTATTACTGAAATATGATTTTCTACTGGAGCTCGTTGAGCTAGAGAACCAGATTTAATGGACATCAGAAAGTGCCCTCTATTTATTTTTGATGGATAGCAAGAGGGAACTAGCAATGTGCTTTTGGGTCAGAAATAGACAAAAGGGAAAGAAGCCATTATATTTTAAATTATACCTCTAACTCATAACTTTCAAAAATAGGATATCAATTCTGACTTGTTTTATAGTAAAGAAAAAAGAAAGCCATATCCTGGAGCTCCAGTTTCCTTTGACTTTTCTCATGATACCCTTTAAAAAAAAAAAATCATCCAGAAAAATTCAAGAGTGGCAGCTATTGAAATAATAATATGTGTTTATTTCTATTTAAAAATTATTTAACTTATAATTCATCAATTATAAATCTTTTTTAATCTACAAATTGTTTTATGGTAGTGACTGTTTCTTTTGGGACTACTGAAGGGTAAAGTGCATATTAACTGCTGCCAAATAATGCTGATTCTCTCTACAATTCACTGAATTTCGATTTAAATTTTGAGTAAACTTTGTGTTAGTTAAAGTGTAGAGGTGTGAAGAGGGGACATTTTAAATAACAGCTTTATTGAGATATAATTCATATAACATGAATTCATCGACTTAAAGTATACTTTTCATGGTTTTCAGTATATTCATAGATATGTGAATAAAACCACTAGCAATTTTAGATTATTTTCATCATTTCAAAAAGAAACTCCATATCTTATTATCACCCTATTTTGTCCATTCTTCATTCTCTCCCCACCCCTAAGCAATCACTATTTTACCTTCTTTCTCTACAGATTTGACTATGCCGAATTTCACAAATATAAAACAATATGTTGTCTTTTGTAATTGGTTTCACTCAGCATAATGTTTTCAAGGTTCATTCAGGTTTTAGTATGTATAAGGACTTCATTTTATGGATGAATAATATTCCATTGTATGGCTATATCATATTTTGTTTACTCATTCGTCCATCTGTGGACATTGGGTTGTTTCCAACTTTTGGCTACTATGAGTAATGTTGCTACAAACATTTGTTGTACAAGTTTTTGTGTGGATCTATATTTTTCATCTCTTAAGTATATATGTAGGAGTGGAATTGCTGAATCATAACTCTATGTTTACCATTTGAGGAACTGACTGTTTTCCAAAGGGATGTCACCATTTTATATTTACGAAAGCAGTATATTAGTGATTGGTGCAATTTCTCCACATCCTCAATAACACTTGTTATTTTCTGACTAATTCTAGCCATCCTAGAAATAGTATTCATTGAAATTTGATTTGTATTTCCCTGGTAAATAAGATGTGTTTATTGGCAATTTGTATATTTTCTTTGGAGAAATGTCTATTTAGATCTTTTGCATATTGTTAAGTGTGTTATTTGTCTTAATTAGTTTGAAGAGTCCTTTATATATTCTGGTACAAATCCCTTATCAGATATATGTTTTGCAAATGTTTTCTCCCATTCTGTGGATCATTTTTTCACTTTCTTGATAGTGTGATTTAGATCTTAAAAGTTTTACATTTTTATAAAGTCCAATTTATTTTTTCTTTTGTTGACTTTGCTTTTAGGGTCAGATCTATAAATCCACTGCTGAATCTGACTTCATGCAGATTCACACCTATGTTTTTTCCTAAGATTTTTTTTTTTTGCTTTTTTTCTTACATTTAGGTTTTTTGATCCATTTTGAGCTAATTTTTGTATATAGTAGAAAGTGCCCAATTTTATTCCTTTGCAGGTGTGTATCCAGACGTCCCAGTACCATTTGCTGAAAAGACTATTCTTCCCTATTGAATCGTCTTGGCACCGCTGTCAAACAGTAGTTGACCATAGACAAATGAGTTTATTTCTGGATTCTTAATTATATTCGCTGACCTATATATCTATCTTAGGCAGTATCATACTGTCTTGATTATTGTTGCTTTGTATTAAGTTTGAAATCAGGAAGACTTAATCTTCCAATTTTGTTTTTCTTTTTCAAGATTGTTTTGTCTATTCTAGGTTACTTGCAATTGCATACAAGTTTTAGGATCATCTTATCCCTTCCACAAAAAAAGGCAACTGAATTGATAGAAATTGCACTGTATCACTAGATTACTTTAGGTAGTATTGCCATCTTAACAATATTAAATCTTCTAATTTAACACATAAAATGTCATTACATTTATTTAGATCTTCTTTAGTCTTTCAAACATTGCTTTGTTTTCAAGCATAAATTTGGTATTTGTTTTGTTATTTCTAAGTATTTTATTTTTTGATGTTATTCTAGACTTGTTTTGATTTTCTTTTCAGATTTTTCATTGCAAGTGTATAGAAACAAAATTGCCTTTTGATCCTGAAAGCTTGCTGAACTCGTTTATTAGTTTTAATAGTTTGTAGTAGATTCTTTAGGATTTTAAAATACATCATCATGTTGTCTGAGAATATAGGTCATATTTTCCTGTTTCATGTTTCATAATTTTTGTTAGACACTGAAACTTTTAGTCAAGATATTATAGCAAATGTGAGTAACGGTCACCATTCTGCGATTGTTATTTACTTGTTTACTGACTGGTTTGATTATTTTAATAAAGTTTATTCTCCCACCCTTCCTTGCCTGCACTGTGATGCCTCTTATGTTGCTCCTCAGGGAGCACTACCTTGGGCATGCTGACAGTCACCCTGGGATGATTGGTTTGGGCTCCCTTTGATTCTCTTCCCCTAGATCACACCCAGCTGTTACACTCCGCTAATTGCCAGTTGATTCTTCTGTTTGCAACAATACCCTGGGGCACCAATTGTTTCACAGCCTGATCTAATCAAAGTTGGGCTCTTTTCATGGAATGGTACCCAAGATTAGTGTTTGAAACCTGTTTTGACCTCAGGAAGGCTCCTCCCAACTGTCACTCTTCCCCATTTCTGTCCTGCAGATTCCCAAGTCTCTTTGGCTTTCCTTTCTCTGTGCCATGATCTTGGGTGAGGACAAGAAGGGCTCCAGTATTTTCAGTGGTGCCTCACCCTAGGCAGAGCCTCTATCCCAGGAGTGATGGGCTGGTCACTAAAAGGAAGCCACTACTTCTCAGCCACAGTGGCCTGGAACTTAGCTTCAATAAGAGGTAGCTTGAGGCAGAATGAGAAATGCTGAGGTCCTGCCCTTTCCAGAAAGATAACCCTCTGACTAGGAGCCCAGGTGGGAGGGAGTCCTGTGTTCTTGGCTGTACCAGTACCCAGCGGAATTTCCACCTCAATGAGCAGAGAGAGGTAGAAGGTGAGGTGAGGGTCTTGGTTCTTATATCACGGACTCTCCCAATTCTTACCAAGATTTAGTAGATTTCTTAAATAATGTTTCTTCATTTGCTGGATGTCCATAGGGAAATATCCAGAGATTTTAAATGGTTATTTTTTCATATTTTTTACCAGTCTCACTGAGTAGCAGATCCTCAGAGCTCCACATGCTATCATGTCAAAAGTGGAACTCCAGGGGTTTTATTTTCAATAGCTTGAATCGCACATCTTTTACTAATTAGAAAATCTTTTTCTTTTTAATCAAGTACCAGAATCACAAGTAGTTACATTATATGAGAGAAAATGATAAGCATATTGGATATTGATCCTGCAACCTTGCTGAACTCATTTATTAATTCTAATAGTTTTTAGTAGATTCTTAAACAGAGAAGGGACTTTCATCTTAGGCCACCGGGCAAAGCTTAGTAGAGCCTAAAACATGTAGGAAGCATTTAACATTGTGTATGTGTGTGTGTGTTGAACTGTTGGATTGGGTATTATTAATATTAGAAATGAATCTTTGTAGCAAATATATCAACAGATTTGCAGTACACCAAAACCAAGGTAATATAAGATGCATTACTACATGTTTTCTTATTAATAATTTCCCTTTCAGCATATATGTTTTAGTCTCTATGACACTAACAAGCTTTTTTCTCTTTAATCATAACTAGTTCTATGGTTTTCTCTAAATACTATTAACTCACAAGAACGGGCGGAAATGCATACATCTTCAACACAAGTAAACTACCAGCCAATTTTATAATTTATTGACTCAATAAATTATTAAACAAAAATTTTGTTTTTTCCAAGGTAGTCATTAACCTTAACCTTGAAATATAAACTATACTGACAACATAATTTCCATTAAGGGAACCAATAATTCATTATGAGCTATATTTTGCTTCCTTCGATATTTCTAGTGTATATATGCAGACATAAAATTCTATGATGCTGCACTAATCACATAGTAAATAGGATAGTATTGTTTTTTATAATGATTGTTCACTTCTCCTACATACTTAAACCTCTTAAAGTTTATTTTTAAAAAATCATATTGATTTTTTGACTGAGAATATCACTTAATTAGGAAATGTAACTTATATGAAATGTCATAACTTTTAAGACAAATGACAAACACGATAATTATTTTTTCTTTTAAAAATTATAACTGCTGATTTTATCATTGTTTCTTTTAGAAATATATCAAAACCACAAATACCGTGCTGATGTCCAAAGTTTGTTATAAAATAAAAGAAAAAAATAAATAAAGTTTGTCCTTCAAAACCATGAAATGACCTAAGTGGTTTTGAGGCCTATGTGAATTTTATATAAAAAGAAATGAAGATTCGGAACTATCAAAAAATAAGTATATATGTGAACTGAGCCTGCAGTTTCTTGCTTCAAAATAACTTTAAAGGATTTGATGTTTCACCTCCTGCCAATACTCCACAGGCTGTTGAAAATCTACACTTTAAAATGGACTTATATTTTCATAGCAGCAAACCCCATTTTTTAAAGTGCTATGTCTTAAAAACTCTTCCACATTAATGTATCAGTTCAACTTTTAATTATTGGATTTAATAGTAAAAGCACACATAGTTAATAAAATCCAAAAATCACAGCTAAATGACAAACTTCAACAATTCAAATCTTAGAAGAAAAAAAATCTAGTTACAGCATTATTTTATTTTTAATATATTTCCCTAGCAAATCTTAATCTATAATATAAAGTCATTCTAGAAGTGTAAAACATAAAAATGGGACATGCAAGGGCATGAAATTCCAAAGTAGTATTTAATCAAGTGTCTATTATTCAGGAATGTATGACAATTTTAAATTCTACTTTGTAACAGCTTTAATTCCTATAATTATTTTTTAAAAGATATAAACACATTATGGATCTTGGTCTACATTTAGCAGCACATACAACTAAATTACAGAGAAAGTGTCTTCGAATTATAACATCTGAGCATCAGCGAGAGCTTCCAAAGACATGTGTTCATTTAATAGGGACAGAAAAGAGGTTATAAAATCTTCTGGACTCAGATTTTAATTGTAAAGTCAAATGCATTTTACAACATGAACACTGATATATTCTGTGATACTACTGATTAACTTGAATTGAAACAAGTTATTTTAAAAGGAGTTTGTTTTTGGTGATATGCCACAAGCTCTTGTCTGATCGAGAGGCATTAGACAAGGTTAGTGATATTATTTCAAAAACTAATAGACCATATTACTGCAGTTATTTCATATATAAAGTGTGAATACTAACTCCTCTATTTTCAAGCTTCTTTCGGTTCTTGCACATTAATGAAAACAAAATGTGAGTCACATTTAATTATTTATTTTTGATGAATAAAACTGTGTATATTTAAGTATACAATGTGATTTTTTGACATACATTGGTATACACTGTAAAATGATTAACATGATCAAACTAATTAAGAGAACCATCATCTCAGGCAGTTACCTTTTGTGTGTGTGTGTGGTGAGACTATTTGAGATCTACTCTTTTAGCAGATTTCAAGTATGTAATATGTTATTATTAACTTTAGTCACCATGCTGACCATTAGGTCTCCAGAACATACTCCAGATATAAGTGAGATCAAGTGATATTTATCTTTTCATGTCTGGCTTACTTCTCTTAGCATAATGTCCTTCTAGTTCATCCATGTTGTTGGATATAGCAGGATTTTATTCTTTATAAAGACTGAATCCATTCAATTTATATATACTACATTTTCTTTATTCATTCATCTGTCACTGAACACTTAGCTTGTTTCTATATCTTGGCTATTATGAATATTGCTGAAATGAACATGAAATGTCAGATATCTCTCTGAGATACTGATTTAATTTCCTTTGGATATATACCAGAAGTAGGACTCCTAGATCTAATGGTAGGTCTATTTTTTTTTTTTTTTGAAAAAACTTCATACTGTTTTGTATAATGGCTCTGTACCAATTTACATCCTAACCAACAGTACACAAGGGTTCCCTTTTAGCCACATTTTCACCAACACTTGTTATCTTTTGACTTTATATATAATAGCACTCAAATAGGTATGAGGTGATATCTCCTTGTGGTTTTGATTTGCATTTCTCTGATCATTCATCTTTTCATATACCTGTTGGTCATTTGTATAACTTCTTTGGGAAAAGTCTATTTAGGCCTTTTGCCCATTTATTTAATTTCTTTTTCCTGTTAAGTTATATGAGTTCCTGATATATTTTGGATATTAACCCCTTACCAGATATATAGCTTGCAAATATTTTCTCTCATTCTGTAGGTTGCCCTTTCATTTTGTTGATTTCCTTTGCTGTGCAAAAACATTTTAGTTTGATGTAGACTCATTTGCTTATTTTTGCTTTTATCACCTATGATTTTGGTGTCAATTCAAAAAAAAAAAAATATCCAAGACCAATATCAAGGAGATTTTCCCACTTTCTACTAGTTTTGTGGTTTCCAGTCATACATTTAAGTCTTTTATCCATTTTAAGGGTTTCGTGTGTGTGTGTGTGTGTGTGTTATAATATAAGGGTCCAATTACATTCTTTTGCATGTGGCTATTAGTTTCCAGCACTACTCGTTCCTCATTCTTGGTGCCTTTGTCAAAAATTTAGTTGACCACATATGTGTGGGTTTGTTTCTAGGCTGTCTATTCTATTGGTCTATGTATATATCTTTATACCACTGATTACTATAGCTTTGTAATATATTTTAAAATCAGGAAGCAGAGTTCTTCATACTCAAGACTGCTTTAACTCTTTGAGATCTTTTGTAGTTACATAGGAACTTTAGAATTGATTTTTTTCTATTTCTGTGAAAAACACCATTTGATTTTTAATAGAGATTTCATTAGATCTGTAGATTGCTTTGGGTAGATGGACATTTTAACAATAATAATTCTTCTAATTGATGAACACTGGATATCTATTTGTTTAATTTATAACTAAGTATTTTTGTTGTTGCTGTTGTAAACAAGATTGTTTTCTTGATGTCTTTTTTGGATAGTTCATTGTTAGTGCATATAAGTGTGACTGATATGAATCACATTTGTATCTCTGCATTGATGAATATATATTTGGTGTTTCTCCAACACTATAACTTAAAAATGATTATAACTTGAATAACTTAATTAAACAATGTCTTAAAATCATCTCTTATGTTTTTCCCTCTTAAAAAATAAAAGAAGTGTAAATGAATTCTGCAAGATTTATAGACTTAGGGCTCTTAGCAGATCCTCTTAAATAAAAAGATTTACCTCATAAGCAAGAAAACTAGACCAGGGAAGGGAAATGACTTGTTTAAGATGACAGTGCATCCAAAGCAGAATAGTTGAAAGAACTGGGAACAACTACTTCTTTGTGTCATTCTGTGTCCTCAAAAGTTACTTCTTTCTTTAAAGCAGATAAACTCAGCACTACTGAGATTTTGGGCTGGATATTTTGTTGGAGACATGGGGGGATTGTTTTGGGTACTGTAGAACGTTTTGCAGTATTCCTGGCTTCTACCCACTAAATTCCAGTAGCATCCTTTTCCTAGTTGTGACAATCAAAAATATCTCCAAAAATATCCCCTGCAGGGTGCAAGATCTCCTCCACTTGACAGCCACTGCTTTAAAGTCAATGAAGCTGAAGTTCTAGATAAAGCCTTAAGACAGTAATAATAGTCAAGAAAAATATATATATATATATGAATTTGATTGTCTTTTCCATTTCCTTTGTCCTTTCACATACGTATAAGTTCCTTGAATATAGGACTATCTAATTGAATGTTGCTCCTAGCATATTGTTCCTAGCCCGAGCATATTGACAAGACAAACAATAGGCTGATTTGAAATGGCATTATTTCAGAATTGTCAGAGGGAAAAATGTGTTGGATATTTAATTACGTGTACCCTCTTGCATTCCAAAATGGCATAAAAATTGCTAAAAGATTACACTTAAATGTCACATGGCAACTTTTTACATAAGTGTGGAAATGGCAAATTAACGAAGAACTGAAGTGGTGTTTGTTTCTCTTTCATGCACCATTTGAATTAGCCTCAATTTTCCTTTGCATCCCACACACCAGACTTACCAGACTTCCTGAATCTATGAAGTTCCCAAAGCTTCTGATGGAAACTTAAAAATTCAGGCTGTGACTGGGGTGGACAGAAGTCTGCCATAGCAAAAACTACGGCAAATGCTCACCGCATACAAATCCATTCTTAGTTAATTTAATTTCCAATTCCAGAAGAGAAATTGGAAACTTGCTTTCTTCACATGAAGAACAAAAGATAGTCAACTCTATTATTGTTTCTTTTTTATCTATTTGCATTCCGAATATCTCTAACGTATACAAGTATAAGAATTTTGAGTAAAATAACATTATTATTATTATTTCAACTTGAAAGGATTTGGGTAACTATAAAATAGAAAAATAAGTAGTTATATCTAACATCTTCCCTGTACCAGAGGATCAGTAAAATATTAACTTGTTTGAGTGACTGAAATTTAACAAGAATTATTAAGCAAAAATAAATTATAATTGTATTTTATAATAATCCCTAAACTTTTTTTGTACATAGTACCATATGAACCTACTGCACATAACAAACTTTGTTGAGGATTATATAATGAAGAAAAACAAGTAAAGATCAGTCTCTACAAAACAGAAGAAGACAGTAACTATGTTACTGATTGCTAATATGGAACACTAAATTACACACATTACATGTATAAAAAGAACAAGAAGTAGTCGTGTACGTGTGTGTGCGTGCGTGTGTGTGTGTGTGTGTATATAGATTCAGTATCTGAAACAAGAATCTTCCCAATATTGCGTGAACTATAATTTCTTCCCTACAAATAGTGGGGGGTTATTTGGTGGGGAGGACATTATTTATGTTATTGGAAGTTAAAGTTTTAGAAGATATTTCTTTTGTCATTTATCATGGCTCAAGCAAAAAGCAATGATGAACAAAATCAATTTTCCTAACCAAAGTGTAGAGCAAAAATATTTATAAAACCACCATATACTCTTATTACTCAAAGTTTTTTATAAACCTGATGGTATCTTTCAAATCTAACAGCAAAGAAGTAATTTAATGTGCTTAGGACCTGATTATTCTGAGGCATTGGTATGCCAGACACAATTCAATTTTATGACATTTAGCCCCCTGTTGAACTAATATACCAGTCCAACAGCTCTTAGATGTTAAATTGACACACTGTCTCCCTGCTTCTCAAATCTAACTTATATTCTTTTGTGAAGAAAAGACGAGTGCTCCAGAAAAGGAAAAGAACAGAAAAAGGGTTATGTTGTTCTATCAGAAATGGAGAGAAATGTGAGATAGGTTTTTCCATGAATATACTTTTGTTTATGCATTGCTAATGTATAAAATGTAATCTGTGCTTAAAAATCCCCTTTCAAAAATTCTACTCATTTTTTACAATCCAGCTAAAATGTCCACTCTCCAAGGAGGTGACCTTAATCTGCCCTCTGGAACAGATAACACAAATGATTAAGTTTTTTTCCATAGAATTTTCTATATCTGCATGGACCTTTCACATGGCTTTGAGCATATTCTGGCTCATAATATAGTTATTTGTATTTAGAGGTTATCACTGCTACTAGTTTGTAAGCTCTTTAGGTATATCAATGAGCCTATCTATATATCTTCCAGATTGTCTAAAACAGAAATATTCAATCAATGATTGTTTATTTAATAATCTTTTTTTTTCCTTCTGCCTAGCCCATTGACACTAAATTTCCTAGAAGTCTGGAAAGATAAGTGATGATCTCTGAGAGATATGTTCTTTGAAATGATGGCTTATTACAATTGTCCAATACTCCAATAGAGGTGGACATTTTTTATAAGGAATACTACAACTAGAGTTTCTAAGAACCATAATTTTAATATCAAGGTACTTAGATACCTGTCTGTATTAGTTTCCTAAGGATACCATAACAAAATAACATAGACTGGGTGGCTTAAACGACAGAAATTTATTTCATCATAGTTATGGAGGCAGGAAGCCCGAGATCAGTGTGGTAACAGGTTTGGTTTCTTCTGAGGCCTGTCTTCTTCGTTCAAAGATGGCTACCTAGTTGTGTCCTCACATGGTTGACCCTCAATGTGTGTGTGGTTAGTGTCCTAATCTCTTCTCGTAAGGACACCAGTCATTTGGATTAGGGCTCATACTAATGACCTCATTTTAACTTAATTACTTCTGCAAAGGCCTTATGTCCTAATACAGTCACATTCTGGGGTACTGGGGTTAGGACTTAGACATATGAATTTGGGGGAGGGCACACGTTCATCCCATAACACTACATATTTGCATTTCTAAATTTCTACCTGTACTGTTACCTTAATATATCCTCATGTTAAACTCTTAGTATTAATACAGATATATGTCTTGTGCTTGTTCTCTACTGTATATACTTGTCATATTGCTTTAGATTTTCTAAATAGGTTTAAGAAATGCTAATTTTTCAATAAGAAACAGTATTTTCTAAAGAATGATAATAATTCTAGTTCTCAAAAACTTTTTCAAGAGTGAAAGTCCGAAAGCATTTTATAAACACTATTTATCTACAAAATATCTGAATTAGATTTTTGTTTTTACATCTAACATTAAATTTGTCCAGATTTGAAATATAAATCACAGAATATGAATACATACAAGTTTTCCAAATTCTTACTTCCTTTTTATTAATTCTGGCTAAAAAATTTTCCTTTTCTGAAAGAAATAAAATTTTGTTTATATCCAAGTTCCTAAACATAAATGTGTTTGTAACACAGGTATTTGGTTCCTTGGCTGAGAAATCAATTTTTATAAATAAAAGATCTGGCTTTTGACATTCCTTATACTTTGTACTTTAACATCTTCATGGATGTTTTTGTTGTATTTTTCCCAGGAGCAATTATTTTTTAAATAGGAAGAAAAATCAATACAAGACAACAAACTTGTCCAAGTCAGCATTAAAGAAATAGAAATAGGTAGTTATTTTAAAATGCTCCAGCTAGGTATAGTATCGTAATCAGTATTTTCTCATCTTGGGAGCTACAAAAACTTCACTATGAATATAAAACAAAAGCAAAAGTAGGAACTAGCTCAAACTTTAAATAATATATATATATAAAGCATGACAAAAAAGGCTCCTTACTACAGAAATTGCATTTTTTTTTTTTTTTGCCAGATAACATCGACACCTCTTTGGAAAGAATAACAATGAGTAATTTGCATTTGTCTGATCAAATTATACTTTGAACATCAAAGAGATTATGAAAGAATTGCTTAGTATCTACCTATAAATGAATGTGTTTTTATACATATACAGGTATGTTATTTATTAACATCAGAAACACTATATGATTAATTTTCAAAAAGCATTATTAACATGGTTTACACCTTAAGTCAAATATAATACATTAGAAATTAAGATATTAAAAATGAGCTCCTTCATATATTGTCTAGTGAATATGTGCTAATTTTGAAGATGCTGAAACTACTTTACATTATCATAGTCAATTTGATTTGCAGATTTAATTCAAGATTCATTTCCCTTGGTTTTCATATTAGTGATGACAGAGAGGTCACCATAAAAAATCCACAATATATATGGAAAATTGCTTTCTTTCACTTTTTAGCACACATACTAGCAAGTCCCACTTATTGAGGGTTTAATATTTTCCAAGTACTATGTTAAATGCTTAAACATGATCATATCTAATCCACAAAAATCCTTGGAAGAAATGTTTCACTCTTTATAAATATGAGAGAAAAAAGAGAAGGAGTGAATAAAAATAATTTTCTCAACATCATACGAATAACTGGCAGTTCCAGGATATGAACTCAGGTTTGTCTGACTTCCATCCACTTCCCCAAACAACACAACATATACAGACATGCACCTCAAATAAAGCAGGCACCCCAAAGAATACACCCATATAAAGGATGTTGAAAGAACTAAATTGAACTATCTTAGATAATCACAGGAATATAAGCAACAGACATTTCATGTGAGGCCCAGCACCAATGTGCAAATTTTGTTCCAGAATTCAAGGTCCAAATCTTGTGCCATGCTGTTAACTCCATTACTCCAGCATCCATTGATGTTTTCCTTCTCTAAACTTTGATAGTTTTTATAAGATAAACCACAATTTTAGCACTGAATCACAAATTGCCTTATTACTTTGATGTCTTATATGCATGTCTTGTCTTCCCACCTTTATTTAGAATCTAAATTTTAAGTTATTATATAATACTGTGATATCTAGTAATGTTATAGTATTGTATTTATGTTATGTGCCCATAGCTCTTATAAAAGGGTACTGCATATTGCTTGTTATTTAATAAATATGTTGCTGGTTTGTTAGAGTTGTTGAGCCATAGTACAGACAGTACCCAGAAGGCCAGATTAAGTTCAGATGCCCTAGATTAAATTATTTTGCTACTAAAAAGAGGAAGAGGAAACCACTGTTGAATCAGATCATTTTTTTTTTTTTTTAAAGGATCTTCTCCACTGAAGAAAAGTCAAGTACTCTCTAGGATAGCTGGGATTTTGATCTACATTCCAGGTCTTCCAGGAACCAACCCACCTCTGGAAATATCAGGCAATTAAAGTATTTGTTTCTCTCCCCACCACACCCGCCACCCTCCCACTACCCCATTCTCCACTAATACAGCAGGCAATTTAGCAACTTTATGTGATATTTTTTAAAAGCAAAGCAGTATTCCCCAAAGACAGTTAAGTAGCTGATTGGCAGAATATCCTCAGAGGCATAATTATAAGCTTGTGAAATATTCTGAGATTCTTACTGTCTCCTTTATTTATAATAGCTTTTACATTCTCCATGCCTTTTCTCACCCTATATGTGGATTAAAGAGCATATTACAAAATTTCACACATTCTTTTCTGCTTTTTCAAATGGCAACTGAGAAAACCATTGAGATGACTATAACCCAATTATCTGACCATTTAACATATGTTTTGCCAATATTTTTATGATAATACATTTCTTATCTTACATTTTTACATAGTTGGAAAAGTTAAATATTCTGCATATGTAAACTCTTAGGACAGATGGCTTAGTCATGGCTGACTGTCTTCTCTAATGACAATGAAGTACCCTTTTGTATTTTGATGAAGCTGACTTAGACACCTGCTGCTGATTTCTCACTACCACTTAAGAAAAAGGAAGAAAATGCGAAAATTCAAAATTCGAGGTTGCTTGGTCATTCTCTGGCAGTAAGGACGTGAATGCTGAAAGTGTTAATGTGTGAAGGATAAATTCACTGACCTCCCAGAGCATGATACATAGGTATTTTATGGTCCAATAATATGATGCAAAAAAAAATCTTATTAATAAAATATTAATTGATATCTTCTCAGCTTATTGCTTAGATGATACAAAACTTCTGGTCTCTATTATCTCCTACGTTTCCTCCAAATCTAAAGTTAATTTTTTTCATATACTCTTCCCCTTGATAATCCACTTATAAATCTCTTTCTTAAAGCTCAGGCCTCAGTTTTCTGTTCTTCTCAGTCTATGACAAAATTATAATTGTTAGTATTATGAGGGCCGGAAAGGAACAATCTGTATCTAAAGCCCAGTTCCCAGGAATGTTAATTAACTTGCTTGTATTTCAATCTTAGCTCATTTGTAAAATGGGCATAAACATAATAGAAATGAATAGTGCATTTTTAAGGAGTAAATACTTTTTAAACTACTTACAACATTGCTTGGCATAAAAAAAAAAAAACACTCAACAATGTAAGACACTATTATTATTAGTGATGCTATTAATCTGTTTACTATTTTTTCTTGGATTAAAATCAAACACCATAGTTTACTTTTATTCCTTGACCTTAACTATCATTTATGCACTGTTGACTCCCAAATTAAAATTTATCTTACAGAATACTACAAGGGAGTGATTTGGACATAAACTCACAGCAAATCAAATCGAAAAAAGTATTAAAAGAATTGCATATCACTAAGGACTTATTAAAGGTATGCGAGGCTGGTTCAACATTTGAAATCAATGAATATTAATCCATCACCTCAATAGTCAAAATAAGGAACAATATATGATCATATGAATAGATACAGAAAAATAATGTTTAAAAATCCAATATCTAATCATGATAAAAACTGTAAGCAAACTAGAAGTAGAGGGAAATTTCCTCAACTTGTTAAAGAACATCTACGAAGAACCTACAGTTAACATCATACTTAATGGTGGAAAGCTCAATGATTTTCCCAAAGATCAGGATCAAGTCAAGGATGTCATCTCTCCCCATTTTTATTCAACACTGTACTAGAAATCTTAGCTAATAGAGTAAGACAAGACAAGACAAGACAAGACAAGACAAGAAAAGGTATGGGAATGAAGAAATAAAACCGTTTTTTTTTTTTAATTGACTACATGATTATCAATGCAGAAAAGAATCAACGACAGCAACAAAACTCCTAGAACTAAGTGATTATAGCAAGTTTATAGGATACAAGGCTAATATACAAAGTCAACTGCTTTCCAACATATTAGCAATGAACATTTAGAATGTGAAATTTAAAACACAATACTATTTACATTATGAAATACTTAGGTATATGTATAACAAATACATATATATACATACATATACATATATATGAGTTATAAGAGAAAAACTATAAAACTGACAAAAGAAATTTAAAAAAGATTTAAATAAATGTAGAGCTATTTCAAGTTCATGGATAGGAAGACCCATCATTATTAATTTGTCAACTCTTTCCAATGTGATCTATATAATCAACACAATCTGATCAAAATCCTGAACATTTATTTTATAAATATCAACAAAATGATTTCAAAGTTTATATGGAAAGGCAAAGGACCTAGAATAGCCAACAGACTATTGAAGGAGAAGAGCAAAGTCAGAGAACTGTCCCTACATGACATTTAAACTTACTGTAAAGCTTCAGTAATCAAGACAGTATGGTACTGGTGAAAAAAATAGACAAATTAATGGAAGAGAATAGAGTCCATAAATAGACCCCCACAGATATTGTCAACTGATTTTTAACAAAAAATAGTCTTTTCAACTACTAGTGCTAGAACAGCCGAACATTTACATAAATCTAGATCCTGATCTTCTACCTTTCATCAAAATTAACTCACAGTAGATCAAAAACCTAAATGTACATTGCAAAATTAACTCACAGTAGATCAAAAACCTAAATGTGCATTGCAAAAAACCTTAAACTGGTCTATAAAAATGATACAACTCCTAGAAAATAACATGAGACAAAATTTAGGCAATCTTAGGTTTGGAGATTACTTTTTAGATATAACAACAAAGTACAATCCATGAAAGAAAAATGATGTATCGATATTGGCTCAGCAATTGTAAAAAATGTACCAAACTAATGTAAAATATTAATAATAAGGAGACTGAGGTCAGGAGGGAGGTGAGGAGAGGGAGAAGAAAATATGGAACTCTCTGTACTTTATGATAGCTTTTTAAAATCTAAAACTGCTGTAAAAATAAAGTTTATTAATTTAAAACAAAACAACAAAATCCAAAACACTGACAACACAACATGATAGCAAGGATGTGAAACATCAAGGATTCTCTCATTCATTGCTGATGGGAATGCAAAGTAGCATAGCTTCTTAGGAAGACAGTTTGGTGCTTTCTTACAAAACTGAATCCAGTTATTACGCTCCTGGGTATTTACCCAAAGGAGCTGAAAACATGTTCACACGAAAACCTGCACACGGATATTTATGGTAGCTTTATTCATAACTGCCCAAACTTGTAAGCAACTAAAATGTCCTTTGGTAGATGAATGTATAAATAAACTATGTACATCCAGACAACAGAATATCATACAATGCTAAAGAGAAATGAGTCATCAAGCCATGAAAAGACATGGAGGAACATTATACATATATTACTGAGTGAAAGAAGTCAATCTGCAAAGATGACAACTGCATAATTCGAATTGTATGACATTCTAGAAAAGGCAAAAACTATGGAGGCAGTAAAAAGATCACTGGTTGCTGGGGTTTAGAAGGTTGGAGGATGGATAAGTGGAACACAAAGGATTTGAGGGCAGTGATAATTCTCTCTGTATGCTACCATAATTATGAATATATGTCACTATACATTTGTCAAACCCATAGAAGTAGGACGCCAAGACAGAACTGTAATGCAAACTATGGACTTTGGGTGATTATGAAGTGTCAATGTAGTTTCAACTTTAACAAATGTACCTCTCTGGTGGTGGATGTTAATAATGGGGGAGGTTATTCATATGCGGGGGCAGAGAGTATATGGGAAATCTCTGTACCTTCTCATTTTTGCAAGGAACATTAAACTGGTCTATAAAAAGAAAGCCAATAAAAACAAATACAAGCAAACAAAAAATTACAGGCTCTAGAGTTAGAAACATTTGAAATCCAATACTATTTCCACTACTTTCTAGCAATTTGAGCTCAGGTGCTACTTCTCTAAGGCTACAGTTGTATCTGTAAAAAGGTAACATTGCTAGTCTGACTTAATAGGAAAATATTGATATTTAAATAACATTATACATGCTACGTGTTTAGCACAATGCCTCTAATGGTTTTATTTCAAACTCATATTTGTAAACTATTTACTAGATGTCCCACAGGGATCAAAAAATCACCCTGACCACAAACTAAAGTAAGATAATTTGACTACTTTCATACCTGCTCTGCTTCCTCTGCCCCTATCTTGTCAGGTGTTATACAGCACTGAGTTATACCACCTATAAATAGGAATGATCGTGACTCCTCCCTCTCATCTTTACTCCACATAGATAATTAGTCACCAAATGTTTTAAATTCTACCAAGTAATGAGGTGTGTAATTGAACCCTCCTCTTCATTTACTTTTCCGTACTGATCATCTCTCATCTAATCTACTATGTCACCTACCAGATTGAAGTCTCTGCTTTCAGTTTAACACTCCTGCTTCCTATTCGTTCTCTACACTGCTGCCTGAAAAGTTCTAGGTGGCATTTTCCCCAGGAAAATGTAGCAGGCCCTTTCTGATCCAGTCTTCCTGTTTCCTTGGCTTCTTCTGTCAGCATCATAAATTTATATCACTAGTTGATAATTTTAGCCTACTTAAAGTTTTCTGTACATTCACTATTCCTTCATGCCATTGCCTCTTGCTGATGCATATTTCATCTATTTTTTCATCTGGATTTTTTTTCTTATCCTTTGACACCCAGATCAAGCTTCCCAAATCATTTCTCTTTTCATCCTACTCTGACAAATAATATGCCTTTTCCACCTACACCACCCTGTACACCATTACGCCACTACAAAGGTTTGTTTTCCTGTCTTGCAAACTCAATACAAGCAACTTCAAGGGTCATATTGAATTCAAACCTATATCCTAACAACTAGCAAGTCATTAGAACATAAAATGTTATTAAATATTTGTGAATACTGAAAGAAAAGAATGAAGGGAGGAATGGATGGAGGGAAGTATGGAAGAAACGATGGTGATAAGGAATGATGAAAGGAGGAAGGAATAGAGATAGAATTACAGCCGATATTATTTTGGTAAGATCATTTAAACAAATAGAAAGCAATACACTTAGTGAGTTTTACAGAATATAAGGAATTGAGCTATGTTTTAGAATTATCTGAATATGTAATCTGGGAATTCATTCTAAATCCACCCAGTCATTCTGAATTTTCAATAACTCTGCTCTTTTCAATATAGATAAGTATTCCCTAAACTGTAATCACACTGTAATATTTTATTTCATTGATCCTAAGATGACATCTATTTTAAGATTACAATGCTTTATGGATCCTAGAAAAAGAAAGTGTCAAATAAACTCCAACAAAATTATAAGATACATATTCACTTCAGAAATGTTAAAGTATGAAAAAATATACATTGTAGAATCTATGAAATATAAGCTGTTAAGTGAACATAATTCTTATGAACCATTCATTATGTATCCCCAAAATAAAGAGAAACATTTAGTCATTGCCTTGAAACCCTAGAGTCTGCAAATACCAGTTAGACAATCAGAAAATAATAATCTTGGTTTGGGTTCTAAAATTTTCAGTAGTTACTGTCAAGAGAGAAATATGATATTTTACATGACTCAGAGGGTCTATAAAACATTCTGAGTTCAGGTAAAACAAATTAATCTAAGACAAGAAAAAAATTTCTATCATAGGTAGTAGTCAATTCTTATGAGCTCTCCTATGCAAAAGGTACTGTCATAAAACAAAGTCCTGGAGACACTCTTATGCAATACACACACAGCTCACCTTAATGTTTCAATAATAGTTATCTGGAGATATAGATTTTCCCCCCAGGTTTTCATTTTCAACAACTGGCATAATATGTGTCCAAATATATTTAATCTTTCACTAGTATTTCTCTTCCCTATTATAGCATTGTTTGAAATATTTTTTATTATTTTTTAAATTTTTTTATTAGTTTCGAGTGTACAGTACATTGGTTAGATATTTATATATTTTATGAAACAATCCCCCTAATAAATTACACAATTACCTAATAATTTTTATTTATTTTAAAATAACTTATTTTAAAACAAACTAAAATTTTAAAAGATATTAGTTCTACAGTAGGAATCAAGAAATCAACTTAATTATTAAGCTAGATACAGAGGGATCAAGTGGCTGAATAAAAATTCTCTCTTGTGACCATGAAGCAATATCAAAGTAAAATGTGCATAATAGCTCATCAGCATATATCTTAAAGTCAATTGGCTCAAAATTGAGTACAATTTTAATATAAATAATTGCCAGGCAAGTGTGCATTAAGGTAGAAGCTGTGAAAGGAGTTTGCCAAGGTGCACAGTCATTTATGTTCAGGGAGCTGAAATGGAGCCAGGGGCCACGATGAAATTTGTCTTAGACATTTTCCATCCAGCTCATTTCTTCATGAACTTTTGAACTTTTTAGCTATGCCTGAACTTTAATCTTCTCATCGCCATAATAACTAGACTATATGCATTTCTTACTTTGAAAGAAGCCAACCTGTTTTGCCAACCAACAACTTTTACTTGTATGTTGGGTTTAACCAACCCCTATTTACTTAGCCAGAATCCTTTGTTTACAAGACTGGACTGTGAACAGTACGTGCAGTCAGAGCCTTTATAAGCCCTGCCTTCCTTTGTTGTCTCTGGAGCACAATTTAGGTTGCTACATGAATGTGTGCCCCAGACTGCAATCCATCTTTTGCCCAAATAAATATCTTTTTATTCTTTATTACAGCCTAAATCATTTTGTTAACGAAACATTGCCAATAACAAGCAATTTTCTGCTCAAAACTAATTTTGTTGAATCAGTTACCAACTTTACAGGTAGGTACATTACTCAAATAAAATTTAAATGTTCCAACCATAGCACAGTTACGTAAGTATGAATTTGAAAATCTAAAAGTTTCTATCTCCACTTCATAGTTAGTTTATAAAATGCAGTATCTTACATGTTTTATTTGTTCAAAGAGCTAACTCAAAACCATCCTAATTGTAAACATAATCCTTTCACACCTGAAAATCTCCAGAAAAATTTCGATATTTATTGCACTGCCATCATAACTCATAACTTCATAACTAGGAAATAGCATGTTTCTGCTAATAAAAACCTTGACTTTTTTACACTATTTTTTTTTCCTATCACAAATATCCCCAAAATACATTCAAACCTAAAGGGCTACATAGATTGTGAAATAAAATGGGACACCTTCCTACCCATTGGGCAGTAAGGGAACATGGAGAAAAAAATGCCTGGGGAAGAATTTTAGAATGAACTCCATAATGGCCTGTGACATTCCGTCACAATTATTTATTGATTTTGTATGAAGAGACTTACTACAGGCTTTAAGAAAAAAAATTAATAAATAAATGATGACCTTTTATTTTAAGGGAAACCATGAGAGCCTTCTGAAGAATCTATTTTAACCTTAATACATCAACACAAAATTATTTAGTTGCTTATCCCATACACATTTCTATTGTGCATGTGGACCTTTTATAATTGTCTCCATCAGTTAGATATTATTTGAGTCTGTTTTTGAAAGTCAGGCATTTACGAAGCTGTCAAAGTCAATTATTTGCAGGGATAAATGGTAAAATGGCTGACAGTGGGTATAAATGCTTTTGCAAATTTGTGAATTTTCTAGAAAACAGGAACAAGTACTGTTGAATATTTAAAAGAAATGTTTGGGAGTTAAGTGTTCTCTATATTATTTTATTTTACTCTAGTTTTGATTACACAATAAGGAAAAAATATTGGGTAAAGACAAGAAGATAATTCAAAGTCAATAAAATACTTCTTTTAAATTTGAATTCAGGTCAATTACACAAATGTTCCTATTCATTTAGAAATCTAGTCACCTAACGGCTTCAAGTCATATGTAAGAAGACATTTGGCATCTCTCTTGGATAGGTGCCATGATTTGCATAAGTACACACATTTTAATACAACAGTTTGGAACCAGGGTGAGTTTGGAATCACGGTGCAACTTCAATTTGTTTGCTTGATACAGGCAATTTAGCAGTATTTTTCAAAGTAAGGGGCCACTGAATCATTTAGAGTGTTTATTAAAAATGTAGGTTTCTGGGCCTTACACCTCAGATTGAATCTCAGAATCACTTTTGTAGTGAGTACCTGATGTTAATAATTATATTAATCTTGAATTTCTATAATGTCACCGTGATATCTTTCTAAACAATAAAATCTGAGAACAACTGCATTAAAACAAGTAGTATATGTATATCTAATAAAGCTTACTCCACATTTCACTATGAACCAAGGCTGTTACTTCTGCACTAATGGACAAAAAATAAAATGAGACATCTCAAATCTTAGGATGTAAATTAAGTTGTACTTAAACATTTTTAGAAAAAAAAATGCTTTTTATATATAATTATCCTCAATCAAATATTAAATAATTCAAATTAGTCGATAATTATCTACATAGATGAGAATGATAAATACACCTATCCTTATGCAGTTGCTCAGTGGTCAGAAATAACCACCAAGCCACTATTGCTTCAAGACTTAACCAGGGAAAATACCTCTCATCTGTATCTGTGTATATTCTGAGACTATTCTCAATAGTTATTTTAATCTCCAAAATTCACAAATCCAAGCTAATTGGAGGTATAGACTTTAGAACTATAGAGACTAAGACTGGAAGAAAGTCAGGGGTCATTAATCCAGAAACCTCATTTTACAAAGTTGAAATCATAAATGGTAATACAGTGGTGAGCAAGATGCCAGGATTCTTGCTGTTGAATCCATAATTCTTTACTGTCTAGACAATACAACCTCCTTACACTGTTGTCTTATAAGTTTCTTAAATAATACAATTTCTCTTTCAACAGCTTTTGTTTGTGCCACTTCAAATAAACTTTCTTATGTCTGATATTTTATATTCATCTAGCATACATTCCAAATTATATATCTCATAAAGTAAATATACAAAGTACAAAGATATGTGCATCAGCACTTCAATGTTTGTATCATTAAGCCATATAATTGCTTTTAAAGTGCTCATCCTTTAATCATTAAGGTATTAAAATATTTTTTTTCTCATGATCCCATACCAACATAACTATCAATCAATATAGTCTACTTAAAAGACAAAATTAGATTTGGAACTTATTAAAGATTTTAATGGAAAAAAAAATCTAAATCTTACAATTTGCATATTTTATGATTTCACATAATTAAATTCCAGATATAATGTATAAATCTCTCAAGCAGTGAAGACTTGAAGTGTTTCATATCCACTTTCTAAATTATTTTTTATGTTAAAAAGAATACAAATAGTGCTACTCCAAATCTTTTGGATATTGTACAATGAACTAATTTGAGTTTATAATAATATGAGAGACCAGAAACACTGGATCCTGAATTTACTGCCATTTCCAATAGGACAGAATAAAAATGAACTAGCATTTTAGGGAAATAGAAAGAGGACAGTTTGGGACTTCCAAAGCTTAACTAGAGAAGTTTGCTTTGAAGAAAAGAAAGGTGGGTCCAGGTAAGAGTCCTCACATATATTTAAGACTCAGGTCTATTTCGTGTAGCTACAGAATTTAGAACTCTGGGTTGAAGATGTAAGACTATAGATTTCAGTTCATTATCTGGAAGAAAATTCTCACATTCAGAGTTGGTTGAAATCAGAACAGTCTAGCTCGTAAGTTTTACTGAAGATTTAGGCATCTAATATGGAGTCGTTTGTTTTGTTTTTTTGTGTCACTTGCTGAAAGTAACCTCTAAGGAAACTGCAACCTCAGCAATGCAAACTCAAAGTGCAGCGTATTTTGAACCACTATCCTGGTACTTAGATCTGACAATTTCTCAAGAAGTATTAAATCTTTTCGGAAGACAAAAACCATAAAAGAATCTGAGGCCCTTCTCTTACAAACTGTCTGACATCAGTATAGCATTAAACAGGAGAAAAAACTAAAACTCTACTATTTGCTGTGCAGTTTTTACATTCTCAAGGACAAGTATGAATTTCATAAAAAATATCAATATGGATCAACTATATATTCATTTGCTAATATTTATAAAACTCTTACTACATGTCAATGTCAGGAACTGTTCTAAGGACATTACATAAATGCATTTTATCTTCACCAGTACTCCATTATCACTTCCTATTTTACAAGTAAAGAAGTTGAGAGATAGGGGAGGAGGAATTATATTATATGCCTGAATTGTATCCTTAGCAAGTGATGAAGTCAAAATTTGAACTTGGGCAATCTCTCCAGAGCTTGCCCTCTGAGCAACTGTGCAATGTCACATTCATGTAGGCAGCCAGGACATTATATAAAGGGATAAATGAAATGTCAGCATTTATAAAAGAAGCATTATCAAACATGAGCAATGACAATACTCACTGGAGCAAAATTCATATTCCTTCCTTAATAAATGGCAGTTCCCTCCCTGTCTCTAAAAGGAATGCAAACTATAAATGATCCCAGATTAGAAAAAACTAAAAATTACTTTTATTTTTTATAAGCACAATTATCAAATTTTATAGGCTACAGCATCTTTAAAATTGAGAAAATATGTGTGTATATACTACATGATATATACAAATATATAGTTGTATATATAGTACAGGACATGAATATAATTTAAAAATAAGAAAGAATCAACCAATAAAGGAATAGTTTGGTTAACATACATTGATCATAATGGACTTATTGGCTTTAAAAGCTAGTAATGTAGAGACCCCACCCCAACCAACCTGTGGTCCCACCTAAGCCACTTCCATTGGCTTTCCAATACAAACAGCCTGTCTTGGCTCTTGCTGCGGACTTTCCTAAAACCTCTCAAAGGTTCAAAAAACCCAAACAAGCAGCATCTTGCCTCAGTGTGCCCCATATCCCTTGCTAAGTAGCCCCAGGCCCAGCACTAGTAGCAGCCAGCTTCAGTTCCCAGCTTAGCCTCTCCCAGGCACCTCCGAGCCTACAACAAGTGGGAACCATCTGCAGATCACTTTGTAACTCATACCAAGTGGCCCTAGGCCAGACACAGGCAACAGCTGAACTTGGCCTGCAACAAAGCCTCTCCCAAGAGGTCTCAGAAAAAATATTCCTGGTGACTAGCTTCAGACCACACCAGAGCACCATCCAACCACCTCCACAAATGACACGTCCAAAGAGCAGACTGAGCAGGTACAAGAGCCTTGCTAAGCTAATCCTGTACAGTACAGTCAGTCCTCGGACAACAGTTCCTCCACTGTAGTCACAGCTAGTCCTCCCAACCAATTAGTCTGAGGGTCAGTCCCTCCCACTGATGTTCCAACAGCAATTAAGGCTCAACTACAACAGGAAGGCATACACAACCCATATAAGAGATATACCTAGAGCAACCAACTCAGGTGACCAGAGAGACTCAGCCACTCAGCCCCATAGGACACCTACTACATAAGGCACCCAACTAAGACTGGGAGACAATAGCAACCCTACAAAATATATAGAAACAGACACAGGGAGGCAGTCAAAATGGGGAAATGAAGAAACATGTCCCACGTGAAAAAAACAGAACAAAGCTCCAGAAAGGTTTAAACCCTGCCCCGGAATGCTGCTCACAGTGCTGCCCCTTCCCTCGGTGTGATAACATTATCACTCTACCCTCTGCCATAATTTCTCTCTTCTCTGATATCAAATAGGGAACTCACCTAATCCTCTAAGGACAGCTCTCTTAGAGGGCACGTTTGGAGCATGACACAAAGAGTCACGTAACGTTACCAATTTTCTACAAGCAACTCTTTCTCCTAGGTGCATAAAAGTCACCGATTGCAGGAGAGTGGGTACTTACTGGTTGGTTCTGGACAGGTTCAAGAAGGATTGGACTGAATCATTACTCATTTGTCCCTTTAGTCATGGTTGCTAAGTCCAGCTCCACAATGATATAATTATATAGATTTTTCTTTTATGGTCAATGCAGTACATCCTGATAACTTGCTTTTCACTACTGTCAACCACAAACTGCTGGTCCATAATTTATTAGATATACCAGAATATGTCTAATAGTCAACTTTGGAAAGCTTTGATTTATTTTGGATAAAATGAAGATATATAGGTAGCAGATTAGTTTCTACTCGTATGGGAAAAAATCACCAGAAACTATGGTTTTAAGCAACATAAATTTATCATCTCACAACTCCTAGAGGTAAGAAGTCCAGGGATGACATAACTGAGGTCTCTGCCCAGTCTTCACAAGGTTGAAATCAAGGTGTTAGCTGGTCTCATTTAGAGCTTGGAGTCTTCGTCCAAGCTCTTTCAGGTTGTTGGCAGAATTCAGTCCCTTGTGGTTATGGGACTGAGGTACTCAGCTATGAGTGGCCTCCAGCCATTCTCTGCCATGTAGCCCCCTCTAAAACGTGGGCTCTTTAAGGCCAACTTGTGAACAGCATCTACTCCTGTTTCTTGTCTTTTTAAAAAGCTTCTTATTAGGTCAGAATAATCTCCATTTTAACCAACTCAAAGTCAACCGGTTAAAGAACTTATTACATTTGTAAAATACCTTTTGCCACATAGCACAATATAATCAAGGGAGTGATAACCCTTCTTATTCTCAGGTCCAGCTTGCACTCAAGGCATGTGCACCAGGAGGCAAGAATCTTAGGGACCATCTTAAAATTTTTCCTACTACAAATGGATTGGTATTCTAACTACACATGCTAACTATACATGCAACTTTCAGTTCCTTTTCTAGAACAGGTACATTTATTTCCATGCTAAAAATAAGATCCTTTCTGCCTTTGCAGTTAAGCTGTAAACTGTATTATCCTACCTGTCCCATTAACTAAACAAAGTCATTAGCCATTAGCTTTAAAGCTAAAAATAATCCTGAGTCAACTCAGGATTCACTCTGCAGTCATTTGGGTTGACTCTGGCTGGTAGGGTACTTTGAATCATACAAAATGTCTTAACTCAATCCTACTCTTGAGAACCTGAGGCTATTCTGGCACCAGGGTCATATATTTTAAACATTTTGGCATTTTTTTATTTGACAGTAAAAAAAAGGCAGAGGACATTTCCATTACCTTACTCAGATTATCAGAATCTATATGATACTTGGTGACTAAGAGCCTATAATAGGCATAAGGTTTATGGTCAGCAAAGAAATCCATACCTGGCTTAGAAAGCATGTCTTTGGATACAACAAATACAAATTTGGTTTCATGTAGTTCATGACAAGCCCTCTTGGAAGACTGTTTTAATGAAACTCTTATAAAATACAAACAACTATATCGGTAATTGGATCTGATTCCAAAGTGCTCACATAACTGGGGCCATCAAAGAATTATGGAGAATTAATGCTCCTACTAAAAGTAATATTTGCTTTCCCCAATATGCTATGTCATGGGTGAACTAAAAACATTATGAAATATAATAGGCAATATCTTCTAGATAAAAGGCAAATTGTATCTAAAACCACATTAAAAGGAAAGAGAACATTCTGGGTTGAAGTAAAAGAAAATCAGAGTTTATTTACATTTCCTTCATTTTCTTTCATTACAGGATCTCTAAGTTAGATGTAAATAATTTCTAAGTATAAGTACAATAATTATTTAAATAAAAGCAAAAACAGCCTCAGCAATATCTGGTGGAAGACCGCACTATTCCTATTCGTTAACAGCAGACGTTCACTGATTGATTCTGTGTGTGAGGCATACATCAGATCCAATACCACACACACTACTTGGCATCGATTGGCTTAAATCCAATTTTCACTTCTGTTTCAACCTGTGCACTATCATATTTTCTGTCATTCAAGCTCAAAACTTTATATTTTCTTTGTCAACTCTTATCACTCCTGTTCACCATAACCAACCCTTTGATAGTTTTAATATCCACTATACTACTGCCTTAGCTTCCATTTTCCTGGCATTGTGAGAAGCATGTACCACAATCCTACATGGTTGCACCAACTTTCTAACACTGAACTAGATTTTCTGCCTAAAATTACCACTCTTCCCAAATTTTCACATATACAACTGCTAGATTAATATTCTCTAACTTCTAAAAGAAGCCAATGTTTTCTGTTTATTATATTTGAGTGCCATGTGCCAGATTCTCTTCTACTTTATAGGAATTTTGTAATTTAAACCTTGTAACAACTAAGTTAAACTCTTATTATTTCCATTTTGCAGAGAAAGAAACTTAATAAAATACCAAGGAATTTTTCTAAGGTGGAGTCAGGTATCTGACTCCAAAGCTACTTCTTATAATCACCATAGTATTGTCCCCCCATGTAAATAAAAAACCTAGACCAGTACCCATTACCCATGAAGCTAAGTCCAAATGCTTCTACTTAAAACTCAAATCTGCTCTTTTTCAATCCCTGAAAATAAATGGATCACTGGCACCATTGCACTTTTCCTGTCATTTGGAATGCCATCTTTCCCCACCTACTCAAATGTGATTTCTTTTTCAAGTCGATTTCAGGTTCTGCCCTTTCCGTGAAATCCTCAGACAACACAGGTTATTGTGGTACTCCCATTATTTAAACTTCCTGAACATCTATCTCATTTCTGCATACTGTATACATTTGACTTATTTGACTGTACTGCATGACATTTGCCTTATTAAGACAATATAAATTATATGGACTTTGCCTTACAGTCTTTTTCTTTTTGCCTTCACAGCATATAGGATAATACCTTACATTAGGAAAGTGTTTGGCAGATAGCAGGCCCTCATTCAATGCAAATTTATAAAGAAATGTCCATGAGCAAGCTCCTACAATGAGAATGGTAAGGTATTTTAGAGGTGAATATATATGCTCCCTGAAAGGGTTTCCTTGCTGTGGAACAATTTCTAGTCAAACTATGGGATAAGTACATATAATTTGTTATATATTTACAAAACATGATAACCACAGCAAGAAGAAGAAGAAGGAGGAGGAGGAGGAGGAAGAAGAGAGGAGGAGGAGGAGAAAGAGATATTGGCCTGTATCACAGGAGAGACTCGGGGAATTCTTAGTAAAATTATATTTTGGGTACAATTCATGAGAACAGAAAGAAGAAATATGACTGGGGAAGCATAGGCTATAAACTTGAGGAGTAAATATAGCCTGAAAAAATACATAACACAGGAAATGAAATGGTAGAAATTAATAAAACAATAGATGGAGCAAAGCAGGGAGCATCCTGAATGGTAGGCTACAGATTTTGCAGTCAAATGCTCTATCATTGAGCTATACCCCAGGTAGGCTACAGAGTTTGGATTCTCTTTGAAATGCATAATGGTTTTGAGTACCAGCTCATAATGAACACAGCATATTGCCATATGGAGTTGCTGTTATCATTAAAGAAGATAATATTTGTAAAAAACCTAGCTTTAAGCCTCAGAAATTACAGATATTCACGAAAGGATACCTAGTCATTGCTCACTGATCGAGTTCTCCTTTATACAAATAGATCTGTCATGATTCCATAGGATAAGGACAAAAGAAGGAAACAGAGGCAAACTTCCAATTAATGTGTACCTGAAGGAAAAGAGAAGCTCTGAGGTCACCACAACCCAATAAATATTTGTGGATGTGATAAGAAAAGCAAAAAATAATTTGTCTTCCCTTGAATGTCATGCTCCCTCAGAGAGATGTTAAAAAGATGGAAAAAGAATAAAAACTATTAATTGTAAGTAGTCTTTCATTTTGTGAAAAGGTGACATAAGTGAGTCATTTTAAAACAGAGCTGGAGTAGCCAGTCATTCCAGTGGAAACACCTTGCACATCTTACTCTGTGGGCAGGGCCAACGAACATTGTCTTATAAACAACTATTTATTAAACTAACAGGAAAGCAGACATCCTGACCACAAGAACTGATAATTATGGACATTTTTCTGAATCAGTAACCGGTCATGTATAGCTAAAGAGTGACCTAGCTTGTTAGTACCAACAGAAATTCCTTTCTTCGTGTAATTATTTCCCTTCCTTTTCTCATAAAAACCCCATGACAAGGACATAATTGGGGTTTTTGTCTGTAGCTATGGCCTTGGATTTCAATTATTTTTTATCTCAAATAAACACTTGCTTTCTATTTTTAGGTGAATATCTTTAAATTCAGGTTTTCCCCTATAATGTGAGCAAGAAACTTCAGGTGGTGAGAGACAGATTCTTTTGGCAGCACAGAATACATGCAACTGCCTTTCCCTTTCTAGCACCTCAGACATTTCATTTCCTTCATAGGAATCAGTTTTCATAAATTACTTGGGGCTAATCATCTCTACAAATGCTTGGTTCCAAAAAAGAAGCTAAATGAAAACTAACCATATTGAGCCCTTTTCAAGCCCTTTGGTCTTCCAATTTCCAGAGGAAGACACTTCATCGAGTGCTTGAAAACATGATTGCTCTTCCTTTTCTTCCTAAAAATGCTTCTAGTAGCCATAGTCATCTTACTTTTCAGTTTCTTTTATATTTTTCTGCTTAATTCCTATACATTATTATCTACATAATTTTCTTGCTATAGTTATTCTGCTTTATTCCTGTGGCTTTTTTTTT
>NW_011888785.1:23314327-23319511 GCF_000151845.1 Pteropus vampyrus | reverse complement strand
TTTTTTTTTTTAACTATTGTACTCAAAAGAGAACAAAGAACTGTTAATTCTTAAACTCTTTTGCTAATGAAGAAGTTTCTTTCCATTTGGTTTGAAGATTCTCAAGAGCACATATTTTTGAAATGCAGCTACAATTAAGTAAAAACAGTGACCATTCCCCAGACTTTCAATTGTATGTTGAAGATTCCAAAATAGGGAACTATTCATCTTTTCTGTGCCCAGATAAATTAACAAGTGCATGAAAATCAGAAAATCAATAATTATAATTGAATTTTGTTGAAAACAGATGACAGTTATGATAAAATTTGATCATAAACAGTTATCATTAAGAATGGTGAAAAAGGGTGAATTTATTATTCTTCTTGTAGCTGTTTTTCCATCCTATCTTCAATAGAATATAACGGAAGATTCTGTTTCCTTAAATGTATATTGCCTCTTGTACTCATGTTTTTGGAACAGAACTAATCATGGGAATGTTGTTTTATCCCTTACATTTTCTTCTGAAGATCTCTGGCCCCTTCATGAGTTTAAGTTCTTGTGAGTACATACAATGTTCTAGTTCTTACGGCTCCTCTTCTAAGTAAAGTTGCTAACCCAATAACTTCTAGATCAAATAATAAACTTTTAAAAATTCTAAAACCCTTCAAGAGTCACTAGACAAACTTTGTTAACACTACTCTGATTTGTCACATTTATACTGAGTTTTATATTTATTATTTTGATTGTATTACATTCTAGCCCACACTCACAATGTTTTATCTGCTATAACTATCATAATATCCCATCCATTGTTAGGGTCATTTTGTTTCTCCAGCTCTATAACAGAACTTTAAATACTTGCTCATTTAAGAGACCTTTATTATACACATACATATGTACATTTTTGGAAGTACACATGTCTAAAATACAAGTTGAAGAAAAAATCTCAGGACCAAAGACACTAGGCCTTTGTCCATCTTTTTCTTTTTTTCCTTTTTAGCCTATAAACACATGTACTTTTAAATATGTTAGGTTTCTAGTGGATTTATATGATTAAAATATCTGTTGAACTTTTTAATCTTGGATTATGATTGATAAACAAATGTACTTCTCTACATTTTTAGCTATACAACATGTTGTTATGTCAAGATGCCTCAGTAAACTCAGCTCTGAGAAACATTTATTAAGGCAGAAGAGAAAACAGAAATAATCTGAACCTTAGATATAAAATTTGGGTTAGATCACTGCTCAACAGATGAGTTGAATGAGTATTCTATACACCTATTTTCTAATCTGTAGAATAACAATGCAAATACCCACTTCACTGAGTTGCCGTAGGATTAATGAGATTACATGGAAAAAGGGTCAGTGTATTGAGGGGTTTCCTAGTCCACAGGCTTCCTCCTCTTGGCCTCCCACTCTTATTTTACTCAGATTTAAGAAACTTTCTCTGAAGTGTTTATTCATATTTATTGATTCAATTGGTTGCTTGAGATTCTCCTCAAAATAAATTTTAAAACAGGGAGTTTATTTTTTTCTTTCTTAGCAAGAAGTTTTGTTTTTGTTTTTGTTTTTTTTTCCCCTAGTCTTTTTCTATAGGTGTACTTTTTGTACTATTTACTCTAATAAAGAAAAGAGTAGAGTAGTAAGAGAGTTTTGTCATTGAGCCCTCTGGCTGAAGCCACGGTGAACTCCCTCATTGCAGGGGCCTTGCTCCACACCAGCTAAACACTGTCATATGGCCTGACTCCCACAGCACCACTCTTTTCAGCCACCAACTTGCTTTGTGTTAGTTATTAAAGATCCATACCTCTCCTTGTTTGGCATGTTTTGTTTTGTTGCACTATGCTTTCTATTAAGATGAACCATTTTATATCTTTCCTTCTGCTCTAAGCCAATTCAGTAGGAAGTTGCTCTACCACATTTAGATTAAAGATTCATACAGTGAATCCCTCTTGTGCAAAGAAAGGTCAAAGAAATGCATATGCAAGATTTATAAAGAACTCTTCTGGGGGTATACCTTATATACTTTGTGTGCATTATCTGAAACCAAGGATAGTTCCCTTCTATGTTTTAATGAAATTACGTTATGTTTATCTTTAGTTAATTTTTTAAAACAGGTAATATAACAAGAGTTAATATTTTGAAGAGTTAATATTTATAAAATATAGATACATTTAAAATATTTACAAAATAAATATTTATAAAATTTACTTAGAATTCTTCTTTTAACAATGTTGGGCAATATATAAGTCCAAAATTTTAGATTAAAACCAAAATTTAGCCAAGTTTTCAGATATTCTTTACACTCAACCAAAGTATGAATTTCTTCCTAAAATCAGGCCCTTTTAGATGATGAAAAGACCTGACATTCAACAATTATAGAGAACAAGTTAATAAGAAAGGGAAAATATTAAGTATCTGCATTATATCAAAGATATCACATCTGGATTAGTTAAAGGGTAAGTGGAGAAAAGTACTTTTTTAAAAAATAAAATATGTATTTTTTAGGAATTATAAATTTAAAATTTATTATAAACTAAGTTTTTAAAATCAAGTTATATATGTATATTTACCTATACACATATATTTTTTAATCAGCATGAGTTTGGATTCTAATACTGTCACTTATAATTTATTCAAATTAAGACAAGTTACTTAACTTCTGAACTTTATCTAAAACAAGAATACTAATACTAATCTGTTTTATAGGACTGTTGTGCAAATTAAGATAATGTATATAAAATGCCTAGTTCAATGACTGTGACGTAGTAAGCTTTTAATGAAGATTTGAATATATAAATGTACATGATCATCATCACTATCACTAGTCTTTATCCTTAGTTTTTCACTGCATCCCTTGAAGATTCTAAAAATAAAATAATACATACAGACTGAAGATACAAAACAACCATAAAAGTAAAATGATACCCAAGGAGAAGGGGTGAAGAAATACATTCCCAAGCCCTATGGTGGTTTTAAAGTTATGTCCACCGATTTATTAATATTCCTTCCCTCTAAGAGGTGAAGCTTAATTCCCGTCCACTTGTGAGTGGTCTGGATTTAGTGATTCACTTCTAAAATTAAGATACAGAATAAATGATGGGAAGTCATTTCTAAGATTAGGTTATAAAAACAGTGTAGCTTCCATCCTGGGTGCTCTTTCTGTTACTCTTATATCACTCTTTTTGGGGAAAGCAATATTGGGAGCAACCCTATCGAGATTCCTCATGGTGAGGAACTAAAGTATCCTGCTAGCAATAAAAGGATACTAGTGAGCCCAGAAGTGGAACTTTCAGCCTTAGTTAATTTTCAAAGACTACAGCCAAGGCCAACAGCTTGAGTGCACTTCAATAGAGATCCTGAGCAAGAACTACCTCGCTCCTGCATTCCTGATCTTCTGAAACTATGTGAAATAATGCTTGTTCTAAGCTGTAATTTTTATGATAATTTATTATGCATAAATAAGTAACTAATATGTACTCTAAATTCTGACAGCATAAACTGATTCAAGGAAATGGTGATAGAATTAGACCAGAAAACTTGTTATTCAAAAGTTGTCTTAGACTCAGACATTTCATCATGGAATACCAGTTTCCTGGCTTTTTACTTAGGAATTAACTCAATGCTGGCTTCTCTAATAAACTCTGAGAATATTAGTCATCATTCGACTCATTTCTTGGATTATTCAAATGGACAAAGGCAAACATCACAATTGTTAATACTCATATTTTAATTATATTTTAAGTGAAACTTCTTAAACCACTTTAAAATTGTTCTAAAATGTGATGAATTACATCTTCTTGTGTGTAGTATTATTTCTTTCCATATAAGAGTAGTTACATCTAAAGACCTTTTGACTATTAAAAAAATGCATTTATTGCACCTGAAAACATAAAATATTTGGGAAAAGATCTGTCAAATGTCTTTAAGTGGATCATTCTTCCAATAATAAAACAACAGCATATTTCCCAATGCTAAATCATCATTTTAATCTCAATCAATCCATCTCTTTTTCCTTTTCTCATTCTCATCTGTCCTCTTTTCAGAGATATATGAGACAACACAGCTTCCTAATTGGATAATAATCAAGTGCTGTCACTAATTAATATATCTGGAATCTCTCTACCACTATTGAAAAGAAGTTTTCCACAGTGAGTGTGGGAAAGAATCATAAGTGAAAACTATGTTTTCTCTCCAATTAAATTAACTTTCAAAGAAATGCATGAGGGTTACAATGATCTTTGTTCGATAATATTATTGGAAGAGGAATGATTAAAGAAAACACTTCATAAAGATATTCACAATAATTACATATACCTGGATTTAAAATATAATCCTCCCATTGGTTGCTTAAGTTTAAGGGGAAAGTTATTAAATATCCCCTATTTTTTACATGGAGTAAATCCACTTGTGACTCAAACTGATTATTTTATTCAAATTATTTAAGTTTAATTTTGTCAGTTTTGTTGATTAAAATAAAAGTTTCATGCAAGTTGAGGAAAATTTTTCACATAAAAAAATTACAATAATTACATTATAAGGGTTTGGTTGTAAAGATTTTGTTGCTATGGTTCCTATAAGGGTGCTAAGTAAGAAAAATGTATAAGAAAATTTAGATTCGTGAAAAATTTCAATTATGGAAACACTTAAATACTTTATGAAGAATACATATTTCACATTAAAAACCTAACTACTTAAAATAAAGATGACATTTCATAAAACTGCCAGAGTCTTAAAAATTATAATAAAAATTCCCTTCTTTCTTGATTTTTTAAATAATATTATCCAACATTTTTATTTTTTTATTTTTTATATTTAAAATAACCCTCTTACCTCTTCTTTTACTGCACTCTTTACCAAAAATATTATATTTGTTCCTATAACTTTAATTATACATAAGAAACTGGAAAAAATGATTTAAGAAAAGAGAGAATTCTAGTATTCACTTTGCCAGTATCTCTGGGACCTTGCCCATATTACTTCATTCTTCTAGGACTCACTTTCTTCAGCTACCAAATTAATCTTTGCACCAGTTCTTGTTCAGTTACAACATTTTATAACTCTGAGATCTAATAGACAGACTGTACATGTCTCCTGAGTTGCATATTTTCTGGTACTCCTCCTTTCCATACATTTTCCCACTTGCTTTTGCCTCAAATTCAAATCTATTTAAACTAATGAAAAAGCTCTATCTATACAACC
>NW_011888785.1:23307452-23314277 GCF_000151845.1 Pteropus vampyrus | reverse complement strand
TAAGAAAATTTAGATTCGTGAAAAATTTCAATTATGGAAACACTTAAATACTTTATGAAGAATACATATTTCACATTAAAAACCTAACTACTTAAAATAAAGATGACATTTCATAAAACTGCCAGAGTCTTAAAAATTATAATAAAAATTCCCTTCTTTCTTGATTTTTTTAAATAATATTATCCAACATTTTTATTTTTTTATTTTTTATATTTAAAATAACCCTCTTACCTCTTCTTTTACTGCACTCTTTACCAAAAATATTATATTTGTTCCTATAACTTTAATTATACATAAGAAACTGGAAAAAATGATTTAAGAAAAGAGAGAATTCTAGTATTCACTTTGCCAGTATCTCTGGGACCTTGCCCATGTTACTTCATTCTTCTAGGACTCACTTTCTTCACCTACCAAATTAATCTTTGCACCAGTTCTTGTTCAGTTACAACATTTTATAACTCTGAGATCTAATAGACAGACTGTACATGTCTCCTGAGTTGCATATTTTCTGGTACTCCTCCTTTCCATACATTTTCCCACTTGCTTTTGCCTCAAATTCAAATCTATTTAAACTAATGAAAAAGCTCTATCTATACAACCATTCCCTGCAGTCCCTGACAAGGACACCAAAATTCTTCATTATCCAGACTTAGAAATCTATAATTTTTGAGCCTTCCCTTCCCTGTATCTTCAAAATCAAATCAGTTGTAAAATTCATTTGAGATTTTCATCTCTGTCTCTCTGTAGTCTACCATTTTTCCATTTCCATTTCCAACATATTATGTCTAATTTTTATTGCTACTCACCTAGACAACCACTAAGGTTCTAACTTGGTTTCCCTGCCTACAGCATCTCTATCATCCAGTGACAGACTGGAAATATCAATGTGATGAAGGAATAATATCATTTCACCTCTAACTCCATGGTAAGCAGGATAACATTTACAATCAAAGAAGAAATCAATTAGCCCAAACTTCTAAATATCCCATAAATTGACTAAAATTACACTGATATTGAAATTATAGTTAAACTAACAGTCATAAAATGTCATGAAACAAATATTTTACCCACTTCGTGAATCACGATTCAATTCACTAAGAATTTACTAAACATATTTCATTATTCCAAATACTATGATAGATGTTAGGGAGGTACAGATTACTATTTTTGCCTTCAGGAAGTCACTGCCTTATAGGGGACATAGAAATTTAAACGAAAATAAATCACCATATAAACAGAACAAAATCTTTCAGTGAAGAAATATACTTTATAACTTGTATTTTTTCTCTCCTATTCAACTACCAATGAAGAATATTTTAAATGCAAACAAAGTAGCTACCCTGTATTTATCTTGTTACTTTGCTGTAAGAATTTAATGAAATACATTAATTCTAAAATAACCAAGAACTACATAGTAACACTGAAATGCAACTATGGATGCTATGATAGTATAAATTTAAAAGCCGAAATTGAATTTTATTTTTCAATAAAATATAGTTTTTAAAAATTAATATCAACAAAAATGATATATTGAAATCATAATCATGCAATCAATACATGGAGGTGACAGATTAAAAGAACTTTATGAGCAATTTTAAAAATTGCCATTTAGATTTTGACTTTAAACATTCTGCTATTTAATCTCAATACCATCCTGGTGTTATTAGGTAGAAAATTAATTCGGCATATTATAAAAACAAATCAAACATTATTATTCTGTATATGACCTATGTTTCTGGAATATGTCTAGGTTAGCACTGTATAATTGCAAAAAATATATATAAAATTTCAAGAATTTTATTAACTTTCCAATTTTATCCTTATGATATTTCTAATATATACATTTATTACTTTTTCTTTTGTTTCTTTAATTTTATTTGTCAATTACAGTTGGCATACAATATGATAGTAGTTTCAGATGTATAATATAGTGATTAGACCTGCATATAACTTACAAAGTGGTAATCCTGATAAATCTAGTAGCCAGCTGACACCATAGGTAGGTATTACAATATTGACTCAAGTCTTTGTTATACTTTAACTTTACATCCCCATGACTATTCTGTAACTACCGATTTCTTCTTAATCCCTTCACCTTTTCACTCCCTCCATGCTCCTCACATCTGGCAACCATCAAAATGTTCTCTGTATCTATGTTTCTGTTTTGTTTGTTTATTTTGTTCTTTAGATTTCATATTGTAAGTGAAATCATGGCATTTGTCTTCCTCAGTCTAAATTACTCCACTCAACACAGTACCCTCCAGGTCTATCTATGTTGTTGCAGATGGCAAGATTTCCTTCTTTTTTTATAGATAAGTAACATTCCATTGTATATATGTACCATCTCTTCTTTATCCATTCATCCATTGATGGGACACCCAAGTTGCCTCCATATCTTGGCTATTGTAAATAATATTGCAATAAACGTATGGATACACATGTCCCCTTGAAGCAATGTTTTGCATTTCTTCAGATAAATACACAGAAGTGGATTACTAGGTCCTTCTTTGTCTCTTATTATAGTCTTTGTTTTAAGGTCTATTTTGTCTTGTATAAGTATTGCTACCCTAACTTTTCTTTTTCATTTTCATGAAATATATTTTTCCATCTCTTAACTTTCAATTTGTATGTGTCTTTTGATCTGAAGTGAGTCTCTAGTAAGCAGCATATGTAAGTGTTTTGTTTTCTCATCCATTCAGCCACGCTGTCTTTTGATTGGAGAGCTTAATCCATTTACATTGAAAATAATTATTGGTAGATATGTAGTTAATTGCCATTTTATTATTCATATTTTAAACTGTTTTCTTTCTCTTCTTCTTCTTAAAGAGGTCCTTTTAACATTTCTTGTAATACTAATTTGATGGTGATAAACTCCTTTAGCTTTTTCTTGTCTGGGAAATTCTTTATCTGTCCTCCAATTTTAAACGATAGCTTTGCTGGGTAGAGTAATCTTGGTTGTAGGTCCTTGCTTTTCATCACTTTGAATATTCTGTGCCAATCCATTCTGGCCTATGATGTTTCAGAAATCAGGTGACAGTCTTATGCGAGGTCCCATAACTGCTCTTCTAACTGCTCTTCTCTTGTTGGTTTTAAGATTCTCTCTTTGTCTTTAACCTGTGGCATTTTAATTATGATGTGTCTTGGTGTGGGCCTCTTCGGGTTCATCTTGTTTGGGACTTTCTGTGCTTCAGACAGGTTAGACAGATAGGTAGATTTGAGCCAGAGGAAGAGAGACAATAAAGGGTTAACAATGCCTGAGATGACTCAGTAGAAGAATGTACACAATAAGGCAGCTGGCTGCGTCTGGTGCCTGGCTTGCTTCCCCATGGTCAGTTAATTACAGATGACCATTATTTGACATTACTCTGGGACGCTCGAATGGTATGGGTGAAATTAGCTAATTAAGCATGTAACTACCCTCACAGTCCCCACGGCACAGGCATATGACTTCACACCTACAGGCAGACACTACACATGCCCAAGCTTGGAGTAGGAAGGTCTTAGGCAGAAGCAGGGAATTTGCGCCATTTGAGGTAGGAAAGACAGAGGGAGAACAAAAAAATCCTATGACCCATAAAAACCTGGATCCCCAATTTCTCAGTACACTCAATTTTTATCAAAGTGCCCTCTTGGATTTTCTTCCAAGCATACTTTGCTTTGCTCTATTTCATAAAATTGCTTCCATTTGCTATTCCTTGCCTACTGTCTTCTCTGAGCATCAGATCTCCACACATATCTTTTGTGGGGAATGCAAGGACAGAGCTCCTGACTCCCACAGTGCAGACACCTGATTGCTGGTAACACATCCTGGGCTTATATGTCTATTTCCTTTACCAGGTTGGGGAAGTTTTCCGTCATTATTTCTTCAAATAAGTTTTCAATTTCTTGCCCTCTCTCTTCTCCTTCTGGTATCACAATGATGCGAATGTTGTTACGCTTGATGTTGTTCTACAGGCCCCTTTAACTGTTCTCATTTTCTTGGATTCTTTTTTCTTATTGCTGTTCTGATTGGGTGTCCTCTGCTACCCCAGGCTCTAAATCACTGATTCAATCCTCAGCTTCATCAAATCTGTTGATTCCCTCTAATGTACTCTTCACCTCAGATATTATATTCTTCATTTCTGACTAGTTCCCTTTTATGTTTTCCATCTTCGTTTTTATATTTTCTTTGTTAAAGTTCTCACTGAGTTCATTTACTGTTCCCCTAGTGTTTTGAACTCTGTATCTGGTAGATTGCTTGTCTCCATTTTGTTTAGTTCATTTTGTGGAGCTTTGTTCTGTTATTCCACTTGGGACATGTTTCTTTGTCTTCCCATTTTGGCTGCTTCTCTGTGTTTGTTTCTATATATTAGGTAGGGCTGCTATGTCTCTCAGTCTTAGTTAACTGGCTTTATGTAGTAGGCATCATGTGGGACCCAGCAGCGCAGTCTCCCTGGTCAGCTGAGCTGCGTGTTCCAGGTGTGTTCCTTCTACGGGTTGTGTGTGCCCTCCTGTTGTAGTTGAACCTTGGCTGCTGTTTGCACATTAATGAGAGAGACTGGCCCTTGGGCTGATTGGTTGTGAGGACTGGCTGTGACTGCAGTGGAGGAGTTGTTGTGCAGGAGTGGACCATACTGAGCAGGATTTGCTTTAGCAGGGCTCTAGTGTCTGCCCAGTCTGCCCTTTGGGTGTGTTGTGCTCAGATGTGGCCCCAGGTGGTGATCCAGCTCAGTCTAAAGTAGCAGGCCATTATGCATGCTTGATAGATAAAAACTGTCTTACAAAATTTAAGATATCTTAGGATTAGATGTAGAAAGGAATTTTGTTAACTAAGAAGTGATTAAATACCTATCAGACAAATCATTGTTTAAATTTAATGAGATGAAATTGCCTTTGATATAAATCTTCTAAGAATGGGCCCAATTACATACAAGTATGCCCAGATAAGATGCCCAGATAAGCTGGATGGACACCTCCAAGACCTAGAATGAGGGTTAAAGAACACAACACAGTGTCCACTGATCTGAGCCACATCAGCAATTAATACCTTCTAAAAGAGACTTTTTTCATGGAGAAACTTGATGGAGCAATGATTTATCAATTTCTTTTTATATAAATGTTTAGTCATTTAGGCCAGTTGGTGAATTCAGATGAATCATCATTAGATATTTGAAAAACATAAAACTACTAATAAAAGATGATGCTTCAAAAACTAAATAAAATATCTAGTGGGAGAAAGAGAATGTTTTTGATTGACTTAAAAATTGCATGAAACATATACTTCTTCACAAATTGGCATTCATCATCTGTGTGTTCACAAAAAAAATGACAGGGGACATGCATCACTAATAAAGTTTAATTCTTTCATGCTTTACAGCCTTAACTATAACCAAATATCTAGTTATTTACTTTGATAAGGTAGTGATCACAGAATATTACCTAAAGAATATAAAGGAAAGACAAAAATTTAAGTACTTCCCAGTGAAAAGATAAAATCAATCCCACAAACAGTTGAATAGATTGCATCTAAAACTGCTTATTGATCCCATCATCAACTTGGTTTTTGAGTCCATTAAAGCCTTTACCAAAATCATACATATTTAACAAAATAAATTTACTTGGAAAATAGATTATTTAAAAAAAAAATCAATATACCATTCATCTTTCCATTAAAACTAAATGCACAACAAAGGGACATGCAAAAATTTTGGAAGATATCACCAGGTATAAGTGCTAAGTAATATTAAGAGCTTTTCTGGAATAAAGGCCAAAGTTTTAATGGACTTTTTTGTCCTGTGTCAGTCAATAACTCAACAGATTTGGGATAGGAGCCAATCAGGATACAATGTGATTGGTCCATTTCTGAGTGCCTTGAAGACACTAGGACTTGATTCAATTCTATAAGATCCCCACCTAGTCAAGCTGGTCTTTTGTTTTAGGCTTTTACTCAAGGAAGAATGGGCTCTAAAGGACATTCTACACATTTAACAAATATAAAATGACTGCAAAAAATAATTTAAGAAATCTGTGGATTCTAACACATGACAAATGTTATTTCTGTTAAAAATGAATTAAATTAAACTAAGGAATGATAGGATTCAAATAGTATATTGTTTTGAAATAATCACTAGATTTTAATGCATTTTTAAACCCTATACATTGAAATAGTAAGTCGCTATTTTTTTATATAAATTTACAATTTGATATAAAATTAATATGGCATATCAAAAGACAGTACTGGGAAATGATGTACGTGTGTGTGAACTTTTGATTGGATATAAGTGGTAAAATTTTAATAATTATAAATATTAACACAAAAAGCCTATTTATGTCCTCTAAATCGTATAAAATATATTCTAGAGATTTTCTTTGATATGTCTTTTATGGAGATAAGAGCTGGGAATAAAAGACGCCATGTATGTGTAAAAAAAACTAGTTAAAAAAATTTTAATAAACAAACTTTTTTCATGCTCAGATAATTTTGCATGTATCATAACCATAATTTTCTCTATAAACATTAAAATATTTATAAGACCTAAGTTACAAACTGATGTCTAGTTATGTTTGGTCTCTAATGCCTAAGACTGCGTTACCTCAGTGTGACTCTTCGTACCACTCTTAAACTAGTTTCCCAGACTTTTATAAAACTAATAATTTTCATAAGTCTCCTATACAAGTTCATATTAAAATATCTAGAGATCATTATTCTCACAATTTATTCCTTCTATACAGTTGATATATCCAAGCAATCTTTCAAAAGTTAAATGGTTGAGAAATTCATTTCTTAAAATTTCCATGTAAAACATTTGTTTCCTATTCAATGTTATGCTCCTCTGACCAGAAAAA
>NW_011888785.1:23289228-23306532 GCF_000151845.1 Pteropus vampyrus | reverse complement strand
TAGGCAAAGTTTCAATCAGATGAAAAACAGTTATTTGTTAGTGCCAGAAGTTCTTCTTGTCGAGTTTTGATTTGAGTAGATTCCAATTTACATGAAATCTACTCACACTTGGATTAATCTGTCCCACAAGTAGATTATTGTTTTTCACACGAAGTCAACTAAGTAAACATCTGAAAAGAAGCTTTATCTGAAGGAGATGATAACAGAAGTAATGAGATCCATCAAAAATAAATGTCAGGACCACAAAGAAAAAAAAGGTATAGATGATAGAGGTTCTGTTCATCCCTCTGGCAACCAAGTCAAAGTAACAACAGAAACATGGAACAAGTAGCAAGGAAAAATCGCCTAGGATCTAGATGAATAAGCCATATAACTGGGGAGAAATTCACAAAGCACCTTGCAACGGCAAAAGGAACGACGGGGCGAGGACGCGAGGCTGCCTGTCTCTAGTGGCTGAGTGGGACGGAGGATGCAGCAGCAGCAGACATCTCTTAAAGGGGCCACAACTGCTAGCAGATTTTTGTGGTAACAGACCTGCTCGCTCTAAGCACCAGTGCCGATTGGACTGCACGCTGGGGGCACCAGGGACTTACAGGGAGATGTTGTCTGAGTGAGGTGTTAGACGAAACTCGCTCTGTACAGAGTGCTGGGTGTATCCATTGTTCCTTGTTGAGCCCTCCCCCCACCCAGTGCGAGGACACAGTGCCGCCATTGAAGTGAGAGCATCGAACTGGATAACAGGTGTCTCTAAGCCCAGAGGATTCCCTGAAACTTCGCCTCCCCGAACTCGAAGCCTCATCCAAGCCACCTCCAGATGTATCCTCAGTGAATCAGGTGCTACTTACTGAGCAGCGCCTAGACTCACACTGGAGGCAGCTGGCCTCAGTTTCTGGTATGGCCTTTTGAGGCAACTATAAGCACAGCATCTGTGGATTGCCTACTGAATCTTAACAGGTGGCCCTGGAGGGGCACAGCCTGGGGCTAAGTTTGGCCTGCAGCTGAACACCTCTTAGGACCATGCCACTGGACACCTACTTCACAAATCCACACTAATAAGACTGGGAGACTTAGGAGCTTTGCTTAGTACATAGAAACAGACACAAAAAGGCAGCCAAAATGGGAAGACAAAGAAGCAGAAACCATAAGTGAGAACAGAACAGAGATCCAGAAATAATGGAGTCAAGTAATCTAACAGATGCGGAGTTCAAAACACAGGTTATAAAGATGCTCAATGAACTTCTGGAAAGCGTAGATAAATTCAAAGAACTCAACAAAAAGATAAAAAAACATAAAAATGGAAATGGAAATTATAAAAGGAAACCAGTCAGAAATGAAGAACACATTATCTGAGATGAGAAGTAAATTAAATGGAATAAACAAAGGAATAAACAAAGTGAATAAAGAAGAGGATCGAATGACCTATCTAGAGGATGGGAAAGCCAAGGCACTCAATCAGAAGGGAAAGGAAAAAGATGCTGAGATTATAAAAATAATTTAAGGAGCATATGGGACATTATTAAAGGTCAAAATATCTGTTTCATTGGCATACCTGAAGGAAAACAAGATGTTGAATAGCTATTTGAAGACATAATGATGGAAAACTTCCCTAACCTGGTGAAGGAAATGCATATAAAACCTCAGGATGCTCAGAGAGTCCCAAAAACCAGGGATCCAAAGAGGCCTACACCAAGACACATCATAATGAAAATGCCAAAGGTTAAATACAAAGAGAGAATCTTAAAAGCATCAAGAGAAAAGCAGATAATTACCTATAAGGGAACACCCATAAGACTGGCTGATTTCTCAAAAGAAACTATGCAGGACAGAAAGGTTTGGCAAAAAAAATATTCAACAGGATGAAGATCCAGGATCTATTAACAAGAATGCTTTATCCAGGAAAGCTATCATGTAGAGTTGAAGGACAGATAAAGAGCTTCCCAGACAAAAATAAGATAAAGGAATTTATTATCACCAATCCAATATTACAGGAAATGTTGGAGAGACTTCTTTAAGAAGAAAAATCATGTATCAAAAACAGGAATAAAAAATGGTAACAACTACATTCCTATCAATAGGTACCTCAAATGGAAAAGAATTAAGTGTCCCAACTAAAAGGTAGAGTGGATAAATGGATAAGAAAATAAGACTCCTACATGCTGCCTACAAGAGACTCACTTCAGATTAAAAGGAAGGGGATAGAAAAAGATATTGTTTTGATGAACCTAGAAGGTATTTAAGTCAGAAAGAGAAAGATAAACACTATATGATTTCACTTATATGTGGAATTTAAGGAATAAAAAGAATAAACTAATCAAAAACAGACTCATAAATATAGTAGACAATTTGGTGACAGAGGGGAGTGGAAGCTGGGGGGCTAGGAGAATGGAGTGAAAGGTTAAAGAAGTACGAATCAGTAGCTGATGGATGGTCATGAGCATGGCATAGGGAATGCAGTTAGCATTAATATGTTGGCTAGGTTGAGGGACAGGGGAGGGAGGGAGCAATTGGGAAGATCATTTTATGAACTATATAGGTGTCTAACCAATGTACTGTATACTTGAAACTAATTAAAATAAATAATTTTTTTAAAAAAGAATACATGTTAGAATTAAAACAGTTTGTCTAAAAATACAGGAGCTTAGAAAACTTAATGGGAGAGATCCAAATTATCTTAACAACTGATGGAAAAAGAGGACAGGCCCGAAAGGTAGTCAGAGGTCAAGATCAGTGATTGCATTTTAAAGCAGTCCATGCAGAGCCATTTCTAGCACTTGAGAATACATGAAAAAGCTCTGCCCTGCCCTCTGAGCTCTTGAGTCTCTCACATGCCTCTTAATACTGGCTCTTTAGAGAAATATATCTTTAATTTTTCAAATATAACCAGATAAATGCAAATTGAACCTATCATTGCTACCCTATAATCAGCAAATATACATTATTAAAACATAAAAATGGTGACATTTAGCTAAGAAATTTGCTAGATACAAAAAGCACTCAAGCTTTACTTTTAAGGAGTTATTTTCAAATAGAATTTTAGGTTGGTAGTGCTGAGCCAACTCTTATTTATTCCCAAAATAGCGTAAGTCAACCTTTACTGTCCTATTTTTAACAGAAATTGTGAAAATGTACCCAAAAAAGGAGAACCTTATTTTATCACATGAAAGTAGACTTTTTCTTATAGTCTGTAAAATCACCCTATCTGGCCAAATAATTATGATTCAAAAGATACTCCATCTGTTGCTAGCATTGATAATACGAATCTATTTAGTAGAACCTGGTATTTATAAATTAATACAAGCAAAGTAAAAGATAAAACCCTATGAATTTAGCTAACTTAAAACCAATAAATATTGTTAAAACCATACACAGGTGATGCTTGGAAAAAGCAGGTTATTGAAAGATTTTCATCAGATTTCTCTAAATCTAGGCCAAATAACGGAGGCAAAGTTAACATACAAATATAATCCAAATAACACACCAAATATTATTTTATATTACCAGTTAATATACTGTTGCTAATGGAGTCACATGTACTGGAGGATATCATTAAAATTAGGGTACACGATAAAAAACTGATTTCTGTATTTCAATGTAATAACATAATACTACTTATTAAAGCTAAAGCAATATAGTCATCAAAATTATTAACCATTCAACTAGTGCTAACTTAAAACCAACATAAAACTGCAGAATGGCCCATAAAAATAAGCCAGAAATTATTTTTATTCTTATCTTTAAACTGGGTCAACTGAAATAAAAATAGGAGTGGTGATGAATAATCAGCTCTCATCTTCCCTTCCTGCTATTCAAGGATCAGAAATAACTGATAGAACCATTGATGAAGAAGAAGAAAACAAACTCATTTTTCAGCATTTCTCCTCAATTTCCAGTTTTTGAATTTTTCTAAAAGTGGTCTGGTTTAAAGATAAAATAAGTAATTGGTCTCTGGAGGCCTTACACTTAGAAATTAACTCTCAAGCCTATGTTTATATACATTTTTTTTAGCAGATGTGGCTGTTTCTCTGTATGCTTATTACTTACTTATTAGGCTAAGAAAATATTATATGATTAAGAGAGGATTTAATATTTTTTTAGATTTAATAAATAAAGCAATGCTTAATTTTCCTTCAAGATATATTAACTCAAAAATGTCAATGATAATGGCTAATTTAAAAAAATCTATTTCCCTACATAATTTGAACGATCTACCTAATAAAATGTCAAACTCAACAAAATATCAAAATAGACCATCTAGAAACAATGTCAAAAAGTTTGATGCCTTTTATATATGATAAAGGATTTTCATAAATTGGTGGGGAAGAAAATTGTTATTTAAGGTAAAACACTGATATAATCAACTATTTGACAAAAAATCACTATAGAACTTCATTTTATATCCTATACACAAAATAAATCTCAGATGACTAATGTGGTCAATGTTAAAAATGTTTAAAGTGACATAAGTTTATTTAGAAATATGTTTATCTTATTAGATTAGAAGGAATTTAAAAAGCAATACTATGTTTATTATAATTTAAACTGCTAAAACTAATAAAATATTAAATAACAACTAATATGCTTAAACATTTTAACATAGAAGTTATCTATATGTTTTAAAAGCAACATAACATAGAAAACCGAATATGATCTCGTCACTAAACAATATGTATAGAAAGTAAGCAAATCAACAAAGTTGTTAATTATGTGTGGATGTGAAATATTAACTTTTTCTGTTTTTGAAGATTTCTTTTTACATTAAACAAAAAGAATTAAATATTATGAGGTTTTTCTATATTGCATAGTATATATAAAATTAATCTAGACAATCTGTTCTCCCTAGCTCTTTGTTAACCTTAACTTCTGTGTGCTCCTTGATTATTCCCAAGTAGACAGGGAAATATTCCATTTTTTCTGGATAAATTATAATCACCTTTTTAACAGCAGATCTCCTCATTTTAAGCAGATGGAAAATTAGTTCATCTGTTTCCTTAGTAAATAGGGTTTAAAATGATAAAAAGTATATGTTTTAAGTCTACATGTAGAGAAGACAAATCAATTCTATGTCATGATTTCAAGAAAGTACTAGTAATGACTTTCTCTCCTCAAAAATATTTCTAGCAATTCAATCAATTTTTTTTTTAATTCTCCATTAGCGATATATTTCTTTGGTACAAATATCTCTCTTTTAAATGACAACAAAAAAGCTCTTTAGAAGCAGCTAATTTAAGTTTCATTAGCCATTAGTAAGAATAATAATAAGGTGAACACAATTTTCAAAATTCTTCCTGAGAACAAGTTGTGAAAAGGAGTAGGGCAGGGTTAACACAAGACCATCCTCTGTGGGAGACAGGGCACCTAGTTAAGGGGAAAGACAATAGCTGTTAGAAGGGGTAAGAAGAAGAAGAGGATCTCTTCCTAATATTCATCTCTGTGAATTACAGATCCTGAAAATACATAATACTGAACTGTCTTTCAGTGACAGGAATTCACTCATGAAGATGTTCTTAATTTTCAGTTGATACTAGGATGAATTTTATAAGCTTTGCTTTGGATATAGTTATGAATTTTGGGATTTAATTGGTGGTAGTATGAAAGCACCCTAGAAGAAGCCCTGAACAGTTATAAATTAATATTCTGGAATAGCTATTTTAAGGCTCCAGGGTACACAAAATCTTTGATGCTGTACAGCAATACATTGGGAGAAGCTATTCAAATAAAAATGAAATAATTCATTAAAATTCACAACTGCATTACATTATATTTACTTTGAACTGGAATCCCAACTTGAAAGCACCATGTCTCATTCTGCCTATATTATGATTAAGGAATGTTGGTACTTAATTAATATTACAGAATAATTAAAGGTTGGATTTTGTAACCACCCAGAATTAATCTGTATTTTTTAAAAAGAGTAGAGGTTCCATAAATTCTGTTATGCTGTTAACTATGGCAAGAATTACTTCTGTTAATTTCAATGTACCCACTGAATTATAATTATATATTTTTTATTCTTGTTTTCTAGATCATCACACACACATACACACACATTTTAAAACAATTAAGGGGATTTTAAGAGATTTACATACATCTTCCTCTTGGACATGTCAGCACATTCCCTATTAGCATCAAGAATAAGGTTTTGACTGGTTTTAAACTTCCAACTGTAATTCCACTTGGGTTGAAAACACCTATTTACCTATAAAAACAACACAGCTGCAAAGCATACTAAAATGGGATTTGAGAAACCAAAGCAGATGATACTCTGAATTTGATTCATTATATTTCTTTATAATATGCTTTTGAAATAAAATCATATCTAAAATATTTGGCCCAAGAAGAGAAAATCAGTTTGCCTTCTTTGCATGCTTATCACAACTGTTTCAATAATGTATAGTTCATGTATTCTCCAGCTCAACTTTGCATAAGCCAAGCTGTTACATTACTTTCCTTATAGTTCTGCAACAGGTCCAGAAACATGTGCCATTTTAGGAGAAAAGTGGCATATGGAAGGAAATATGTGTTTTGTATTTTTAGTTTATTCTGATCTAAGTAGTAGGTAACATTTAACCAGTGCTTACTATGTGCCAAACATTGTGCTATGATCACTAATTGCTATGTCTCCCAATTTAGAAACTACTATTAAATTAATTTCACAGGTAACGTGACATTGAGGCACTTGGAGTTCAAGTATGTGGTCCAAAATTACACAACTAGTAAAAACTCATTAGGTTTCAAAAACGGGCAGTCTGCTGCCACAGCCCACACCCATTACATGTCTCAAAGTGGGCTAAATGGTATCACCATTTAGCTCCATCTCCCTCATTTCAATAATTTTTGTTCAGATTTCATAGTGACAAGAGCATTGATATTTGGTAAATACTTGTTGGATGAATTCCTACTAACAGGTGTTTTTTCTGTTTTTTTTTTTCAGTCTAATATTTGAAGAATTCAGGCTTCGTAAAATAAAAAGACTAAAGGAGAGTCTATCTTCTCAATCAAATGGAGAACACTTTTGTAAAACACTTTAATCCCAGTTCTTTTTCCATTATATAATAATGGAAGTAATAAATAAGTGGACAATTCTATGTAATTTTTGGTAGCATTGTGGCCCAGACAGAATTTCAATCAAGTAGTATTAATAGTATAGCAAATTTTAACATCAATATATTTGTCAATGTGACTTGATAGACAAATCATTTAGGGTGGTAAAACAATATAATCTCAAATAGTAATGGTAAAATTGATGTCCAGACACATTAAATCTGACATTTGCTACCTGGACACTAATGATTTCTCTACATGTTAAACACAAAGGGAAAATATTCTTCTTTTTGACAATGACTGGTACAACAATGAAAAGTGACTTTGGGGAAAAAAAAAGACATTTCCTTAGAGGCCTACATTAGTAACTGACTGCTTTTGATTTAAATGGCAAAGAACCCATTTTCTTATGATTTTTCAAGGAAACAATAATTATAAATACTGCATTAATCTGGTCTAGTAAGCACATTTCAGAATTTTTTTTTATCCTGGTACATCTTGGTCAAAAGGAAAATTGACAATATTCATCAACAGACAGATTTTAAATACTTTGATCCAATGATTCTGCTTGTAGGAATGTATCCTTAGAAAATTAACAGGTTTATTTAACAATTATATGTTTAAGAATGCTCTTCAAAATCTTATTTATAATAGTAATAACTTGTCAAAGATAGAAATGTTTTTTATATATGTATATGTATATATGTATTTGTATGTGTATATATGTATATGCAGATATATAGAAGAGGTTAAATAAAGTATGTACATCCAAAACATGAATTAGTAAAAAATGGTTAAAGTTATGTTCCTAAAGAACATTCAGTAGCCTTGAAAAAAAATTGCATATATATGTATATATATATATATCTTTTATATAAAAAAATTATCTATAGGTTTTAATAATGGGTAATTCTTGCCATTTTCCTTTATAACATACTTTTAAAAATATTCTAATTTTTACCATGAAGTTCCAACAACACAAAAAATTAAAGGTTATTAAATTTATGAGATATAATAAACATCTAATAAATAAAATGAGATAGCCCAAAGATTGATATCTAACAAATCATGTATTACTCCTGAATAACACACTTGCTTAATATAGGCAAGGTAATTCATGGCTATAGTAGACTTAAAAAAAAATTAAGGTCATCACAACTTCATGAAGAGATTTTCATATATTCTAGGATATTTCGTGTTTATTAAGTTACATTATAAATTGCTGAATTGATTTAACATTTTGTCCTAAATGCCTACTCCAAATATCAGAGCAAAGTATAATTCATAAAATGTTATGGGATCAGTTTACATTAAACAAAATACAAGTCCATTAAACAGCTCCTTTTAAATGCACATAACAAATGCCTCTAAATTTTTCTAGTATAGACCAATTACTCACCAGGGAATCATTTCTTCCTTCATTCTCAAATTTTGGTTTTGAAAATTTATAGTGGTAAAGTGCTAACTTGTACTTTTTCATGAATCATAAACCATGCCTGACACTTTCCAGGTACATCCCAACAACAGCAGGAGTTCAGGAGATGAAATGCTAAGGAAAAACTGGAGAGTTAAAAAAGGCTGTTCCATTACTAGATGAGAAGACCTGAGGGCTGTACAGCCATGAAGAGGACCGTGTTCATCTGAAGCCCAATGGACTGGATATGCAAAGAAAGTAAACAAACTGCTCAAATAAGTTTCTCTTAAGGTCCCTGGAGCCACACCAATAAAGAGCTGTGAGAAACAACCTTTTTCCTGTTTAAGTCCCAACCTTGTCCACTCTATCATTTTAATTCTTGATGTTTCCAGAACTATGTCAGCCGATGAGTATATTCAAGTGCTAGTGGGTCAGTTCCACCAGTATATTCCACAAGCACTCACTCTACATGTCCCTCACTAATTCATTTTTCTCTTACCTTGAAAACAGCTTACCTCTACCCTCTGCTTTCATTGATCAGTACATTCTGCCGCTCCTGCCTCCTGAATACTTCTTGGGTCCTTCTTCTAATTTCTATCACCACTGACACTACCTGAGTGGAGATGCTTACTTACCACAGAAAAAGCATGTCACCTCCCTCAAAAGGTCTCTCTTCTACCTTATCTCAATATCTCCTCTTGGCTATTTTCCACAATGCTGACATATAATCTTTTGAAAAATCAAGTGATCATAAAAATCTCTAGTGAAAAATCCTTCAATATCACTCCAGTTTATTAGAGTAAAATTCAAAATCTATGATTTATAAGCCTCCTTGATAGATTTGTATTACATACTAGAAGACCAAGCATGTGTGAGAAAACGATTCGTTCAGCTTCGAGTAATTTGTCTAAAGTTCTACAACCAAAATTTGGAAAGAACCTACCCCTCATTTCAGTAAATGTATGTTTTATATCTTATTTAAAGACTAGTATTATTTTTACTTCGATTTACATATTTAAGATGGAGAGATTTAGAAGTACTGAAGTCTTGTGAATTGTCTGAATTTAGCTCTGCCATTTTGAGGTGACTTTTTCTATCTCACTGGCTTTATGTCTCTCCATTTCCACACTGTGACAATCCTTCTCCAGTCTTTCTAAAATACCTTCAAATTCTAGAACATGTTGTGCTCCCTCATGCCTCCAAAGCTTTGTATTTTTGTCTCACCTGAGTGAAACAGTGGTCTCTCCCTCCTTTCTTCTAGGAGAATTACCTATTAATTCATTTAGCACGTTTCAGCTTTAACTTCTCCAGAAATGCTCCCTTAGGTCAGGCCTCAAACCACACAATATTGTAGGTATGCTCCCCACTCACTTTCTGCCACACAATCCTTACTGACCTCAACACCCAGTATTTGTCAAACTCTCTACTCAATATTTACTATATCTGTCCACTTACTTGAAAGGATTTGAGGTGTTTCACTACAAAACTGAGTGCAATAGCCACTGGGATGAGCAAGGAGAAAGGCAGAATAGGCAGCCTCAGTACTAATGACCTGTGGTCCCTAAGGCAAAACCTGGTGTGCCATGTCAGTCATCTACCTTTGGGTGTCTCCAAATCTCCCTAACCTTCTGAATAACCTACCTTGTTTGTCAAGATTATAGAGTAAGGAGACTTTGCTCTAAATTCAGTAATTCTTTCAGTATGTTAACATCCAGCAGACTGTGTTCATGTAAAATTTGTAATGTAGAATGCAAGTAGAAGTTAGCAATTTTAATTTTTATACATAATGCCACAGATACTATCTATATATAATAATGTAATTTATTGGCTGATGTGTGCCGAAGACAAATCTTTCAAAATACATATAGCTAGAAATCCAGGAAGCAGAAAAGTAAATGAAAGGTGACATTTATTTGTCTCTTCAAAAAAACCAACATCGTCCACAAATAATTTATCAATTTGGAAGCTACTAGCATGACTTCATTCTAAAAAGTTTTCAACCAATAATAAACATTCTGCATTTACAGAAAATATCATCTGCTTCAAATTAGGAGTTCTAGATGACCTGTGTGAACTGAGCATGACATTTAAACTCTGTGAATCTCAGCTTACTCAGTATTAAATGAACTTGCCTCTCATTAAGATATTTCTCTATATCTAAAATCTCATAATTCAGTAATATGCGAAGCCCTGTGATGAGTACAAAGGAAAGATGTGGGTTACCAGAGGAACCAAGAGAACCTACAAATTGACTATAATTTTCATTTTTAAGACTAAAATATTCTGAAAGCTATTTTTAAAATTAACATATTTTTTGATAAATGTGAAACAGAAATACCAAGTTATATTTTCAGTGAAAATTTTTTTCCAAAGAAATATAGTTTTCTTAACCTTATCTTAAATGCAAAATATTATACCCTATTAAAAGTTTCCCTTCTCTTACCAGGGGTATAAGTGGGGTCACAGAAAGTTAGATTCTAGTTTCTGAGGAATACATGTATGTACTAAGTACTTTTTTGTACCAATTAAAAAATCTGTATATAATGTAAGTCCCTTGCCTAAATGATGTTTTAATGAATAATGAAGTATACTGATCCAAACAACCCCTTTTTAGTTTCCTAGAAAATAGTCAATTAAAAAAATGGAGAACCTTGCCTCTCTGAAAATAGTTCAAGTATATGTGCATACACTTGAGGCCTCATCACTAAAAAATGATCTGTGGAATGAAGGCATAAAAAAATATTCACTTTTTTAAATGTCAATCAACGTCTGACAGCTAGAAAATAACTCACCAACTTGTTATTAGAATGGAAAACAACACTCGTTTCAAAGTATATTAAAGGACTGATGAGACAAAAATAGCTATAAAAAATAGAATCATATTCTCGGTTGTCAGTTGAAGAAAATAGATTTTTTTCCCTAGTACTTTGCCACTTCTATGAGGGCTTAGGAGAAATAAACTCTGATTTTGAGAATTACTGAATAAGAATGGTGTAATCTCACAAGTAAGGACTGAAGTGATTGCAAGAGCTAAAACCTCTAATCAGCTGCCAATTTCTATGAGTCCTGCTAAATAGCCTTGGGAAGGAATTGCTACAAAATTTCCTCTCTTCTTTTTCCCCAATTACTGATATATATTTTTCACATATGGGTTTGCTGGTAACAAATATTCAATTGATTTTGCATTTTGAAAAACAAGTCCGAACTTGAAAGAAAAAAAAAATGTGTTTCAATAAATAAGAAGGCCATTCAATGCATTACCAAGTCCTTAAAAACATTTTACCATGAAGGTTTTGATCACATGCCATATTAAAACAAGGGCCTTTAGATCAGTAAAGAAAACAGCTTCAAAAAGCCTACTTATTGATGGAAGTTTCTACATGCCACAACTAAAAATCACTGGAATTATCACCTGAAAGTGAGTAATATGTAAATGTCGCTTCCAAATTTCTTTTATCTCAAACTTGTTCATTAAAAATGCGCCTTGCTCTCCACCTGAATTTAATATGACTATTGGAAATTACATTTGGATGGAAGGAAGAAAGCAATGCATTCATTTTAAGAATTTTAACTTAGAAAACTCTGATGCATTATGAGGAAAGCAGAGTCCAGAATAACTTTATGACAGCTGCCCATAAAACATGGTTTGTGAGTCACCGCGGGGGCCTCCTGAGCACAACATCCTCTTCACTATGTGCCATTAGAGTCCTTGTCTTTCAGTCTTGAGAGATTCTCTACTAAACTTGAACCCACTGGAAAATAAAACATCTTAAGTCATTATCCCTAACTCACATTTGGCTCAGAGTTGGCAACCACTTGAGTGCAAAGACTCGTGGGGATGGATGGACAATATAGTCAATGGGAATGAGGACAAGGAGAAGCCCAGATAAATGGAGGTAGGGTAGCATCACACATATGATTTATCTACTTTACCACTTAGCCTGGAACCAGCCCCAAAAGTTAATTTCCAAAAATACTGGTAGAATCAAAACTAAACTCAGGTCATATTCTCAGACTAATGTTCTGGAAACTCTGATACAAATGCAAATCGAACATGAATTTGTTTACCATTTCTATAATTTGTCATTTCAAGAATGTTATATGAATGCATTCAAACCATATATACATACCTTAGGAGGTTGCTTATCACCCAGCATAATTCTTCAAGATCCATACAGGTTGTTGTGTGTATCAGTATTTTGAGTTTTTGTTGTTATTCTTTTCTGAGTATTCTGCCATGCTGTGGATGTACCATGGTTTGTTTAGCCATTTACCCACTGAAGGACATCTGGGTTGTTTCTAGTTTAGGGCTATTGTAAAAAAAAGCTGCTATAAACATTTGGGTACAGATACTTACTTATATACACATAAGCCTTCATTTTTCTGGAGTAAGGGCTCAGGAGTGCAATTGTTGGGTTATATAGTAGCTACATGTTTAGTTTTTTTAAGAAACTATCAAACTTTTTTCTAGATGGTCTAATTCTTTTTATTTATTGCTAAATTCTCTTTGCTAATATATTTTTTAAAAATTTTGGTATCTCCACTAATAAGATATATTGGCTTGTAATTTTATTTTCTTGCACTGTCTTTGTTTTGTTTTAGTATCAGGGTAATACTAACTCCACAAAATGAATTGGGAAGTGCTCTCTCCTTTCCAGTTTTCTTTAAAAAAGTCTGTGTAGAATTGGTATTCTTCAAATTCTCCATAGAAATCATCTGGATTTAGAGATCTCCTTTTTGAGAGTTTTAAAATTAAAAAATTCAAGTTCCTTAATCATTATAGAGCTATTCAAATTATCTATTTCATATTGAATGGGTTGTGATAGTTTGTGTTTTTTGAGGAATTATTCTATTCTGTAAATACTGACAAATTTATGTGTGTAGAGTTGTTTATAGCATTCTTTATTATCTTTTTGATGTCTGTATTGATATCCTCTGTTTCATTACTTATATTGGCAATTGTTGTCTTTTCTCTTTTGTCAGTTTTTCTAAAGGTTTGTCATTTTTGTCGAACTTTTCAAAAAACCAGCTCTTGTTTTTTTTTTTTTTTTTTTCTGTTTTACATTTCAGTGATTTGTGTGCTTTATTATTTCTTCTTTTTGTTTTGGATTTATTTTACTCTATTTTTATAGGTTCTCAAGGTGGGAGTTTAGATTATTAATCTGAGATTTTTCTTTTTTCTAATGTATGCATTTAGTGCTATAAATTTTCTTCAGCACTCTTTTAGATGAGCCCCACAACGATTGATATGTTATATTTTAATAATCATACAGTTCAATGTATATTTATTTCCTTTGAAGCTTCCACTTTAACCCACGGATTATTTAGATGTATGTTGTTTAAGTGTTTGTAGATTTTTCTAGTTTGTTTCCATGTAGTTGGAGATACTGTATATACTTTAAATTCTTCTAAATTTGTTGAGGTTCATTTTATAACCTACGATACAATATGTCTTAGAACATGCTTACTTTCCACCTGAAAAAAAAATGTAGATTATTTTGTTATTGAATAAAGTGTTTATAAACATCTATTAAATTTTGGTTATAAAACCCGCAAATAAAGCCCACAAATAAATAAATTTTACTCTCCATAAACAATGAATATCCATTAATTAAATTCAGGGGTGCTATATCACTTCCATCACAAATCAATATTTTTTTAATGAATGGTACTGAAGGCATCTTAAATTAAACTTCCTAGCTCTATTCTCTCAGACTCTACACATTATTAACATGTGCAAAAACTGTATTCACACTTGATAAGTTTTAATGTGTTCCTATATGGTAACAAGCATGACCCTCACACAACTCTACTTCTGGAATGTTTGCTAGACATGGTTAGTATCTCCATTTGTGCTAACGATTAAATTAATGCAACTAATTCAAAACCTACATTTTACATTCGCTTTCTGCACTGCAAAAATTTAGTTACTGAGTTAGTATAGCAGAGTGGTCGGATTTGAACCTTGGCTCTCACAATAACTAGTTGAGAGACATGTACAAGTTAATTAACAGCTTCCTAGCTCAGATTTCTAATCTTTAAAATGGGAATAATGACACTGTGCACCTCAAAGGGTTATGTAAGAATTAAAAGATTTAATATATGTGAAAAACTTAGAGATCCGTGCCTGGTAAAGAGTATACCTACCATGTGTGTTAGCTATAATTACACACCACTATGATGGGAGAAAGGACAAAACTGTCAATGAAATTCAACATCCTAATTTGACTTACTATGTCACTATTTCAATGGTAATAAAATAAACCAGCAACATAAATGAAAGTAAATAAACCTAAAAAAGTAAATGAAAAGGACTGGTCATTTCTGGCATATGAGGTTTTTCACTGTCATGCTTCACAAACTGTGATCCAGAATACACACTGCTAAATCTACCCAGGTCTAAATAACACATTTCACTTTTTTAAAATTCAACTCCCTTAATCTGCTTTAGAAAACTGTGAAACGGAGCAGTCTGTCCTTGTAAAGACAAAATATGCTTAGACTTCAGTAAACAACAAAAGTCCAAGAGCATCATCATCTTTTAACAACTGGTCTAGTATAACAGAAATGGAAAAGATTCTTCTTTGTTTAACAAATGAAAATCATTTCCAAGTCTTTGTGAATATTTTTCCCCCAATCTCACTGTTATAATCAATAACAGTGGATTAATATTATTTGTTGACAAAAATCATACTATGAAAAAGATAAAACAAATGATAAAAAGAACTCTAAATTGCCTCCTATCTCCACATTGTTATTAGTAAAATGAATGAGAGCATTTGTATAAGTAAATACAAGTCAGACAGGTTAGGTTTTTCAGCTAAGGGAATGTCTCTCACTGTACCTCATACAGACATCAAAAACATTATTCTAATTTTTATTGACATGTCATGAGCTGGAGTGCTTAGAAAAGCAAAACTTCTCGTGTTTACTAATCCAATAATTAAGATAATCAGAATAAAGATCATTAATATCCATCCCAGAAAATAATTTATTTATATATTAATTTATAATTTTGAGAAGAAATACCACCCTTTTTTGGTAAACATTGTAGAGTGAGCATAGAAGGTACCTTTTGTTTTTCAGATGCACACATACAACCATATATATTAGTGTGTTGTTAATAATCAAGTAAATAAAATAGAAATTAATTAAGCATCCACATAAAATCATGTTGGACACTGAGAGAAAGCAAAATTCTTGCCTTCAGAGTTTAGAGCCCAGCCAAAGTGACAACCGTATGTCATAACAGTGAATCTTAAACTTTACATATCTGTATAACACGTTTGAATATTAGAATTTTGGATAGGATATATAAAGAAATAAATGACTCAAAAATAACAATACTTGTATCAATAACAATCCCTAACAGTCACTACTATTGGATGCCTTAGCAAACAACCATAAAAGCATCTGCATGTCTTACATTCTTCCCTCTGTGAGCATATTTCTGCATTCTCCCACTGAGAAGAGCTACCTTCCCTGACCAAATTCTTTGTTATACTCAGGAGAAAACATTCACTCAAGTTCCAGTAAATATATGATCTTCCTTTGATGCTGACTTGATGTTTTAATATGTCTCTTGAGTGACAAGGATTATAGGAGACCAGCACAGAAAAACGCAATGATGAGCTGCACTAGTCAGTAACTATTCCACAATAGAAGTACTCGAACTGGGTCTTGAAGGATAAATAAAATTTGGATAGAAGGAGATTTATGATATCAAGAGGACTGTGAACAGGCCTTAGGGGAAAACACAAGACATATTTGAAGGCCAATGAAGTACATCTGGAAGACTGAGGTAGTGTATTTGATAAGCTGAATAGCTTATAAAAATGCTAAGCATATAAATTAAATGCAAATTTAATAGATTTAAAATATCAAGCTAATAGGTTTCAAATCTATTCTATAAACAAAGGGAAAAGGCTCTGAACATTTACTAGCAATGCTTTTATTCTGATAGCAGTGTGATGAAGGGAGTTGGAAAGGACAATAATGGTGGTTACTCTCTTTCTTGATTGAAAAAATTGCAATTTTTTGTACAAAAATGGATTAATATTCCAAACCCCATTCACCCATCCACTCAATAGAAATTACATGAATGATATAACTCAGAATAAAGTGCTGTATTTTATTTGAATGGCCAGTTTCCTGCCTTTTATATAACTTTTTCCCAGCCCACCCAGCCATTGCCCCCCATGTACACATACAAATAGAGCACTAGTTTAGAGAAATAAAAGTAGAAATCTTGGAAGTGGAAAGATCTGGGTTTGAATTCCACTGCTGCTACCTTGTGATATCAAGCAAATTAATTAAAATTTCTGACATTTAGCTATTTCAAATGTGGAACTGAAATGGCAACACTCAATTGTATTTTAGGTACAATATTAAGAAAGTTAATTTAATAACCTTCTACCTGCCAAGTGAAATAAAAGGCCACTCACCTAGAATTAATAGTTTATGCTTTTTTGTCTTGAATTATGTGGGTGAGAGTTTTTGTTTTTTCTTAAACATGTACACACATGAGCGCGCGAACACACACACACACACACACAAAGCAATAGATTGGCAAGAATGAAGCAAGGCTACACATTTACATTTGCCAGAAAATGAAAAGAGGACTGAGCTGGTTTCAGCTGAAAGATCAGCAATTGTTTCAGAAAACAGTCCGCACTTTCAGCTGAAAATGTAGGAAATGGGGTGGTACAAACGAGGGCCTTCCTTGATTGTCCCAAATATCTGTAGGATAATGAATGTGCCCTTCCATCTGTTTAATGGGAGCCCACTACTCCACTATTTAAATGAAGGCAGGATCCTTTCAAACAGGAGAAATATGAAAAAAAAAAAAA
>NW_011888785.1:23275640-23288908 GCF_000151845.1 Pteropus vampyrus | reverse complement strand
CTTAACGGTTTATTTACTTGATGATTACTCTCCTCATTAAGAAATTCTAGTGATGTTAGTTAATCCATATAAAATGATAAATTGTTCATGAATGTTATGTAATGTTAAACTGAATACCCCACTTTCCTTGAGAATTTTTTGAAAAACAAGGCAGAAAAAGTATATTTGTATACAACTTTAAATTTTAAAAAAAATTATCAACATAGACAAAGCCTACTAATCAGCACTTTGTTGATGGATGTTAGTTACCTAACGTGTGTAGAAATAAAGGATAATTTGAATGGCATGTGTTTTACTTTTGGCACAAGAAACTGTGACATTTCAATATGGCAATGACTGAAATCTGTTGCTTCCAAGAATAAATCTTCTAAAATTAACTTTGCCAATCACGAGGCATTCCTACCTCACACTCCAAAAAATTCCAAATTTGTGTCCCTAGAACTATCCCAAAGTCTAACATTTCTTAGTAAACATCTAAGTGTTTTACTGATAAAAGCTTAAACTCAGATAAGCTCACACTTTTTATCTGAAAAGATAATTTTGCTACTTATTTTTGTGACTCAGAGCCAAAAGAACAACATGATTTTAATCAAGCAAACAAACAGACCTGAAACAATTCAAAGAGCTCTATTCGGTACTTTAAGACGTGAAAAGTTTTTTTAGAGTTAAAAAATTGTTATATGTCTTGTAAATAAACCCTCAACATAGTTCATTATGATTTTTCTAATCATGCTCAATGAATAATAATTTACTTCTAATTGTACATTGTATAGTACCTTCTATAATTCATCTAAGTGATGAATGTAGTGTTTCTTGTAGAAGAAAAGATAAAATCTATCATTTCAACAAACCTTAGACATTTATTAATTTGCATACCAAAAAGGCATGTTTTATTTTCTTAGTTGAGCATGCTAAAGGTGTATAAATATAATCATATGGCATTCATAAGTTGAAAGTCTATTAAAATCAACCTTTCTAAGGAATCTGAAGCCTGTATTATATAGAAATTTTTAAAAAGTGGTAATTAGGAATATTGATTGGCTAACCTGAGAAAAAACATACCGACAGGATCTCTCTAAGCCTATAAACATCTGGCTATATTTTTAACCATCATTAAAGAGCAATTACTGATTTTTGAGAATTGTGCTAATTATAATCTATTCCAATCTGTTTTAATAATATTATACTAATGAATTAAAATGAAATTTAAAAGATAGTTGTATGTTTGTAATGTTAGGTTATGATCACAAAAATAACTTTTTAAAAGAGGATTTTGGGGAGAGAAAAATATACCAATGGAGAAAGATAGAGGTTAAGGATAAATTAGATTTGGAAAAAAATTAAACGTTCATCACCAAAAGAATGTATAAATCACATGGTACATTCATAATACATTGTATAGTAAGTTAGCCTGTACAACAGCTAAGATGAATAAACTAGAGATATATGAATCCTCATGGATTTAAGTTCAAAACAATATTTTATATTGCTTATGAATACATACATGTATTAACAAAAAATAAAGCCCTCTGAAGGGTGAAAAACAGCAAATTTAGGATGGTAGTTTTTTCTGAGAAGGGAAGGTAATGTAATCAAACACAAATATTACTCAGCCATAAGAAGAGATGAAATACTGCCATTTGCAACAACATGGATGGACCTCGAGATAATCATGCTAAGCGAAATAAGCCAGAGAGAAAAAGTTGAAAACCACATGATATCACTTATATATGAGATATGAACCTCAAAGCAGCAAATGAATAGGATAAACAAACAAAGACTCATGGACATGGACAATAGACTAGTGGTTACCAGAGGGCAGGGGAGAGGAAGGGGGAGGAGGAAGATAGATGGGGTCAAGGGGATCAAATAAGTGGTGACAGAAAGAAATCTAACTATGGGAGGGGAACACACGTGCAATATATATATACCTTACTGTTAAATTGTACATCTGAAACTTACTGGATTTTGTTAACCAATGTCACCAATCAATCAATTAAAGAGGAATACGTAGGATGCTTTGCCTGGACCCATAATGATAGATACCTAAAGTAAATAAGGGTACATATTTAAGATTTGACAAGTTTAGATGGGGTGTTCATTATGTTACTGTTTTAGTATTTGAAATATTACCTAATTTGAAAATATTTTTAAAATAATTGGTCTTAAAGACTATGACAGAATTATCATTAGTAAGCAATAGCAATGTGAAGGAGAATCTTTCCGAGAAGCCCAAGATATCAAAGTTTTGAGAATCACAATTCTACCAAAAAATTATAAGTTCTCAATGCATTTCCAAATGGACACATGTAACAAATGATATTCATATTCATGCTTTCTTGGGCATTCTAGAAACCACTTGTGGTAAAAGCAATATAGTAATTCACAATTACCACAAATATGAAAAAGAGAGAAATAATCTTTTGCTCCCTAGAAATGATAGGGAGCAAATTTAGTGCAATTTCTGTTGCTCTATTTAATAACTCTATCTTTAATTTGACTTACAAAACAAGCTTATCAGAAAACATGCCCAGTCTACGGCCATGCCACTCTGATCAAGCCCGATCCCGTCTGATCTCGGAAGCTAAATAGGGTCCAGCTTGATTAGTACTTGGATGGGAGACCACCTAGGAAGACCAGGTGCTGTAGGTGTAAAAAATAAAAAAATAAGGGATTGTAAGCTAACAAGGTCCTTGCAATCTGTGAGGTCAACCATGGGTTGCCTCGCCTAAAACATAAAAAAAAAAAGAAAGAAAGAAAGAAAGAAAAAAAAGAAAACACACCCATTCAAATAAGGAGGTAATTCTAGGGTAAACTTCAATCTGCACTAATTTACTTGTTTACAATAGTTATTTACAAATATTAGTCCTCTATGATCTGGAGAGTACCATTTCATGACACTTTTTTCTGGCTCTCTCTACTGAACATCAGAATTCAGCATTCTCTGTCATTCAGAGCCTTTATATATGCCATTCTTTCTGCCAGAATTGCCCTTCATGCTCCCTACCCCATTCCCTTTATCCTTCTCACCTTACTGGTCTCAGCTAAAATGATTCAACCTCAAAGAGGCCTTCAGAAAATCTCACTGTTTTAGTAGTATTTATTTATTTATTTATATTCCTCTCTCTCTCTCTCTCTCTCATGCATTGGACCTGGCAGAGCAAGAGGGTGCTTGCCTATTTTATTTACTGAAGTAGAGTTGGAAGCTAAGGCAATGTCTGGCATATCATGAGGGTCCAAAAGATAGAAGCTGATTATATTTGAAACTTGTAATTTTAACATACTTCACAATTATTTACAAATCACTGTGTGGTGGAAACTTACACTGCAAAACATTAGTAATTTATTCTTATTGTTACTATTTTTTTAAGACTTATAGGACTAGTAATAATGAATGGGTAAAGTACTTAGAACAATACCCAGACTAATAGAAGCATGCTATAAAATTTCGACCAGAAAAACTTTCAGAGATCATCTACTTACCCTCTTCCTCTAACAGCCATTTGTATTTTTAAGGAAAAAAATTATTTATACACAAACCATTATATATTCCAGTATTTATAAGATATACAATTATGAGAGTCTGAAAATTGTCTTAATATATCTGTATTTAACATAGAAAAGAAAGCCTGGATTTTTTTATTTTCAAAATTAGAAGCTCAACTAAATGCATGCCAGTTTCTAACTCTGATAAACCATAATAAATAGTTCATTTCAATGTTCTTTCCTGCTTATCAAGTTGTCATAGAAAAAAAAGGTCATTGGAATTTCAAAATAATTTTAATATCACACAAAAGTCAAGAAAGATTAAATCACAAAATATTAAGCAACATCAAATGCAAGGACTCCTTCCTAACCAATACTATTTAATATAAAGTCACAAAACATTTTATTGTATTAAGTTAATATTTTATGGGTCTTAAAGAGAAATCTCATTTTCTCCAAATAAGGATATTTGACTATTCTTAGTAAAAATAAAATACAAATCCAGGAATATCAATGCATTTAAGCATTGATGGATGCCAGAGACTCGTCTAAAGAATTATGCCTTTGAGCCAAGACGACTTTTTAAAGTTGGAAATCATTTACTTCATTTAAAGCCTCTTGACTTCAAAGCCATCTGATTACTCAAACACATATTCTAAGGAAACATAGTAATATTACAGGAAACCTGAAAAAGCAACAATACATTTTTTTATTTCAGTTTATCTGGAAATATCTTAAGGTAGTATGATTTGAAAGAAGATAAAAGGAAAATATGAAATAATAAGAATTGGTGTTTGATCATATTAGTAGTATATGTGTCCTAGAAATGTAAGTGTATATTTGGTCACACAAGTAAATTCAAGAGACTTATTTGGTCTTTTACCTGATTGTATTTTAAAGAGAAATATCTTCCTTAGGAAGAATAGCAAAATAAATAAGTTCTTTCAGCAATTTTGATAATATACACTTACATTTCATTTTTACTTTGTTTTCTTGTATATAATTCCATGAACCAGATACTTAACTGAGATATAAATACCACACAAAATCCATCTAAAATTTTACCTAATATAGCTTTCATTTATAGTCACAACACTATAATGAGGCACCTAAACAAAATCATACCATGGCTGAAAAATTTTATCACCTGGCTATAGAAGCTGCCTGACACTCAAAATTAATATTTTCATAAGCAATTAAAAGAAGCTTGTTTTAATTATTTGAAAAATGCATCCATATTTTTTTTTCTAAATTCAGAACTGGATATTTTAAAGTTTATAATATAACAGCAGAAATTCTTATGACTTGTTGATTGTTTATCACCTTACTATATTATTGAAGTCTTTCTATATTTTAATATCAAGAACTGAAGTGATACAACTAATCGCATATGTCAAAACACAGACCTGGACAAAGGCTTCCAAGTCTTGGTCATGTCACTCAACCTTTTCAATAATATGAACAATTTTGAGAGGTACTCAATAATATCTGTCAGTTGAATAAATGAATAAAGAATGAGCAAATGAATCAAGAAACAGAATTCGATATGAGTCTTCAGTAGCAAATTCCTAATCATTCCTACTGTAGAACAAATCTTAGTGTAAAACATTACTTTTACATATCAATTTTTAACACAAATAAAAGTTTAAATTAAATAAACATATACTGAGTATCAAGTACAGTTTCTATGGTATGAGGTATGATACAAACAAGATTAAAGTCTTTATATTTAAGGAATCTGCAGTCTAGAACTATTTGAAAGTAAAAGATAATTTATAAAAATTATATTGACACTCATGGAATGCATAAACTCCTCATCCTGACAATTATTTCTCTGCATAATTTTTATCAGAATATCTTCCATTTTTATAGCTATAGCCACATAACCAAATACCCCAGACACAAAATATAATTGCTATGGTGATCATAGCTTAAAAAAATAAAGATTTGGATTCAATTCCCTGCATGCTAGCTACTGATATATCCTTAGCCCAGTTACTTAACTTTTGTGAACCTCAGTATCCTCAACTTCAAATCTCATAGAAATATGAGTGTGAAATGAGAAACACGCTTCTTTTTTAAAAAAGCAAAATACCAAGAATCTTTTAAGCCTATGTTTCCCAAACAGTGGGCTGAGTCACCCCGGAGAGCTATTGTGAACTCACAGGGGCACTGGGAATATTTTAAATTTTTGAGAGAATCACAGAAACACTCACCATACACTGCACAAACTGCTACATTATAGTGTTTGGACCTCATTTCTTGGTAAAAGGAACTGTTAAGTATTTTGTTTGCCAAGAGGTACTGTAAAAAAATTATTGAGAACTAAGTATGACATGAACCCAGAAAGTTGAGAATGCTATGTTTTTGACTAATTATTTTCTGCCACCTTCCCTCTTTTCTGGTTTGACAAAGCCAAACATACAATACATGCTTCTTTGTCTTTGCTGAACTTGTACCTCAGAAGCCAAGAAATACCCTTTCCTCCATATTCAACTTTTAAAGCTGAATCAGTAGGGTCCTTGCTTACAAGTAACAAAAACCTAATTCTGACCAACTGGCAGAAAAAGGAGGAATTCTGATGAAATGTGATATAGTTCTCAAAATCAGCAGGAAGTCATAGAAAATGTCTGATAAAACAGGGGAAACTAGGAGACTGGGCAATGGGAACCAAAGTCAATTTCAAGATTAGAAGCAGCCAGGTAAGAACGCTTGGCTAGCATTGCCACCACCACAACCTTGTTGACTGCAGTATCTGACTTCTATCACCAAGAGCAAATATGAATTCTACACTATCACATCTTAGCATTTCTCAAGGTGCAAAGTCCCTTGAGAGAGTCCCATTAGACCAACTTTAGCTTGCATGGAGTAGGGAGTAGGAGTATCTGCTCTTCCCCATCTACAGTATGAGGCAAGTCTGTGTCTCCCACCAAAATTATCAAATAAACATTACCTTGAATCAGAATGATGCTCAGATTTTGGAAAACCAAAATAACACAGCAAAGGTCCACCATAATAGCCTTGCTCACCTTCAAGGATAAGTCAGATTCCATATTAGCAAATAAAATACTTTGATTTGTTCATCAAACCCCTCATTTCTCTACATTTTTATGACCATGTTTTTTGTATTTTACTATCGTAATTATCAATGGCTAAATTACATTAGCCATTTTCATAGGTTTTCCTATTTTACTGGGTTATAAATTTCTTGAGGACAGATGCTAAGACATCCCTTCTTTCTATAATCTTCCAAAGCATTTAAAATTTTAATTGATTTTATATGAAGCAATAAAATACCAAATAGAAAAGAAAAATATGTTTTATTTCTCATAATTATTCAATTTTAATAGACTATAACAAATTTAGGTTAACATTCCAAAAGCATATGTCAAATGACACACATAAATCCCTTGACACATTCATGAAAATAAGTATGAAAAAGGTATGAATATCCCTTCTTTTTGGAAGTTCTTCATGCACATTAATCACATTCAAAATTCTGAGTATTCTCTACAGTAAGAAAAAATATTTAACTTTGTTTAACCACGATGATCTAACATATCAAACATATGCGCTTATTAATATGTGATTGATCACTTTTATCCAGCTTTCTAGAATCACTTAAAAATCCTGTTAGCCTGAAGATTTTTACTAGCCGCTTTCATACTTGAAGCACTATACAATAAGTTAGCAAATATATCTAAACACTTTGAAAGCATGACTCAAATACAGACTTGTTGTATTTTAAAAGATGAAAAACAGCAGCCAATATATATATTGATTTAAGCTCTCTTTATCTTTGTTAATGTGATCTTTATTTTTCTCTTTCCACTCATCCTCATATATCTGTGTAGCCATATGCTGCCTTACTGTGGAATTCTGTGCACAACTAAGTGAAGAAAGAACATCTAATATCAATTATGGACTGATTTTATTTTTTTCAATCTAAGACAGTGTTCCAGATTTTTTCTTTTAGGATTTAGATCTCATCCTTGGGGATATAAACTGCTACAGTTATGCTAGCCAATAACTACAACAAAGAAGAGTTATCAAAGATCATTTTACGGATTCTTAGTCTTTGTTGCCATGGGAAGTATCTTTCACTTTTCAAAAAATTCACTAACCTACTATATGATCACATATATATTTCATAACACTGAAGACAATTAAATATATTTCTTACCCACTTGTTTTTTTAAAGCAAAGGTACAAGCAATATTGAAAAGAAAGAAATTTACTATCTATTAATTGCAAGTGGATGTGAATGTTCATCAAAATTACTAAATAAATTACTAAATAAATTACAAAATTACAAAATTACTAAATAAACATTATCGTCAGCCAGGCACCTGTGCACCTATCATTTATCCCGTCAGGGACCAGTGTAATGGGAAAAGAACATCTAGACATCAGCACTTTCACGTCATCACTGTCACGCCCGGATGAATTCCATTTAGCAACTGCTGGAGTTAAGTGTTGTGAAGAACAAAGTTTAATATTCAATTCAGGACAATGCAAATACATTTTGTCCAAGTCTACCCTTCTCTCATTTATCAAATACACAAAATACAATAACGTTAGCTTCATTTAGGCCTTAGCTGAGCTTTAAATATGACTTAAATTATAAATGGATAATAACCGAAGTATCTATTATAAAGCAAATCCTAAGGCACCTTTAAAATAATTTTGAGTTGGTATTTGGAGTTTTAAAATATACAGACATACTAAGTTGAATTCATTAGAAAATCTATTCCTTGGTAGATAAACATTTAACTCACAAATAAGCAAAACTATCCATAAGTTATATATGTTACAGATATGTTTTATATAAAGTTTCATATTATAATAGTAAGATATTCTTTTGCAACAATTGTGGACATTGATAAGCCATCATAAAGTAACATAACTTATATAGAGTCAAATAAATAGTTTGTGTGTGCATGTATGTGTGTATACATGTGCGTGTAAGAAAAAAAATCTATCTCTAAAAATTAATTGACCTGAGAAGAAGCAAAATCATAATTAGTGGGGAAAACGATAGATTTTCTTTTCCTTTGCTCTAATTCATATGTTAGATTCTAGGTCCGTATTTACTTGGTCATTTTTCATACCACATATGACAACTATTATCCTAGCATATAGCATCTATCTATCTATGCATGTATCTAACTAGTTATCTTTCTACCTATCTATCCATGTAGCTTTCATAATTAGGACATTTACTAAAGAAACAGAAATACTTTCTCATGAAAACTTTAACCTGAAACTACCATGTTAAGTGTTCATTTCCCCTTATATATGATGTCAAAAATTTTTTAAAAATTTATAACCAAATTTTATCTTTAAAAAGTAATACTAGCCAAATTAGATATAAAATATTTTATGAATACTTAATGCAAGTACATAATTCTAAGACTAAACTCTATCTTTAGTTCTTAATCACTGAAGACAAAATAGAAGAATGCGCATTATTTTTCATGAGTTATGTTGTTTTTATTATGCAAAACATTCTTCTCAATTTTTTAATGGGGAGGATTAATTAATATACATCACCTCTGTATTAATCGACCTCCTTCATTAATTCTTATCTGAGTCAGAGTTATGTCTGCAAAATGTACAGGACCTAGAAATATGTATGGCTACTTAAAATGACTCTAATATAATTAATACTACTACTTTGAAAGTTTGTATTAAGTACTCTCTGGACCTGTTCCCTGCCTCTCTCCTCTTGCTTTCAGTCTCCTTGCTTTGTTGTGTCTATAAATAATAACCACAGATCTAAATACCTGATCCAACTTTCAAATTCACACTCACATCTATACCCAGACTTATTCCTGTACCTCACCAGGTTGACTAACAGGTGATGTGTCCCAAAGCAAACCCTGTCATAATTCTATAGCTTTTCCCTCTATTCTACTTAACTGCCAGCTTTTCCCTAATTATGCTTATTTTTCTAAGAATGATTCCTCAAAATATCTGCCTGGTAGTGTAATAGGGTGAGGGGAGTGGCACATTTCCTACTCTCCATTGCTACTTTCCAACCACTGTTCACTCCCTAACAAATTACTCTCTTTTGAAAGCTCTGTATTTTAGTTATCTCTCCAATGTATGAATCTCACTTTCACAGACCTTCAACACCTTCGCCAAAGCTTTAAACTTAATTTAAAGCCCTTTTTGCATTCTGCCTTCTGTGGCCTTAATGTTAATGTAGTTCTTCTTTCAGCTGCCTGCATTTATAATAAGTAAAATGTATCAGCTCCAATGACTTATTTCAATGATGTTTTAGCTACCTACACACATGATACTCCTCTGATGTTAACATTATACTATTCGAATTCTAGCCAATGATTCCACAACAAGATGTCATAAACAGCCTCTCATATTTTAAAAAGATTAAAGACCAAAAAAAGAAAATAAATATAAATCTATCATTCTAATCCATCTATTTTCACCTAAGAATGGTCTTGCCAGCCTTATAAATTATCACAATAATAGCAAAACTACATCTGAATTAACATTACATTATAAATATATCATTTCTCCATTCACAGTCAGTTTTTATTTCAATGGTTTCATAACATGCAATCAAGCTTTGAAAGGTAATCTTGCAGATGAATTAAGATGAATAAATCTGGAGCCAGACTGTGTTAAATTTTCTATTCTGCTATTTATATTGCAGTAGGAACTATGCAACTTTGTGCTCAGTTAATTCCATCTGTAGAATAACAATAATAATGTATCCAAATAAAATTTTATATATTTGGTGCTTGAATCCTGGCACCCAATTAGGCATTTAAAAAATATTAAATTATATAAATTAAAATGTGCCTTGTTTTCTTTATATAACCATGTCTATTTCTGGAAATGCAGATCTTTATAATTCTTTTGTTTGTTTGTTTTTACTATTAAGCAAATGTTGCAATAAGCATGGGACCTTTCTTCTGTTAAATGATTTGTCTGATAAAACTCTTGGAATAATAACCAGATCCAAGAATATAGGTGCTCTTTAGCTCTGAATATGCCTTTTAATTTTTTAAGATTTGTAACAATTTAAAATACAGCCAATACAAAATCATTTTTATCGCCATATTGTTAGCATTTAATCACTTGTTTTCCTTAAAAATCTCTCCTCCCTGTCTTTCTAAAATGCCCTCCTTTAGTTTTTTCTCTCTGATAATTCAATATGCTATATTCTGCTTCCTTCTCCACAAAATTTGGCCTTTCCTAGCTCTCAGTCCTCTATCTTTGCTTTTCTGTGTTCTTTACTTTGATATTATAATTTAATTTCATGACTTCGACATCATTTCTACTCTGATGACACCCAAAACAAGATGGTTGTACCTGAACTAGCCCTAGAGATCTAGATGTGAGTAACCTAACTTCCCTCTGAACACTGACATTCCAGTAATTGAACATTACTCCAAATTTACTTGGTTTTACAATTGCTGCCCCAGTATTCCAGAATGAAAACCATGGAGTCATATTTATCTTTCCAAGGTCACACAATCAGTCTATTGCTCACCATTGCCAAGTTCATCATCTCCCCTAGGGAAATCTTACACTTTAATTTCTAATATAATCTGGTTCGTTTAATAAAATACTGATAAGATTAAAAATAAGGTCAAACATCTTCTAGTGAAGATGGCAGAGTAGGTAAACACTGTGCTTGTCTCCTCTCAGGACCACATCAAAATTACAACTGAACTACAGAACAACCATCATGGAGAATTGCCCGAAGTCTTGCTGAACAGAAGTTCTATAACTAAGGACATACAGAAGAAGCCACCTCGAGACTGGTAGGAAGGACAGAGACACTGTATGGTCTGGACCTATACCCGCACATGGAGGTTAAAAATCGGGAGTGATATCCCAGCTGCAGAGGTCTCCCCTGAGGAGTGAAGGGTCAGAGCCTCACACCAAGATTCCCCAGACCGGGGTTCTAGTGCTGGGAAAATAAGTTCCCAGAACTTCTGGCTGTGAAAAACAGCAGAGATTGTAGCTGAGTGAGATTGTGGCTGTTGGAGTTCCAGCCCTAGGGCAGCAGTGCAGAAGGTGCCAGGGACGTACGAGGAGAAACTAAATTGTCTGGCTTCAAGGCAAGGGATGGAGGAGCAGCTCCCTCACAGACAGAAGTGCTGGTGGACACCACTGTTCCTTTATTGAGCCCTCCCTTGACCCAATGTGGAGATCCAGGTGGCTAACTGAGTCTCCAACAATCTGGCTAACCTTGTTGACCCTACACTGGTGATTCCTTGAGACCCTGCCCCACCCAACTTGTAGGCCCACCTGAGCCACTTCCATTGGCTTTTTCATACAAACAGCCTGTCTTGGTTCATGCTGCAGACTTTCTAAAATTTCTCAAAGTTTCACAAAACCTAAATAAGCAGCATCCAGCCTTGACGTGCCATGTACCTTTGCCAAGTACTCTAAGGCTAGCTAGCGCTAGTTGCAGATGGCCTTGATACACAGCTTAGCCTCTCCCAGGCATCACCAAGACAAGCACAAGTAGCAAGTATCTGCAGATCACTTTGTAGCTTATACCAAGTGGCCCTGCACAAAGCTCAGCCAGCAGCTAACCCTGGCCTGCAACAGAGCCCCTGCCAAAAGGTTGCAAAACCAACACTCCTGATGGAAAATTTCAGACCAACCAGAGACCCACCCAACTACCCCCATAAACGACATTTCCAAAGAGCAAACTTGGCAGGCACCGGAGCTCTGATAAAGTGAATCCTGCTCCATAGGGTCAACCCCTGCACAACAGCTCCTCCACTGTAGTCACAGCCAGTCCTCACAACCAATCAGCCTTAGAGTCAATCCCTCCCACTGACATGCAAACAGCAGCCAAGACTCAACTACAATAAGAGGGCATACACAAGCCACACAAAGGACACACTTGGAGTATCTGGCCCAGGTGAACAGGGAGATTGTGCCACTGGGCCTCACAGAAACACCTACTATATAAGGCCACTCTACTAAAACCGAGAAACATAGCAGCCCTACTTAATATATAGAAACAAACACAGGAAGAAAGCCATAATGTGGAGACAAAAAAAACATGCCCCAAATGAAAGAACAGAACAAAGTTCCAGAAAAAGAATTAATCAAAACAGGGTAAAGCAAACTACCAGATACAAATTTCAAAACACTGGTTATCACGATGCTCAAAAATCTCAGCGAGAACTTCAAACATGAGATAGAAAGCATAAAAATGGAGATAGAAAAATCAGTCAGAAAAAGAACCAGTCAGAAATGAAGAATACAACAACTGAAAAAAAAAAAAGAACACATTAGAGGGAATCAATAGTAGGTTAGATGAAGCAGAGGACCAAATCAATTTGGAACATAAGGTAGCAGAAAACATCTAATCAGACAATAAAAAGAAAAAAATAATTTAAAAAACTGAGGATAGTTTAAGGGGCCTCTGGGACTACAACAAGCATAACAACTATTGTATCATAGGGGTATCAGAAGAAGAACAGAGAGAGTAAGGAATTGAAAACCTATTTGAAGAAATAATGACTAAAAATTTATCTAACTAAGCAAAAAACAAACAAACAAACAAAACTAGTCATATAAGCCTAGGAAGCACAGAATCCCAAATAAGGTGAACCCAAAGAGACCCAAGCCAAAATAAATCATAATTAAAACACCAAAGTTTAAAGACAAAAAAAGGAGAATCTAAAAAGCAGCAAGACAAAAGCAGTTAGTTACCTACAGGGGACCTCCCATAAGACTGATTCCTCAACAGAAACTTTGCAGGCCAGAAAGGATTGGCATTGAAT
>NW_011888785.1:23228170-23274530 GCF_000151845.1 Pteropus vampyrus | reverse complement strand
CATTGTAAATTCATAAAGAGCTCTCATTATTATCCCAAATAAAAAGAATGGTGCATTACTATTTTTATGTGGAAGGCCTCAAAGGAGAGATGACACCATAAAGATCATTTCCGGTACTGCTTTAACTTACTCTTCTTCTTAACTTGTGATTTGAGATAAATTAATTCTGCTTTATATCATGTGTCAATGAAGTACCCATGTACATTTATATATGCATGCCCTGTGACAATCAACTAAACAGATGAGTTCTCCTTTACAAAATTTTCTTGCTTTAATAAACTCAATAATTTGTTGCTGTGGCAGGCAAAATTCTAAGATGTACCTCTTACTCCCAAGATTTTCTGCCCGCTGGTACACACACCTTATTTAAATCCCTCCCCTATAGTGTGGACAGAAACCGTAAATATCATGGGAAATCTCGCTATAAATAGGTTACTAATCAGTTGACTTTTGAGTAAATCAAAAACAGATACTGTTGAGTCAAACTCAATCCAATCCAGTAAGCCTTTGAAGGAGCCTGGATCCTTCTTAAGTCAGAGATTTAAAGTGTGAGAAGAAGTCCACATTAGGGAAACTTTTTGTTACTGGCTTTGAAGATGGGAGTGTCAATACACAAGGAATGCCAGCAGGCTCCAAGAACTAACAGTGGCCCCTGGCTGATAACCGATAAGGAAACGAAGACCTCTGTCTTAAAACCAAAGAGAAATGAATTCTGCCAACAACCTGAATAAACTTGGAAACAGATTTTTAGGCAGAGCTCCCATATAGGAGGGAATATAGCTCAACCATATCCCGATTTTATTCTTGTTAAGACTGATCTAAGAATCCAGTCATGTCATACCAGACTTCTCAGCTATAGAACTGTGAGGTAATAAATAAGTATTGTTTTAAGCTGTTAAATTTGTAGTAACTTGTTATATAGCAAAAGAAAACTAATATCATTCAAGAAAAAATTAGTTTTTATTTCGCAACTTAAATTTGGAGTGATGTCAATTTTAAACTGGACTCTACATTTAGGTTTCCTTTAAATATTACATAACTTTTTAAAAGTAGAGAAAATAACATTTTAAAACTACAAATAATATGATTATTTTTGTGTAACTTCAGTAACATTCTGCCTGTCAAAAAGTATATTTACAATTTCCTTGAGGGTGACAGAATGTTTTAATTAAGAAATATATGCTTATTTTTTAAGTACTAGGTTAAATTATCATAACAATTCTGGCTACTGGGCTTCATTTAGCAAAAAGTCATGATGATATAAAACCTTTATTTAATTCAATTTTTTTTTTAGAAATACAAATGTGTGAACAACTCATTTAAATGTCAGAAAAGAAAATAAATCTCAGACCACAGCTGACATGAATTAGGCCATTTATCCATAAGTGTCAGTAAGCATTTCTCATCTCAATGTATTCTGGTTCGTAATCACTTCTCATCAATTTTCTAAGGCTTTCCAAGTATACTCATTTAAAAAAAATCCATGATAAAACTTCTCTCAGCAAATGTCTTCAAAATCTTAGAGATACTTTGCTTCTTTTCATATGTAAAGAAAGCATTAATATTAATATTCTACAATCATAGATAAAAGCTCATTAAATAAGTAAAAATAGACGCACTGTTGGCATTGCAAATAAAAGAACACAGCAATGCATATGTTTTCATTTTAGTCAGGGCCTATTACTTTTTACCATATAATATAAAATAATCTGAAGCAATCTCTCAAGCCTAGAGAAAGGCCCACACTCGCCATTTAACATCAAATCACATTTCAATAAGCAGCTTAACTCTTCTTAGCAAAATAAAATTTCACTTAGAAAAGAATCATTTTTATCTTGCCTGTTTAGCAAAAGGTGTTTCTTGATACCATATGACTTCTAGATCTGGCAACTATAGCTAGCAAAACTAATATTTGTTGAACTTTACCAAGTGCCATGAACTTTTCTTAACATCTATTCACTTTTCTAATCCTTAAAACAGCCCCATGAGGTAGGTCCTCTTATTATTTATAAGTGAAGAAACCAAGCCACAAGGAGGTGGCATAGGTGCCATCTTGACAACACTGCTATTTTTTTTTTTTTAAAGCTTAGTTTAATCATTTATCCCTTAGCTGGGACAGAAGATATATTATCCTTTATGGACTAAAGTTTATAATCGGAATTTATTTGGAGAAAAATTTTCAATATATGTGGTATGTGTATCTTCTTTTCACCTTTTGAAACAAGGCATACTGGGAAATGGTAAGGTAGGAAGGTTATTAAAAATATTTACAGCAAACCAGATATGAGGTTGACCTCCTAGTATTCTGATTCAATATTCTAGCTTGCCCTATTCGGATATAATATATATAATAAATATATAGAATTAATTCATTTATTCTACAAAGATTTTGTGCCAATAGACTCTCACTTGGATTTCACAAGACTCCATTGTATGTCAAGCCCCTGGCACTCATGGAACTTGTATTCTAGTGAGGTAGAGGGATAATTTTTCAAAAAAAAATAATAAATTAGTAATTAAATATTATGTAACAAGGTCATAAATGTTATGGAGAAAATAAAAAAGAGAGCGGGGTAAGAAAACTTTGTATTATGAGAGGTGGGTGGCAGGTTATAGTATTAAATAGCATAGTCTAGGTTGGCCTCATTGAGGTTATATTTGAGAAATAATTTAAAAATAGAAAGTTCTTGTTTTTTTCTGTAAAAAAAACTGTTTTTCTTTCTAATCCGTCTGTATTTTAAGAACATATGAAAAAGATACATATTAGTATGCAAAACCTTTTAGGAGGACTTTAAAAATCTGTCCAGCTAATATAGGACTAAATAAGTTTCAAACTATTTCTATTTCTAACTACAATTATAAAACTATTCACATACAGCATGTATTTTATTCTACATGCATTTCCCTACATTCTGTTTTTCTTCCACTGCACAAACAGATATTGACTACCTACCATCTGTGGGCATTTTGATAGTACCGATAGTGCTCCAGGGGTCATTTTCTGGCAAGAAGACACAAATAAATAGAAAATTTCAACACTATATAAGAGTGTTGAATGTAGCATTAGAACATGAAGTAGGGGATCAAGGAGAAATGATATTTGAGATGAATTTCAAAGAATGGTTAGGAGATAAAAATGTGTAGAGTGGAGAGCATTGGGGCACATGCAAAGGTATGGAGGATTGAAAATATGTACTTTGCTCATGGTGGTGAATATAGTCCAACATGAGAAAAAATTCAGGGATTCAGTAGAACATAATTAACAAGGAGGAAATTGAACAATTAGAAATGTTTTGGAGAATGAATTTTGAGAAAATGAGTTTCCCCAAATAAAGTTTCTGGGTCTATTGCAGTGGCAGAGATGATAAAGATTGGAACAAAGCTCTCATAATGAAAATAAGAAGGAGATAAGAAAACAGAGATACCTTTAGCAGGCAGAATTGACAATAGGTAAAAGCAATGCTGCTGGAAAATGAGATAAAATAAATCTAGAATGACTCTCAGGATTTATGATGCTTTTCAATATGACAGGCAACACATAAAGAGGAACATGAGGAAAAAATAATGATTCCAACATGGGCCGTGTTGAATATAAAGTATGTGCGGTACCTTTTAATGGAATATTAAAAGTGTAGAATGACTCTGGAGGCAAAAGGAACAATTTTAAGAATAAAAAAATGAAGGTATTAATTTAAATGTATTTAACATTTAAAATATTATTTCTTGAACAATATATGTTTTTTATAACACTAGTTCTGCCAAATACATAAAAAAGATTGTGTGGTAAAATAATTTTTTTTATGTTTTGTTAAATACAGTCCTATATTAAAAGGCTTCTAATAGTACAAATGTACGCAATCCATATCTCTGAGAGGTTAAATATGAAGTATTTGCAAATTTTTTTAACCAAGGAACATGGTTTTAGTATAGCATCTTGTGGGACTACCCTTCAATAAAATACATGTTTGAAAAAAAATAAAACATCCTAGATTATTCAGACAAGTATTTTATCATATTGTGTTGGATACATCAATTAGTATATTCCTTTTTACTGCATTACAATGAATGCCATGAGAAAACTGACTCTGAGTGGTTTAGAATCCTGATAAGTGAGCAAAGTTTTTACATAGAAGATGATTCTTTTTATAAAAGTCACAAAATATATTCAATTTTTTGTTTTGCATGAGTCAGCTGATACTATTCACTTCTATCTATTGAAATCATTTAAGGGTTTTGTATACTTAGATGATACTTACATAATTACTTCTGTTTGAATGTGAGTTTTTTTAAAGTGGATAGTAGTAATTTTTCTAGTAGTTATTTGTTTAATGCAGTATGTTGATAAATTAAATAAGAATGGAAGAATAAATACATGACATATAATAAACGTCAGAAGTCCACAGAGTTTCATGAAGGCTGAATAAACAGCAAAAGAAATTAGGAGGCATTCTTGCAGACAGTTAACTAACGAAAAGGTATGTTGTTTACTGAGTTTTAATTAGATTCCTTTGGAAGTGTGGCTCAGGTAGAGAGGTTCTATTTTTAGCAGGTGCAAAAGAAAACTTCTTGTGATGGTACTTTGACATGATGACAGTAAATAGCATGTTAAAAAATTCATTCTACCTATAAAGTTATGAAATAGTGAGATAAACTGCAACTAGGTGAAAACATGTATAATTGTTACTCTGACATGCTTAAACAGTAATCTAAGGAAATACAAATTTAATTCCAAGATTTGAAAACAATTAGGATAAATATACAATCTTAATTTGCCTATGACTTTTATTAGTTGTTTCAAAAAGCCTAATTATAGCATTCAAAAACCAAATAATTGAAAATGCTTTAAATGAACAACCTTTCTGTGGATTCTCAAATTAGTGAATTAAAACAGCAAGTCTTCTCACAACTAATTGTAATACAAAAGAGAAGCAAAAAGTACTTAAGTCCAAATTTAGGCATTCCACACATAGATATCTGAAGTTGTTTTTATTCCACTGGTTAATTCCATGTGTAAGACATTTTGATTTCTTCTGCTTATTGTATTTCTATTTGATACTACAACACCTTTTTAAAATTGACAAGGCAGATGTGACTCACGGTTCAATATGCTAGTTTATAACATTGTATACATTATACCTCCAAATTAAACCTTATGGTATTTTAAGTTCTAACCTCTCCCCAGGGAAATTTATATTTTTAGATCTAAAATATACATATATACATAAGCATATACACACACATATATACATATGTATAACTTTTTAATGTTAAGAAATAGTAAAGCAAACATATCCTTTTAATTACTTATATAAACATATATTATTACTATTTTCTTCTACAGTATAAAAGATATATAATAAATTTATAAAACAACCATGTAAATTACCTTTTGTCTGTCATATTTAGGCCTGAAACATTATTTTGCCACCTGATTAGGTAGATTTCTATAATTTAATGAAAGAGTAATCCCAGAGTCCTGCCCACAAATCTGTCTGTGTAGTGGAAATGCCAGTGAATTTATTTTCAAATCATGTTAATATCTGAAATTATGTAACTCACATTATACTGTGGAAAGAAAATGTTAATATATATTAAATTATGGTGCATGTATTTTCTGTTGGAACAATGCTTGTTTAAATATGATTGAGTTGTTTGTTTCACAAGTTTTCTTTTTGTGTCTTTTGTTCACAAAATTAAGTAAAGAAAGGGATTTTTGAAAAGAAGATGCAGAAAACAAACTTAATGAAAAGAGTATTTTTATTTTGTATTATAGCAACAACCATCTGGTCCCAACCTTAAGCATAACATTTCAATTCCCTGAGCCTACTTTTCTTCATCTTTAAAGTAGGTGGTTTGATAGGTAGTTCTTTTTCATGGGAGTTTCATGTAGTTGGACCAGAGTCAGGCCCAGGAATAAAAGAGGTTTCCAAATGAGCAGCTGCCAGGCTTCAGCCAGCACATTTTCACTTTTATTTGTTTTCTATACCTAGTCTCTATATTTAACATATTTTAAGGAATTCATAATATTTTAAGCTTAAAATCCACTAGATTATCAATACCTCTTTAAAAAGACAATCCTCAGTGGGTCTTTCCTGCTCCTACACATCTCACAGTGTATGCCAACAATGCAAGGCCCTGGCTACTCTTTGCTTTGTCCATTTCTCAAGCTTGTGTGTTCAGTAGGTAACCTAAAGGGATCATTAATGTTTCCCATGGGACAAAGAGCAGACTAGCTTACTATCTGCTGTAAAGATGAGGATTATTAATGAAATGAAGGACCTATACACCGAAAACAATAAGACATTATTAAAAGAAATTGAAGACAACACAAAAAAATGGAAAGATATTCCACGTTCATGGATTGGAAGAATCTACATAGCTAAAATGACCTTATTTTCAAAGCAATATACAGATTTATATAATCCCCATCAAAATCTCATCAGCATTTTTTAAAGAAATAGAACAAAAAATCATCAGATTTGTATGTAATCACAAGGGTCCCGAAACAGCCAAAGCCAACCAGAGAAAAAAGTACAAGGCTGGAGATTCCACTCTGCCTGACTTCAAATTACACTACAAAGTGACAATAATCAAAACAGCACGGTATTGGCAGAAAAACAGACACACAGACCAGTGGAATAGAATTGAGAGTTCAGAAATAAACACCTGTATATAAGGGCAAATAATTTTTGACAAAGAGTCAAGAACATACAACGGAGAAAAGAAATCCTCTTCAATAAATGGTGCTGGGAAAATTGGAAAGCCACCTGCAAAAGAATGAAACTAGACTGCTATCTGTCATTATACACAAAAATTAACTCAAAATGGATCAAACACCTAAATATAAGACCTGAAACAATAAATTGCATAGAAGAAAACGTAAGTACAAAACTCATGGATCTTGGATTTAGAGAGAATTTTATGAATTTGATCTTAAAGGCAAGAGAAGTAAAAGTAAAAATAAATGAATGGGACTATATCAAACTAAAAAGCTTCTGCACAGCAAAAGAAACCATCAACAAGACAAAGACTATTCGCAATAGTCAAAACATGGAAACGACCAAAGTGCACTTCAATATGTGATTGGATAAAGAAGATGTGGTACATATGTACAATGGAATATTACTCAGCCATAAGAAAAGATGAAACATTGCCTTTTGCAACAACATAGATAGACCTTGAGATTATCATGCTAAGCAAAATAAATCAGACAGAAAAAGTTGAGACCCATATAATTTCCGTGGGATAAAAAACTGAAAGCAACAAATGAACAAGACAAACAGAGACTCATGGACACAGACAACAGTTTAGTAGTTACCAGAGAGAAAGAAGGGGAAGGGGGAAGATAGATAAGAGTAAAGGGGGTCCAATATATGGTGATGGAAATTTAACTTGGGTGGTGAACACATAATGCAGTATACAAATGACATATTACTATATTGTACACTTGAAACCTATTTCATTTTATTAACCAATTTCACCCCAATAAATTTAATTTTAAAAAAATGAGAGAAAAAAATAAAGAAGTGGATTCCACAAGCTTAGTGTTCCTCACCTGTGACTCAAACTTACTGTGTGTGCATCATCAATCTATGCCTGTATCACATGACCCCCATGAGAGTAGAAGGCAAGGGGAACTGATGCAAATATACGTATAATCTTGCTGCCTGCTCTGGTGTGAGCAATAAAGTTCTTTGTCTATAAATCAGAAATCTCACGTCTACTATCGCCATCTATAAAACAGTACAAAGTTAATTTATTAGCTTATAAGTACAGTAAAGTAAAATCCTGGGCTGGACAATACCCTATTACTAGACTCTTTTGCTAAATTTCATAGATATTTAACAACTTTAAATATTAAAACTAGACCCAAAAAAAAAAGTGAAGTATTCGTATAGTTAACTAGACATATAACAGTACAAATGAAAAAACCTAGAAAAGTAAACTGTTTTTACACACTAAAAGTGGCACTAAATAATCAGAGTGAAAAGAATGAATTGCTTAGTAAATGATGTGGAAGTAAGTGGCTATACCTTTTGAATATATAAAATCAGACCCGTCACCTTACACCATACCCTTCCAAAAAAATTACAGATAAATAAGTGATCTGAAGTGAAAAAAACTACATACAGATGTTTTGGAATAAATGTGGAAGGCTAGCTTTATCATGTAAATGTGAAAAGGCCTTTAGCAAAATAAGTAATCATAAGGAAAATTTTAAAGGTTTGATTGCATAAAAAGTTTTCTTTAAAAGCTTCATGTATTGAGGAAAATTTCATAAGGGAAGTTGGAAACAAGTGATTGACAGAGAAAATCATTTCAAGATAAGTCAACAAATAGTTAATTCTCTAAAATAGCATTAGAAATATACAGACATCCCCCCACAAAACAAAAATGACCCATGGGTATAAATAGGCAATTTTAAAAAAGGAATAATGTAAATGGATAAATGATTGATTGACACATGATGTTGATAAATACATAATGTTTAAACTCAGGTGAGAAAATTTAAAATTATGCAACAATAAAATATAATTTGACTGTTGAAATTGATAAATATGAACCATGAGTCAATGTAGAAAAGTAGAGAGAGACACTCATAGTTTGTTGGCAGGGTTATAAATATTACCATTTTTAAACAAAATAATATGGAAGTTTTGATAAACTCATTTGCTTTAACCTTGCTTACCCATTTTGAGTAATTTATCTAACACATAAAATACAACAAAAAAAATGTATAAATGTTTTACTGCAGCCTAGTTCACATGTTCATTTCAAAAGCAATACACTACTTAAAAAATAACTATCCCATAAAACTTTTCTAAAAATCTCAAATCTTTCTATATTTCACTGTTTGTATAACCATTATAAAAACGAATGAAAAGCAAAAATGAGAACAACAAAAAGATGTGTGAATAGATACCAAATCATTAACATGAAGTACGTAGGGAACATAAAGCTATTCATTTTTCTTCAGAAATTTTAGTACTTTACAGATTGTAGAGTACTTTACTGATTCAAAGTATTAGAATAGAGTTTTAAAAATATAATGGATGGTCTTCAAGAAAGGAAAGAAAATGGTGGAACAGATGACATATTCAAGTTCTAATATTCTGTACAGCTGAATATTCTGGTAGCAACTGACCGAAAAACATGACTTTCAAATAAAGCCACAGGCAGAACCTAAACAGACCCAAGAGTTCTGAAAAGAAATAATAAATAAGAGGAAACATTTGGAACCAGAAGTTTCAGTAGTGAAAAGAAGATATCCTAACCTAAGATCGGTATGGCCACAGTATGCCAGTACGTAGTATAGGTATTTCTTACTGATGATTCACAAAACATGAGAATATTGCTCCTTGGGCCAGGCCAGGCATCAGTAGCATACCTCTTGATGATGCAAGCCCTGAGTGCTATCTGCTCAGGAGAGCACGTAAAAAGAAACAGCTATTTTGCATAACATGAGGAAACTGAGCTCTGGAAAAGATCATCAGAGTGCAACAAATACAAGAATATTTGAGTTTTGCTTGTATAGAGAGAAAGAAATATATATTATCTGGCAGCCAACTGCAGTGCGTGCATACGCAACTACAAAGTCACTCGATAAAAAGGCAGTAGTAACACAATACTTATGGAAGAAAAGCCTTACACAACAGTAATCAACATAAAATTATTAGTGAGATATTGTACATTTTTTCATACTAGGTTTTGAAATCCAATTTTTTTGCACTTAAAGTAATCTTAATTTGAGCTAGCCACAGTACTAATTAAACTACATTTGTTCCGTGCCTATCTAGACAATGCAGCTCTAGAGAAAACAGTAGCGGGTATATGGTTCATCAGAATACAAATGGATACAACTGCTGAGGAGAACCAGTTTAAGACATACATAACCTATGGTAAAACAATTCCACTCCTAGGACTGTAACAAATGAGGCTATACAAAAATATTAGTAGACGCAAAGATTAACAACCACCACTACCACCAATAGAACACTTAGATGTTCATCATTTTCTTGAAGTAAAGTTATTGCATGCATTGGCAGGAATATAATAGTATGTCTGACAGCTGGAACATGCATGTTTTATGTCCTCACGCTCATTACAGATGAAGGCAGGGACATCATTTCATCCTTCTGCCATATGCTCTCACCTATAAATGCTGACCAATAAGAAAGAAATGCCGACTTATCCAGAAAGAAAACTGGAACAATGATGCTGGCCTCTATGCTTCTGAACCTCTCAATCTGCCCATTCTTCTAAATTCAACAGTGTAACACAGCTATCATTATTCTGTGGGCCCCAGATGTTACCTGGTTTTGATGTACATATTAGCAAATTTGTTGGTATTAAAGTCATAGTAATTACCACCTGACACTACTTATAGGTAAGAGAGCACAGAACAAATGGCATTTGTTACTCCATTCTCAGGTTATTTGAACAGTACAGAATTGTCATGTTTTTCAGTCAGTTGCTACCAGAATACTCAGGTTATGTGAATAGTACAGAAGAGCACACTGGCTCAGCATCTGATTATACCTCTGTGGCTTTACCTCTGTGGCTTTACCTCTCTGATATTCATCCTCCTGATCTCTAAAATAGCTGTAAAACCTACCCTTCAGGGCAGTTATAAATAAAATTTGTGGCACAATGCTTTGCACATAGGCCGAGTCAAATCTAGCACCATGAAAAAAAAATAATAACATTATGATTGATAGCAGTTTACCTTACCCCATAATGTCTATACAATGTTTTGTCTGAATCTTAATTAGAATCATCTATTTACATTTAATATTCAAATAAAATTTCTGGTAATCAAAGAAATATAAATCAAAGAAATAATATTATAGCACTTTTAGGATTCTAAATTAACAAATGTCATTTTAAATGACAATTTTCAAGTTTGGAGAAGCTACGATACAAAAGCAATCACATACACTAATAGTGGCAAAATCAACTGCTATCACATCTCCAAAGAGAACTTGATACTTCAAGGTCCTTATCCCTTAATTAGCAACCCTATTACTAGTAAACTTTCTTTGAGAAACAGTTAAATATACAAATATTTATATTCAAAAATGTTCATCTTATTTAAAAATTAAAAACTGAAAATGACCTAAATCTCTAATAGATAGACAATGTATATGAAATCCATAGAATTGAGTAATATTTAATCATGTTAAATAGTATTTAAGAAGTGTTTAATCACATGGGAAAATGGTGTATAACTGCATGTTAATATTGGAAATATAGCACTATCACAGAGAGTAGAATATTAACTATCTAAAAATGCATTTAAAAAGACTAATGAACAAATTACTTTTTGTTCAAATTTGTTGAAACAAAATATTTCTATTTTAAATCCATGTTTAGACTTTTTCAACTATCACAATAAAAAACTAATGTCAAATTTCTCCTAAAAATTAATAAAAATTATGTTTCTACAGATAAATTTATTAAATTTATGTCAGTGAAAAATTGCCATCAGGTGTCCCTCTTTGCCATGTATGCAAGAGTTTTATTCAGAATGTAAATCTCCATCATATGTAATTATTTTGAAACATATTATTGCTATTCTTTTTTCCTTATTGATTTTTGACCGTCCTTTCAGTCTTTAATTTCTCATATATGCATGTATATAAATGCTTTTAGTAACAGATATATGATTTTTAAAGTCTTAAGTAATGACCTTTAAAGTAAAGGCAATATATTATGTGTTTACAAACCAGGAAATGCAGCACATCCCCACTAGGCCTTCCTTAAGGATCGGATAGAGAATGCAGAAACCACCCTGGCCAGAGAGTAAAGATCTGAAGGGATCTCAGTTATACCACTGTGACTTAATTGGCTCAAAAGGCCTATTTGTTGCCTAGTGACAAGTATATGCTAGTTATTCCTACATCATTTAGTCCATGGATAATTATCTTACTCAGGAAGCAAAAGTATGACTCTAAGACTTCCTGAAACATGAGGAAACATTTTCAAGTCTTATTTTCATAGTAAAGAGTTACTTTTGAAGAAGATAGTACAAACAATAAAATAAATATCCACTATGATTTGGCTCTTTTTGCATTTGAACTGAACTAGAATGATTAAAATTCTCTGGGTAAGTTAATTACAATTTAAACTATTTTTTTCAACATGCTTCCAGATTCTGTAAGACTAGCTTTTTCAGAAAGCCTAACTGCCACTTTTAAAACTCTTTTCAAGGTAAGATATTCCCTGAGTTGGCAAAAAGTAAAGCCTAAAAGAATTGTTCTTTGCTAGCAGAAGTTAACGGATTATAACACCATTTATACAAATTGGGCATCAAACAGTTAAACCATAAGGCTTAGGTTGAAGCTTGGCTACCCCAGCCCCTCCCCTGCAGGGCCCAGCATGCAGCCCTTGGCACTCCTCAGGTGCTAAGGAGGATGTTGAGCATGAAATACAGGAAACAACCTTAGAGACAGGTGTGTTTGATTGATAGCAGGGGGAGGGGGAAGAGGAATACTGTTGATAGCTCCCTATCCTATGACAAACTAGGACCAGCTCTTCTCACCACCAGAGGAACAGAACAGCAAAATGTGAGGGCAGACTGGTACCAGTAGAAAAAGAAGTCCTGCCTCACAGTGATTTAGCACTGTAGAAGCAGAGGCTTATAATAGAGTTAGAAAAAATAGTTGGAAAATAGTTGAATCCTTTCTTGAGGAATACCATATCTTACACTGCAGGCATAAAGTCTGAGTATTTTCAGAACGTGCTTTCTAAAACTACAATGAAAGTACAGTGCCAGCCAACAGAAAATATTAGATCACAAGAAAAATATCACAAGTAGAATGAAGAAATTATAGAAATAAACCAAGGGATAAGGAGGAGATGCTTTCCTAAGCATTCACAATTTAGAGAGATTAGTAGTATGGACACTAGGATAGCACCATGAGTTAAGCCCATATATCATATTTACAAATTCTTGGGAATATATATATATGCATGTGCATGTGAGTGTGTGTGCGCACGCACACACGCGCATGCGCGCACACACACGTAAGCACAATGTGCCTTTCTCTTCAACAAACCCCTTCTTCCAGTCCTCTAAAGTCTCTTAGGTAATAATAATAAAAACCATTTGAACATGGATTAACTCAACTAATCTTCATTGTTGCTAGGTCAGCTAATGTACTTTACCCTAGAGAACAGAAGGCATTAAGCCCTTATACTGACTGAAAACTTCTTGTGGATTAGCAGTCAAATTGAGCCAGGAACACTAATCCACTGCCTTTATTATATCAATTTTTTTTTCTCCTCTAAAATATGATCTTCCAAATTCAAAGAAATTATCGCAGAGCAAAATAATCTGAAGAATGACACACTGTCTAAATCTTACTGATCATATTTAAAATCAGACGTAACCTCAACCACTTAAAACCTTGAAACCATTTATATTTTCAAACTACTGAAATTCCACACATACTCTAGAAAATTCCCTGCTTTATGCAAGAAATCTCCTTTCCAAATTACTACCTCCAAAATATAATTGACCAACACACATAAAATTAAAGATTTTTGTGAAAGGTTTAATTGTCCCTTCAGCCAGGGCTCTCATTTCATACCTCCAAATACTGACAACATTCTAATAATCACTATGGTCCAAATGTATACATTTACATATGTATACACACATACATATAAGTTACAGTTCTCTCTTTTCAATACACTTTTTAGTGCACTTGAAATATACTTTAAATGTAGACATTTAGTTTAGCTTTTATGGTGTAATTTGTTTTATGACTAAATTAACTAAATGGTTTTGATATCATAAGACTCCTCGTTAAATGGAACAATTTTTTTTAATCTATGAAATTAATACAATTGTACAGTAAGTGATCAATGTCATCTCTAGCTTCTTGGAAACTGCGACTTTAAGCAAAACAACATATAAGGAAACCCATTTACCATAGGCTAATTGATATAAACAAGAGTTATGATCCTACAGCATATTTCTGGTCACAAAAACATCACCAAACTTCTAAATAAAGACCTAAAATACTTTTAATATTATACACTGACGTAAATGTGAGCTATACATACATTAACAAAAGACTAATAAAAACAAATAAAATAATTATTTTCCAACACTCTTATTTTAGTTCAGGGTCACACGTGGCCGGAGCTTTGCCCAAAAACTCAGGGCAGCAGGTGGAAATCTACCCTGGACAGGATGGCCTTCCATGGCAGGGCCACTCACAACCACCAACACTCACTGAGACTGGGACAACTTACACAAACTAGTTGACCTCACATGCACATCTTTGGAACATGGGAAGAAACTAGAGTCCTTGAAGAAAACCCACGCAGACAAACAGAAAACATGGAAACTCCACACAGACAGTGGCCCTGGCCAGAGTAGATCTTTTTTTATTCTCTTCAACATTATAATGAAATGACCTTGAACAAAATGATATTATTCAAGGACCTGTTTACTGGGAAAACCAAAATTTCCCTCTTCATGAATACATAAACAAAAACAACTCTTCTAAAATTATTACTGTAATTAAATAGTTTTCACCACACATGACACACTGAAAGAAACTAAATTTTATCTACTTTTAAAATGGGTTACAGTTAACATTATTCATCACAGTTAAAGAGAATAAAATTGTGCTTAATTCTGTGGGAATAATACTTTGATATGGTATTGATGATATCAAAGCAACCTAATATCTTTAAAAAATAAAAGTATTATATGGTTTATTCTTTAAAGTTTTTACTCAAAAACAACACCAAAAACCTTTAAAGCGTCTTTTGTATAGTTGCTAAAAATCTCTTCAACTTTTCCATTCCAATGAATTACAAAATCAAGGTAATTGTTTTTTTTATTTATGTGAAAACAATGAACAATTATTTATAACTCAATCACAAAATATTTATTGAAATATTATTATTTATCTAAGATAGAAATCATTTAACCCATCAATCTTCCAAGATCCAAAATTTTACAGCCCTAATACATTACTAAGGCTCATAGTTTCATTACTTCATGACAATATTGGGTAGAAATTTACTACTTGCTTTTTGGTCATTTACTTTGTGAAAAGAATATTCTTGTCATTCCATAAAAAATTCCTTGGCATCAGTCAGTGAAATCCATATAGTTTTGTCTTTCCATAGTTCTTAATAAAGTGCTCTTATATTTATGACAGATAATAGCTATACAGAACTACAAAAAGTCCAGACAGAAGATATTTGAACCAATATTTTCTAGTAGACAATGTTATTCCCTTCACAAAGTTCTTAACAATTTTTGTAAAATAACAGATCTCATGTTGTTTATGGATCTGTAACCAATCAAATATTTTTTTGTGTATTAGACAGACTGGATTAGAGATATTGGAAATAGTAAATTACAACTCCTTTGATGGCTATAAGAGAAAACCAGATAGCCCTCCAAAGTTATAGGTGATTAATTCATAAAGGATTGAGATAATTGTTATTTTAAGTTGTCAGCTTACTTCATATTCTTACTTCTTATACATTAACCCAGAAAAGTATAAACTATATAAATTAATAAGAAAGCCTATAATATGTAATTGAAACTTCTAAGATGTCAACATTAATTTGATTTCTTTACTAGAAATGTATTTTTTGCTCAGAAATTTGGCTACCAAAATATTTCAGAATCAAAATAAACTCATATCCATGTGTAATATATATATTGCTTACCTCAGTCAAGTGTGGTGTAGGGTTAAATCCACAGAGATTACATACTTGATTTTTGCATTCCGTGCAAGTGTTGAAGTTAGGAGGATCCTTAGAATCTGTGTTGAGTTCAGTTTTGCAGAGAGGACAGGTGGGTTCTGGTTTGAGAGTTTTCTCCAGTTTGGGAGGAAGGGAAGCCTTTTGAGTCTCAGCTGTTGAAGGTGTGCTCTCCTTAATAGGAAGAGGCTTCTTTTCTGTTTCTGTTCTTTTCACTGTTGGAACTTGCTCAGCTTTGGGCTCTACTTTTTCAGCTACTGGAGTTTTTGTTTCCTTTTTCACAGGTGTAACCTTTGCAGGTGCTGGTGGTACCTGACCTGTAGACTTGGGTGTCCCCTGAGAAGTAGGCGTCTGTGAAGGAGGAGGGACTTGTTTGGTTGGGGCCCCTGGCCCACTTTGTGAATGAGATCCAGGCTGGCCTGCTGTGGAAATTAGATTAGATGCCTGGCTGAAGATCGATGCTCCAAAACCAAAGAGTTTCCCAGTCACAGTTTCTTGAGGAGTTGTGGGCTGTGATTTGGGGGCATCAGTAATACTTCCCAGATTCAGACTGAAACGTCTCGACTGCTCCTGAGGCTTCGATGGCTGTCGAGATGGGGACACAGTTTGGCCGGTGGTAGGTCGAGGGCCCGGAGGTGTCGGTGTCCCTTTTGGCATTGGCTTGGCATCTGGCTTAGGACTCATTTTAGTTTGTGCTTTCTTGAGTTCTTCCCTCTTTTGAACTGGATCAGCTTGTTTTTGACCTTTGCTCTCCACACTAGGCGCAGGATGTGAAATAATTTTCGAATCTGATGCAGGTCGAGGTATAACTTCAGAGTCCATTGGGGTGACTTTTCCTCCTGTTGGTGGAAAACTTTGTGAGGGTTTGGCAGAGTCTATTTTTAGAGGTGGGATTGTTTTCTCTTGATCCTGTGACTGAACTTTGGAGCTTGGAATATCAGGTTTTGTTGCCGTTGATGATAAAGACACAATGTCTGCGGCTGGCTTTACTGTCTTGGGCTGCTTTGGTTTATCATCAGCTATGGGGACGTTGGCCTGCTCAGATGGGACAGAAGGCTCTTTGGAAGGGGCTGGCTTCGATGAGGACTCTGCCACAGAAGGCTGCTTGGCTGTGACAGTAGGAGAACCATGAAGAGTTGGTTGTTTCACTAGTGGTGGGGGCTTTTTGGACTCAGGTGCCTTTGAGATATCTTGTTTGGATGCAGTATCTTTCTTTAGAGAAATCTGCTCCAACTGTGGGGATGGTTTGCTCACTGTTGATGTAGGAATAACTGCGGCAGTCTTCGGTGTGGGCTGGGGTGATGATGGAATTGGAGCCAGATCACCTCCTAGAGCTCTTTGCATCTGACAGTTTAAACAGAGCCACTCTTTTATCTAGAAATAATATAGAACAATAGTTACTGAGATAACGACAATACGGAAAGACAAAAACACTTTAAAAATGCATAATACTATCTGAAATGATGCCTCTCATCATGCAAAAGATAATATAAATCAAATTATTTTAATGTGTTAAAATATTAAAATGTTAATTAATTAACATATAACGAATGAATCTCAGAGACAAGCACTGTACATTTTAAGGAAAATAAAAGGTAAAAATCAACATAGAATTGTACTTTTCTTCTAAAGTTAATTTTGTTATTCTTTGCCTTTAATTTACTGGAAGTTTGGTTACTCCCAGAAGTAGAAAACCAGGTATTATAAATAAAAACATGAGTCATGTATTAGATTCCATAAATCAGTTATGTTAGGTATATTCTCTGTTGATGGCTCATAAACAGTTTTTAGTTATACAACCCAGTGTAGGCTTGTCAAATTATTAACACATTGCTAATTTCTTAAATTAGCAAAGCATTACTTCTCTCTCCAAGGCGACATAATCAAATGTGTGAAAAGAAAAACTGTTAACCATACTGGGTTAAAAAGAGAGCATTCTCTGTTAAGAAAATATAGAAAAAATAATGGCATCCCCTCAAATTATCACAAATAGCATGATCTAGCAGAGAAAGTATTTTTCCTTATCATTTTTATGAATATCCTGGAAAGAGCAATATAAGTCAGCAATATACTTATTTGACTGGTGATATATATATACATATATGTATATGATGATATACATATATATATGAGATATACATATCTATACATGCATAGGTACAGTGCATTTGTTCGTTTCATATCACACCCATTGTGAAAGGATATGTTGAAGTCTGTATGATACCTTAGAAGATAATTTAAAAGTACTCATGTTTAATATTTACCTTTTTAAATTCCAAAATAACATATACACATTTTACAAAATTTGAAATATTACCAAAGTAATTTAGAATGGCAAATTCTACATGATCCAGTCTTCTCCACCCAAAGTAATTAATGTTACCAGTTTAGCACTGAAGTTCTTTGTATAGAATTATATGTGGTGAATAAGTAAATATACAGAGCATAAGAAACAGAAAAGTTTTTTCCACAGCAAAAAAGTGTTAGGCTAGCAAACGACACACTCTATTCGCAATTTCCTTTTGTAAATAAATTGAAATAATCATCCCTAAATTTGTAAAAATTTCATTCGACAGTTTAAACAGTTAACTTTTTTAATAAAAAAATTTACTGAATCTTTTTCTTAATCATTAAAATGGTTTTAAATAATAATAAAAAGCACACTGAAATTATTTAAACTTGTGTACCAGTAATAACAAGGCTTATTTTGCAGTCTCATGGAAAGCAAACTTTTGTTTGGAGAAGGTTAAAAGAAATTTTCAAATCTGACATTTTAAATTTCTGTTTAAAAATCTTAATCAAAAAGTAAAATTAAAATATTTGTTAAATATGGGTAGGAGGCATTTGAGTATTTATTACATTTGTTTTCAATAAGGGTATTGAGTACCTATGTGTTTGTTATATTTTTATCTTTACCTTTATGTATGTTTGAAGCTTTCATAAAAGAAACAACATATATACATATAAATGTGTGAATCCCCCAAAATAATCAAGCAATTGCTATTTATGCAAGTACCGTGACTAAAGGTAAGCTAGGGAGTAAGGACACTTTTAGTCCATTTTATCCCCTTCTTGATGGAAGGAAATTCCTTTATAAATATGCATCTACCCACTCAACCATCTCCCCTACAGTCATTGTCAATTCTACCATTTTACTATTTATTCTTCTTGTTTTCTTCCATAGCTTTAAATGATACCACACCACCTCATAATCATCCAGCCAAACAAGATAAAAGAAAATATAATAAAAGCATAATTCTTTACCTATACTCTATCATTAATTTTTTTTCCTATAAAATATTATGAGATTTTCATCCACATTAACTACTTTAGATTACAAACTCCTAGGGTTAGTGGATTTCATTACAGTTAAATTGCTTATTCTTTTTGACAAGTGTCATAGCCATAGTAGATACAAAATATATTCACCTATTCATTTCTTTATTCAAATATTTATTGAGCAATTTCTACTTTGCACATATTACTGAATAAAAGACAAATATCTCTGTCCTCATGGAGACTACATTATAGTAGAAGAGTCAGATAAGAAACAAGTTAACACATAGCATAATTTCAAGGTTATTATAGATATATAATAAGTATCTAATGACAATTTTGTCATGATTTCTTCTTCCCTTTCTTCCTGTTTTTTGTTTTTTTTTTTTTTTGGATGCATTTAGTTTCAGCAGTAAAATTTTAAGTCTTTTTGTAATGTAAACATTGGAGCTTCATGCATAGCTAGCCAGTAGGCTCTCATTCCATCTTTGGGCCACTGCAAAATTAGAACAATACCATGGCATATCTAATGTACAATTTACATCAACACTGGAAGACACTGTACATATTCCAAAATCAATGTTTCCTTATAGTTTGTAAATGTACATGACTATGTCTGTACATATAGTTTGTAAATGTACATGACTATGTCTGTACACAAACAGACAGACGAGTGTTATGAAAAGACAGGTAGAAAACACAAGCCTCCGCCTCTTCACAAGGAGAGAATTCTGCTCTTAATACATTTTTTTTTTTAAGCAGACTCTATGGTCTCATCTTTTGTCTTTTTAATGACCACATTTCCATATGTGATAAACAACACATAAAAGACATTTGATCACCCAATATTCCTCCTCACTACTAGAATACAGGTTAAAACTATTATCTATAGTTATCACGATATGAAAAGCTTTTTATCCTCTTAGGCTTTCTTTTAGGAAGAGCCTTCTTTTTATTTAATTCTACTGGCCAAATCTGCTGAAAATAGAAATGATTTTTATCTCAGTATTTAAAAATCTAGTACTGAAAACAGCAGCATTTCAAATTCCCTGATTCAATTGAAAAAAAAAAAAAAAAAGAACAAAACCTCCTACACAATGAGAAAATGAAAAAGGCTACAACCTGCCCCAGCATTAACATCATGAGCCACCTTCTACTTTTCTTTCACAATGCACTTAGGGAGAGTAACGAGTAGTAATAGCACCTTTGCCCTCTCAGTCATTTGAGTTAGGATTCCTGTCATATTTTTACTTCATTCACACATTTTTACTTTATTCAGTATGTCTATGCTGCTTGTAAAAGGTAATTAATTTCCCATTCATTCTTTGACATTTTCAAAGCCATTTTCCCTCGCTTGGCCCTTTTCATTTTTCAAATACTTTATACCTCTACCAAATAGAAACTGTTTAAAACAAACAGCCACAGAAGGGATTGTCTCTAACTACTTCCCCTCAAACCTCAATGTCTCTCCAATAACTGTAAGATAAAGTTAATTTTTGCAAGAAATTCAAAATATATAATTTTGTTAGTGTTCTTATGCAAGCACTTATAAAATACTATTTCCAGATCTATATCTCCAGAAAGGCTGTAAGGAACTAATGGTACAGACTTCCTGGTAGCAGTCTTTCTATTGACCCCCAGGGTCTAACTGACCCTTGAACATTACAGACGTTCACAAACATTTTTTGGAGCTGGTTTAAATTAAATACATTAATTGAAAATATTTGTGCTCTTCAAGCTACAGCACTTCTGTGTTTACTCTGCTAACCTTCACTGTTTACCCAGCCTAATGACAGGCTTCTGCCTTCATTTTCTGGTTATACGCCATTCTCTCCAGAACCCTACTCTATACCTCCAGCCATGGACAATCTGTCCCATTTTGATTCAAACTGAAAGTCCCTCCTTAATTACCCACACCTGCTAACCATACAGATTTTCCCTGCCTGGAGACAATTACGGGCTTGTTTCTCTTCCAAAATTAAATATGTATCTCTAACTCTGAGCAGAGGTGAACCTGAATTTACTACCATCATTGCCTTAGACACTTGCTGCCAGTTCCATTTGGTACCCATGTCTATAACACAGTCAGTTCCCCTAGTTCTGCATAGTTGGATCTTTACTACACTGTAGCCATAAATGAGGCTCTCAGAAGATTTTAGTCCTTATCACTTCTTCTGCCACAGAAATCAGATGCCATCTGAGGCCAAGCCTATTTCACAGAAGCAGCCTTCCACCAATATTTCGTAAACAACTTCCCAGATCTCCTATCACAAATAGCACCAACTCCCTAACATTACACTCAAATTAGATCTAATTAGATTACACTCTCACCACCCATATCCATTTGAGAAATCATGAGAGAAATATAAGAAACAATACCAAGGAAGTTTACAACTGTATCAGTGTGAACTGGAAGTACTCTTACCTTCAATATGCAACTGTTAAAATGAAAAGAAAAAAACTCTAATCGTATTAGATAAATATGCTATACCTCAACTATTCTTAAATTTTAGATTTTATATAACAAATAAGGAAAAATAGTTACCTTTTGCTTTCCTCACCTATATAGCCTTACTACAAAAAGTACGTAAATGGAATCAAGGTCTGGAGACACAATTGTTTAATGAGCTACTCTAATTCAATTAGAAAGGAACAAAAGAATGGCATAAATTATTCATTCAGTCTTTTGATTTAATATGCCACATAAATGGGGGTAAGAGCAGCCAGGATTTTTGCTCATTCTGAGGTCACTGTGTAGTCTAATGTAGACTTGCATTTAATTACTATAATACACCTCCCTGATTAATCCAATCACCTGGATTGTCTTTTGTTATGTCTCAGAGCTATGAAATATAGTACTACAACTTCATTGGGTAAAGCCTTTTCTGGATAATCATAAATTTCTTATTTAGGTGTTTCAAGAGGTGCCATATGAAAGTTTCACAGTGAACTTCACATTTAGAGTTTCAATTAATGATTCTACTTTTAAAAAATTATCAAAACTATTGATTTTTTAAAATTATATTCTGATTTTTAAGAGCGTCTTCAATAATAATTCAAGATAACTCAATACATTTAAGTAATGAGGTGAGTTAGCAATGTTGAGGTTCCAGAATTAAAGCATATTTCTGCTCAGAACTATTATTAATCTATTTAGCTTCAAAACAGAATGGAAACCTCTAAAAAAAAAAAAAAAGAAAGGCCAGAAGCTATATTGATTAATATCTACCCTTCGATGTGCTCCAAACTGGAAATTTTAAACACAAAATTTGCATAAGATTTATAATTGAATTTCTGCTCAACAACATAGCATAGTACTTAGAATACTGGAACGTCACAAAAACAAACAATATGGAATTTATATTTGCTGTTGTTCATACAATTCATGTTAGCTGTTGTATAACTTCAATATGCTTTCATCCTGTCCTTTACAATAAAACCTGTTGAGTTCTTCTTGATGCATCACAACTAGACTTTTCTAAACCATATCTAAATGTATATCATTTACTGTATTAAAACAGTAATCTCATTCTCTCTTACATGGGTCACGATTCATAGTCCAATTTGTACTTCTGTTCCGTTTATCTAAATGCTATCTATCTTTTATGGTCCACATTGAATTTCCTCCTTTGCCACTTTATAGTCCATCATCAATTAAGGTCTTCCCTTCTCAACTATTACTACAACAGTTTGAACCACAGCATTTGGACTCAAATAGATAGTATTTAAAATTTGTTTTACAATTATTTCCTCTATTCTCCCCTCCTCTCCTCACACAGACCCTAAAAAGGAATGACCACTTCTCATGATTACTTTTATCTCTGTATTGGATACCAAGTAAATTTTAGATATTATTTAATGATAAATTATTCTAAACTTTTTTCCTATTTTTCATCATATTCTCTTCAAATATTTGTTGAGTGCATTATCAGTATTGTTATGTCATATTATATTACTTCGAATGCCACAGAAATATAGTTATCTAATATATACTACATTATAATAGAACGTATAATATTTAAAGAAACCAGGCTAAAGTTTGATATGTGATCATGCTTTCTGCTATTCAAGGATTACCCAAACCACATGTCCTCTGCCACAAAGGCAGTTACTCGCTAACAGCAGTTTGGCTACAGATGGCTCACTGCAGTTGACATCTTTAGCTATGCATATTAATGTACAATTTATTTTGGTTAAAAACTAGACACTAGCATTCCTCAGAACTGTGACGACATGTGCAGCAACTTGGTGAAACACTTTTATTTAAAACAATTCATCCAAGTTGGATGGATATTTCCTCCTTAAAAATGTGTGCATTAATAATTTCTGCTGCATAATTCAGCAACATTAACAAACTTTGTGAAACATAAACTAAACATGCCATTTTCCCTTCATAAAGCATAATAATGTTCACTAAATGCTAGCAATAACAATTTGTAAAAACTCACAATATAGGATCAAATAATAAAAGTATATTTTAATATGTTTGTTAGTACAGTTCAAAACAAGAAAACCAAGACTTTTACCAAAGCACAATTTACAAATTATAGCACATGAACACAAAAATATATTCACACTCTATTACAGTTACATGAAGAGAAGAGGATCCCAAATCAGTAAGCTGAACTTACATACATTATACATTAATACTTCAGAACAGCCTCTCATATGGCAAGTTCAAACTTTTATACCTCAGTTAACACACGCCTTGAGCTATCATACATTTTGTAGCCTATGATCCAATATTTCCAATTAGGGAGTGTTTGTTCAATCATTTGAATAGCTTATTGAATTGTCCTATTATTTCATTTAAAAATGAAAAATAAATTACATTAGTGAAAAGAGCCAAAGGTCTCATAAACTTTGTAAATTCATTACATCTGCTGTATTCTATGTCTATATTATGTATATCTTCAATTAAATGCTCACTGAAATTAAGACAATCACTTGTATGTTGATTTGGAAAGAAATACTTCTCTTAAAAAATATATGAAACATTAAAAGTATATTAAAGCTGTGTAAAAAGATAAAGTTTCATGAGGTTCCAGCCTCTTTTAGCTTTTTGTGAATGGAAGCCTTTTAAAACCTGTAGTTTATTCATATTTTATATAGTTGTATACATGTATTTTTAAGAATATATTTAAGAAAAATGTCATTTTAAAATTACACGTAATCAGCTTTACATTATTTTCAGATTTTTTCAGAGATTCTACCTACATTTTTAATTATCATTTATTTCCTTCTGAATGTATTTTTAATCCTTCCTTTGTTAAGGTAAAAAAACATAGATCTGCACATTAAAATTTTTCTCAATGAATGCTATTACAGAATTTCCAAGCATAGGTTAATATAATGAAGCCTGCCATTCACTTTTTAAAATTGTTTTCCATAAGTAAAAGTCTGCTAAGAGTTTTTATGAATTTTACTGAAAATTCTGACTATATTGAACAAATGATAGAAATGTCAGATTTCTATCAATTATTTTGCAATTGATTAAAAATATGTATTTTTGATCACAGAGAAAAAGAATAGGAAAGGTTGTATATTATAGTTTCATATTCAGGTGAGATCAGATTTCATCTATATGAACTTCATTCTATTTTACAAATAAGATTCCACCTTCATTTGCTAAATTATTGACTTTCCTTCTAGATCCTCAGTTCTATTCTTGACAGTGAACAGTCATAGCAATTAACTTTGTCATCTGTTTTTTCAAATCTACGAGTGCTTGGTTCAGTAGGAATATACAGCTTTCTTGAAGAATAAAAAAGAACTCAGCAATGTAAAACTCTGGTTTGAGCAATAATGAATAGAAAGGCATAAAATCAGTACTCTTGGACCTTGACACTTAATCAAAAATAAACTCCTGCCAAGAAGGTTAATTTCTTTTTAACTTTAAAACTATGTAAAATTTACACACACACACACACACACACACACACACACACACACGCACACACGCACGCTCGCGCGCTGTCTCTCTCTCTCTCTCTCTCTCTCCCTCCCTCCTCTCTCTTTCTGTAATCTAGAAATTTAGACAATGGTCCATTTAGAGACTGTGTAGTCTCCTATTAAAAAGATGCTAAATTTGGGGTCAGCAAGTCCAGCTTCTTTAGTGGGATTTATTGGGAAGTAATTCTCTGACCTTGCAAGTTACTTAAATTCTTAACGTCAGTTTTCTCATCTACAGATGCAGGTAACAATGATGGCACTATCCCAACTTGTCTATTAGAATTATAAAGATAAATAATAATAATAATGTTATATTTATTCATTTCAATTTCAAAGCACTTCCATTCATATAGCTAAATGTGATTTTTATTTACTCTCATATCATAAGGAAACTACATACTCAGAAAAAAATGACCCAACAAAATCACAAATTAAGTAAGTAGCTGAGCTAGGAGATCATATCTACATTTTCCAAGTGTAAATTACCATATTCTCTCCACTTTTCCAAAGGATCATCTAATGATTAATTTATAAGGAAACACTACAGATTCCAAATTGCTTTAGGTATGAATTCTAATTTTCTTAGTCTCTAACTTGTCTCTAAAATATGGATACTACCTTATTAAATGAGCATTAAATGACAAAATGCATATAAAGTTCCTAGTGCACAATCTGAAATGCATAGTGTTCAAATTATGATCTCTTCTTCTTGTGACTACAAACCAATCTCCTTTCTTACTGAAGAAAAATCAAGAAACACTGTTCGTAGTGAAGTTATTTCTTCCTTATCAAAGGTACCTAGAACTACTTTTAAGTAAATTCATAGGAATATCAGCAAGAGTGTACATGTGTGAGGGGCAGAGCAAGGACTACAACCCCGATCTTTTTATGCCTTATCAATACATATGATAATGCCACTACTTTAAGGAAAATAGTTAAAAACTTCTAATAGATTTTTACAACTTTGTCTTTAATACCTTTAAAATGTTTGTAAGAGCCTGTTGTTTTTTTTTTTTTTTTCCTAAGCTAGTTAAGATATGGAATGGGGGGAGTGTCAGATATGTGTGTTTTCTCAAGGGATGTAAACAATAAGCAAGTTAACCCATCACTGACCCAATAAATGATTTTATTAAATGTATCTGCTTCCAGAGCAGAACATCTTTTCTTAGTAAACTCTATAGATCATCATACCAATTGAATAATATATAAAAATGGTCTTAGTAGGTATTGTAAAAGATAAATTTGCAGGAAGACACCTGAAACATTAGTTATTTAAAAGTAATAAAAAGGCTTTGAATCTAATGATTAAACTTAAATGCAGTGCATGAGGGATATATAGTTATTTTATACAGAAAACATCCAAGTCATGAAGAAAATGTTACAAATTGGACCTCATCAAAAAGTGAGTGCTAAACAAATACAGTGTTTGTAAACATATTTAAGTAATACAAATTTTAAAAATATCAATCAAATATTTCTATCCCTTAAAATTCATTTAAAAACTCTTTTAACTAAAGATAAATTAATTTTGTTGTAGTCAGGGTATTCTAATTTTAAATACTATAAATGATAACATATGGGTTATCAGAGAATAGCAAAAAACCTCAGCGTCTTTTATCTTCTAAAAACCTTATGTTTAGAATCAAGGGACTTTATTTCTTTTTATTGGATTCATATAAAAATTGTGCCAGTTAAAGTACACATGGCTGTGGCAAGAAAAAATGTTATTAAAAAACTGACCTAACTTGCATCACAGGCATAAAGCATTTCAAATCATCATTGTTATTTAGAACTGAAAATTCTTGACATTTTACTAAGTAGAATGCCAAAGCTGAAGATATAAAAATCAAGGATCTAAATTCTTTATCTAGTCCTTCACATTATATAATTTTTTAACCAATCATTTGATAAATAAGAATTTTTTAAAATACTTGTGTTAATTATAACATAAATTTACAAGGTAAAAATAGTACAAAAAGCTACTAAAAGACATTAAAAGTAAAAGCTTCAATTTCTACCACCAAGTCTTACTCTCAAGAATCAATCCTGTTAACTTTTGCTTTGAGTTTTCCTTGTGGTTGCCATTATAGCATCAAATAAATTTTGATTTAGAAATTTAGTAAAAATAGTATGCATTTTTACCTTACTATAAAAGCTACAGTTTTTTCAAAAGACAACTTTATATTATCATCTATTTTAGGACTGTCTTAAGTAGTATCAAATAAATCATGTTTGATACACAAGAGTAGGCCCTCTAGTAATGGTCATTTCATTCAATATCTTTTCATTATAATGTTGATGAGATGCCGCAGAAACTTAACTCTTATTTATATCAATTAGCCTATGGTAAAATTGTTTTTGTTATGTCACTTCTCCACAGTTCCAAGAACCTATCAATGTTGTTAAGCGAGGACCCCACTGTGTTCACTATAAGTTTTAATACACAATAAACTAATACATAACATTCTGAGTTTGATTTGTATACTATCTGGTAGCATCTCACATTCCACCACTGTTATGCAATCACATTTTGGAAAACACTGATTTAAAGGCTTTCTGGTTTTCTTCATTTCTGGGGTACAGTCAGCCAATAGATAGATGTGAGAGAGGAAGAGGGAGAGGGAGAGGGAGAGGGAGAGGGAGGAGAGGGAAGAGAGGGAGAGGGAGGAGAGGGAAGAGAGAGAGGGAGAGAGAGATAGATAGATGTGAGAGAGGAAGAGGAAGAGGGAGAGGGAGAGGGAGGAGAGGGAGGAGAGGGAAGAGAGAGAGGGAGAGAGAGAGATGATGACTTATGCATTCTTTTACTCTTTCTTGATAGCTTGCCTAGTTACAGAATTCACCTTATCACCATCTCTAGAAATTTAAAGACAGTGTCCCCTATTTGTTATTTTTTGTGTTGATACTGAGTAATTTAGCTGCCTGACTTCTCATCTTTTTATAGACAATATTGCTTTTCACTGTGGAAGTCTTTCGATTTTACTCCTTATCCGAAATTTCACCAGGATGTATCTATCAGTCATTTCATTAATTTGTTTTGGCCATTAGGGGGAATCTGAAATTTCACCAGGATGTATCTATCAGTCAATTCATTAATTTGTTTTGGCCACTAGGGGGCCTGTACAATATGAAGACTTCCATCTTTCCATAGCTCAGAAAAATGTTCTACAACTTGTCTCCATAGTACTGATTCTGAAACTCCTATTAGAACTTAGATATAATCTATGTGATTTTTAATATGTCTCTTAGAGCCCCAGAGATCCCAGAGTCCAAAGGGAACTCCAGAGCTATAAATAATCACCTCTCCAAAATGTCTACAACTCCATGGGCAGGAGTCCAGAAGGAGTTCACCATATTGGCGATAAAATGCTCATCCCCAGCTTCTACACTACTTTAAGATAAAGTAGAGATGTGAATCTCAGAAATCTACATTGTACTGGGTACATTACCAACCCCCTTCCCCAAAACCCTAGCTTCAGTTAGGACTAGATACAGAAATTAGACCTTTAGCACAACTAATAATTCCAGTTCACTGAAGTTCCCTTAGGAAGCCACTTGCACAATGGTTTCCTCGGCTCCGTTTCTGTTACCTTTTTCTCATTTTCTTTCTATTTTCAAGGAATTCTTCAACATCCCAAATTATGCTACTGGTGGTCTTTTCATGTTCTGGAACTACTATACTTTAAATCTATTAAAAAGTGAAACCTTTGGAGAGGAGGTGAACATATGTGTGCTCAGTCCTCACTTTTGAGAACCGTTGTGCTAAAAAGACTTTTGTGCTAAAACATCAACCTACTAAAAAGGGATGATCACCTTTCAGCTAGCTACTCCACCATTAGGAATGTCTTACTTTCTTTCTACACAGGATCCAGCCTCTGGACATTTGGCATAGCTCTACTCTTTCTCGCCAAGTCTTAGATTTTCTCCCACTCAGTTTCTCTTACTAGAAACGGAAAAAGCATCAGGACTATCCACCTAAAGAGATGACCAGTTAAACAGTTTTGCCAACCTGAAGAATTTCAGTCATTTATTGTTTTACTTTTTAATAAGTGTAAAGAGTTTATATGCAAGTCCAGGTATGTTTGTTTTTTGTTTGTTGTTTTCAGCTGCTGAAATATGGTCATATTTTTGTTAAATAAAGCATTTGGTTTCAGCCAAGAGACTTATTACTATATGGGCCATGATGACCTAAAATAATATGACAAACCAAAAAATCCTACCTAAATCTACTTGCATCAATAACCTTTGGTTCATAATCGACATTCTGAAAAATGACAAGTCATTTCCTATTTTATAAAATTTCATATGATCCAAAATTATCAGACATTAGGGGCAAGACTTTAAATCTCTCCCTAAATCTACTGTGCCCCAGGCTACAATCAAAGGAGATAAATAAATAAACACCACAAAACAACAAAATGTTTTTGTTACTAATTAGAAAGCAAATGTTCTGTTTCTGTGTCAGAAAGCAAGCCCAAAAAGAGACCAGCATTGCTGAGATTTATTCCATTAATGGACTGGCAAGAAGAGACACTGCTATAAATTTCTCTTGACATCAAAAGTCTAGGCTTAGAGCCAGTGAATTTTTAAGATTTATTTGCAAAAGCACATATCTTGACAGCTACCAGAAAGGGCAGTTAATTTAAATACCGTCCTCTTCACAGAGATATTTGGGTTGTATAAGGGGCGTGCATGCTGTCTAGCACAGGTGGGGAAGAACAGGTAAATTTCGTTAAGGACGTAAATATCCTCTTCTCTAAAGTTCTTGTCTGAGGGTTGATACCTCTCCAGTCCTTCCTCCCCAGACCTGGTAGTCACTTAAGAGCCAGGATATTCAAAAGCAAATATAGTCATAATTCTGATGTGTTGGTAACAAAAAATATCAGAAATTCTCCTAGTCGTTTTAAGGAGTGATACAAGAGACCAGTATTCTATTTTACCCATAGACTACAAAAGTAATAAATAAAGATTTACTGAATATAAACATCAAACTTGAAAATAATAAATTCATATAACTTAAAGTACTAAAGAAGGAACAGCCTCTGTTCTTCCCCTGCATGGAAACACTCTGTTTATTCAATCTGAACATTTGAGGATAATTTGACCCAGAGTGTATGGTGTTCTTTGGAAGATTCAGAGAAGTCCACTTTCTCATGGATATATATATACATATATACACATATTCTCATGAATATACATATTCTCATGGATATATCAGTTTAGAAGTGGTGATCATTCCCCAAATTTCATCTGTCTTATTTCTTGAAACAGCCTCTATCCAGAGTTCAAACTTCCCAACTCTAATATCCTGATAATTCAGGCAAGTTAAAATGAAATGTTACACTGTAGATCAAATGGCTTTTAATTTCACCTCAGAACCCAACAATTTATGAATTGTATCTATGTAGAAAACAAATTGAGAGTAAACTTAAAAGTCAAATTCATTTAAAATAAAATGTCCATGTTGCATTATATTACAACTTTAAAAGCACTTCATATACTTAAAAATACTCTTCATATAAATGTTCAGTTAAACCTCCTAACAACCAAATATGTTAGGCAGAGAACATGTTACTATTTGTCAAGTGATGTCATTACTACAGAAAATATAAATGACTCACCCAAGCTCTTCTCATCCATATGGGGATGCTTTCCTTTATTAAGCAAGTGAGGCCCGCTACCTGCCCCCACATTCCCAACTCCTTTCACATGTGTTCAAATTCTTATTATTCTTCACAATTCCAGCTCAAATACTTCTGGTTTCATGAAGACAACTGTGATACTCCTGCTGACAGTGATGGTTTCTTCCTTTTACCTCATAGCACTTTCTTTCTCTTACTATCACGAATAAATGGATTTGGAATCAGATTTGGTTTGGGTTCTGCTTGGCTATTTAATATCGGTGTGATCCTAACAAGTAAACTAACCATAGTAACTACTTGCAAATCAGTTTTCTCACTAGTATAAAAAGCAAAACAGAATATACAATCCCAGAGAATTATTTGGAAATTTAATTTTGATAAAGCAAATAGGAAAGACCTATATGAACTGTAAAACCCTATACAAAATTACTTTTCATATACATATATAGAGTTTTTTTTCTTATATATAATTTTTATTTCCCTATTTTCTGGTTGAAGGACTCTATATCTAATGAATAGCTGATTCTGTCATAGCACTCATTGGTGCCTCATGACTAGGTTATTGATACAAATTTCTAAAATGAATGAAGAACTGAAAGTATGACTATATTAGTCAAGGTAAGTTCCATAAAGCAGAATGCTCATCACTACCTGCTAAACATGAAAGGCCAAATTCTGACTTCAACTTCTCTCCAGTCTCATTGCCCACATCTTCTTCCCCAACACTTCAGCCAACCTAGATTTAACACTGATTCCCTAAATACTTTGTATTTTTCTGGCTCTAGGTTTTGAACCAAATCATTACCCCCTTTCATGAACTTCAGCTGTTGAAATAGTATCATACCTTATATACCTGGCTCAAATATCATTTTTTCCATGAAGCTTTCCTTAATCTCACTCAGTGGTAATGGTTACTTCCTACTAAAGTCTATATTTGTTCATATCTCTCACAGACATTATCATTTGACCACATATTATACTTCCTTGTGCACGTATTAACTAATCTAGTACATTTTGATCATGTTAAGATCAGCGTATATATTAGTTATCTTTATATCTCACCAAACATGTAAGAAAATATCTTCCATATAGCAGTTACGCAAATAATATATGTGGCTTGAATGTCCAACTGCATGTTTCTGCCTTATGAATTGCCATGAAAACATGACAAACATTTTACAAAATGATCATCTACTGTTTGAAGTCATTATTACTGCACATTCTATGGGCAGAAACATAGTTTTACCAAAATTTAAAGTTTCAAATACATATACAAACAACAGATAATCTGATTCCTTCCATAACTCAATGCAGCATGTTCTTATTAGTTACAATGCTATCATTAAAGAATGACTTATTTAAAAAGTTAAGGTACTCAATATGACATCTGGTTAAAAGAGCAAAAGATACTTCAGAAAATAATGAGGTTGACACATTTTTAAATGTATATCATTTTCATCTTTCATCACAAGTATCCAAACTAACATAACAGCTACAAACAATACTCATTGTTATTATTATAACAAAGATTTCTTTCCTAACAGTTGTACACAATTCTCTTCTTTCAGGGATATTTAAATCACTTATTCCTTCATTGCCTGCTTTCGGTTTTTCCCTGGGCTGTTCCAGACATAATGCACAAACAGCCCACCAACAGTTGTCTTCCAGGTGGACTAAATGGTTTCTGTGCCTTCTCACCAGGTTGGAGCTACCAGATTTCTTTTAAAAATGGATTCTTCTAGACTGTAAGCTTCTTTATTCTCACTTTATCTTATCTTTACTTTGTTACTTCTTAACTCCAGAGAATTTTTGCGTCTTTCTGCTGTTTTGTAGTTTTTGTACCCCAACCCTCAAATATCACAAAATCTTTACCTATTAAAATGCGATTTTATTCAGGGCTTTTAGTGATGAGTTAACATTAATTGACTTACTGAGGATTATTTTTTCTATTCTCAATCAGAATAAACAACCTTGAATATATTTGTATAACAACTGGCCCCTTTATAATTTGCTATGTCAGGAAGGCTTACCCAAAGACTTAGAGATATAAAATTGTGGTCCTTCTGAGAAGACACCCATCAATGTTGAACCAGCTCTAATGATTTCTTCATTTTATGAACTGACTTATGTTGTTATTAATGACTCAACTAATGAGGAAAGCATGCCCTCGCAGGGGATATCAAAATCACTGGCAAGTATATTAAGTTTTATATTCAAATTGTACTTAGAATTTGAAAACAATTGTCTGTGTTTTTCTCAGCACAAATATGACCCCAGTTAAGAGTATCATAATTTTGGTAGGTAGGAACATGAATTTAAAAGTTAAAGTAATATCACTGCATACTAAATAATAGTGTGGATTTTATACATAGAGTGCGATGAGTAAATGCTCAGTAACTTTCAATCAATTCATATTTGCTTTATATGCCAAATTCATCAGAAATTATGGTAATATTTCAGGCTTATTGGAGAAAATGGTTTTAGAATTTCTAACTTAAAATTGACAGAGAAGAATAAGAGGGAAGAAGGAGGGAAAGAAGGGAAGAACCAGAGAAAAACAATGCCATCCTATCATATCAGCAATAAACTAGGCACTATTTGTGGAAGATGATGATATGGTTTAAAAGCATGGACACAACGAATAAATGCACTCACCTCGGTTAAATGAGGATTGGGATTAAAACCACAGAGGCTACAGACAGTGGTTTGACACCCAGTGCATGTGTTAAAATTGGCCTTTTCTGGAACATGCAACAGAAGTTCAGTGGTATTGCAAAGAGGACAGATGGTTTTAGGGAGGCCTTGTACTGGAGTCTGTGCTGCAGACGGAAAACTCGGTGGCTGCAGAGGCTTTTCAGCTCCTGTTTGGCTTACTGGTTTTGTAGATTGCTGAGCTGAGGATTTTCCTGGGCCAGGCTGTTGAGGTGGGGGCTTTGCTGGGTCAGGCTGTTGAGGAGGGGGTTTTGTTGGGCCAGGCTGTTGAGGAGGGGGTTTTGTTGGGCCAGGCTGTTGAGGGCTTTTTCCTGTCCCAGGCTGCTGAGTCAGAGACTTCACTGGCACAACCTGCTGTGCCGGAACCTTTGTAGGCCCAGGTGGCTGAGCTGCAGACTGTGGCCCAGGTTGGTGAGCTGGAGATTTTGGTAAACCCGGCTGCTGGGCAGGTGGCTTCGTTGGCCCTGGAGGCTGAGCTGGAGACTTTGGCCCAGGCTGCTGAGATGAAGGCTTGTCTGATCCAGCCTGCTGAGCTTGAGGCTTTGCAGCCCCAAGAGGCTGAGCTAGAGGCTTTGCCCCAGGCTGCTGAGCTGCCGGCTTTGTTGTCCCAGGTGGCTGGGCTGGGGGCTTTGTTGTCAGCTGTTGAGCTGAAGATTTTGCTGTCCCTGGCTGTTGAGCTAGGGCCTTCACTGGCCCTGGTTGCTGAGCTGAGGGCTTTGAAGGTCCAGACTGTGTTGTGGAAAGTTTTTCAGGTCCAGGCTGCTGGGCTGGAGGTTTTCCAGGACTTGCTTGCTGAGTAGGTGGTTTAGATGGGTTTTGCAGTGAGGGTTTGACTGATTCTCCCCTTAATGTCTCTGACTGTTTAGTCTGAGGCCTGGTTGTCTCTCTTTGAGGTGGAAATTTTGTCTGGTCTTTCTGAGGAGCCTGGGTAAGCCCCTGGACTGGCTTTCCTGTCTCTGGGGGTTGTGATTTAACTTTTTCTGATTGCTGAGAAGATATTGATTTGGGAGAGCCATCCTGCTGAGGTGGGGCCCTCACAGGCTCTTGCTGCTTAGGAATAGGCTTGGGTGACTGTTGCAATGGTGGTTTTGTGATTCCTTCAGGTTTTCCTTGTTCCTTTTGAGCTATTTTTTGTTTCTTGGCGGTTTCTTCCTGGGATGCATCAGAGTCTGATATCAAATCAAAAGGATTGAATTTATTTACAACAGAGGAAACAGCACTTAAAGGGTTAACCTCTGAGAGGAAGCCAGGCATCATACTAGACTTGTGCTCTTCCTTAAAATCAGTTCTAGACTTTGATTCTTTCAAGCTAATAGTGGAAGGACTCCTTCCAGGCAATTTCTGCTCTGACCTCAAAGTGTCTGTAGTTCTACTTTTACTGAGACCAGGCTGAGCTGGACGCCCAAGGTCTGGCGGTTTTCCTGGTTGCTTTGGAGGGTGACTACTATCCAACTCTTGTTTCCTAGAAAAGTGAAACAAAAAGAAGTAAAAATGATGAAAATTATCCCAACTCAAAATAATATTAAAAAGCTATCTTTCTTATATCCTCAAAATTATGAACGTATAAATATAACTATATAACTAGAATCCATTTTTGCAGCATCCTGTGACTGTAAAACTTTTAATGTCTTTGTTACTTTTTTATAGGCCCAAGGTAGAGATTTTACAAGGTGAAAAAAAAAAGGAAAAAAAAAGAAAACAGTAATTGCTACTATAAATAATGAAAATATTAAAATATCAAGTTAGAAAATCTTCATAATAAAAATAATTTACATGTACACTTAACAGAATTTAACAATACTTAAAACCCTAATTAAATAGGCTAACTCGGTAAGTCAATGCAATGCTATGTTCTAGTACCTTCATGTTCACAGGGTGTATCATTTTGGTCAAAAGTTATGGTCAAAGAATGGTAGTCTCCCAAAAACTAGCAGCACTAAGAAGTAAAAAATATTCATTTTAAAATGTGGGATTTGCTGCATCTGTTTCTTTTTGTGTTTTATTACTTGATTACAAGAATTTACATTAGCTACATAAAGCACACAATGTGACATCAGGGGAGCTTCTAGTAAGGAGGTTATGGGATGCCTTTCTAGAAACTCTGAGAAAGCTGAGCATGTATTTAATTTTATCCTATTACGTCTAAAAAAGTAATATCCATGAAATAGTACCCTCATTAAAACTTTGTAGAATGAGAATTCCTAGTCTGATTAGACATTTTTGAGAAATAGTTCCATTTAATTATTTTTTCCAATAGCTAATTCTTACTCTCAGATTTCTTTGTGAAGTAATAATAGATGCTTAAGGCATTTTGAAATATATCCTAGCATACAAACAGTATCAAGCTAGTTGTGACCGCACTTGTGCAAAGTGTTGTTACTTTCCTTTGATGAAAAAAACATATAATGATCTTTTGCTTAATGTGTTCTATATTGACTAATGCCATTGTTCGATTATTAGTATTATTTATTGACAGTAATTTTAAAATATAACAAGTAATTAATTTGCAAGATTTCTTTTAATTCATAGACAAATATACAAGATGAATTTTTAAGTTTTGGAAACAAGATAAAATTTAAATGATTGTTAAATAATTAAAATAGTTGTTTCTTGCGTATACATGTAGCTAAAAATTAAGTACATTTTTAATTATAAATTTGCAACTAGTAACAACATGTGGCATAAGAATTATAGAAAATTATAAGTATTTTGTTTGATATATGTAGCTTTTTAATTTTGGAAAGGTTTATTTCTTTTTAATTAAAAAAAGGAGAAAAAAGAATGAGTAAATAACATTTAAAATATGAGATGATCACAAAAAAAGTTCTACAGGTTTTGTTTTGTCAAAATTTACATGCTAATAGACAAGACTTAAATTTCAGATGATTAAGTAGTTAATATGAATTAAGTTTTTGAAATTCCTCTAATGACACAGAAATTTGAGTATGGATCAAGATGTAGGGCATGGTAGAAACATAGAAGTATTACTTCTAACTGGCAAAGGATCAAAAAGAAAATAACCATAAGTGGCAATGCATACACAATGTAATTTTCTAATAAGATAAGTAAATAGAATTCTTAGGTCTGGCAGTTTCCCCCAGGAAAAAAAGTTTCAAAAACTTTAGATATTGCCATGTCTCTAAAGCCTTTACTTAAACAAGGACCTAAAATTATTACTCTAATTAATTCCAACAATTCTAAGATAGCATTTAAAATGTATTGCTACATATTTCTATTTGGAGAAAATAGAATGTTTCTTTACAGGTCTCCCTATGTGTTCCCTTCCATATGAAGGCAAAAGAACCACAGTAAACCTAAAATAGATTTTCAAAAGTTCACTGTTTAGATCTTTACAGTATTCTAGAAATGTTCTATATTACGTTAATAAAATCGACCACATGCTTAGGGATGCCATTATAGAAGTCACTATTCTATAAGTAATTATTTAGGCATTATATTGAACTGGCTCCCTTGTGCAAAGTCCTAGAAATCCATATTTAAACAGAGTACCAAAAAAACCTTATTCTCAGTTTAACTAAATTATTCTTTTGAAAATACTATTAAACTTAATTGTTTTTGTGATATTATTTAACTTAATCCAACATATGTACAAAACAAATAGGAATAAACTTTGTGAATACTGAGTATTTGTGATAACAATAAAAAACAAAATTTAAAGCAAGCTGTATCGGAAATTATAATTGCTTGGAAGTTCTACAAATATAAGTTGTATTGTATTATAGAATCCCTCAGTGAGAAAATACCTATATAGCTATAAAGATTGCTCTACAATTTAGTTTTAGTTGCTATAATTATGAAAATAAATGGAAAACATGGAGATCTGGAAGCAAAAGTAGAAAGATATTAAGAGAAAATATAGGCTTAATACCAAACAAAAATATAAAGAGGTCTTAGCAAACTGTGATCTTTTGGTGAATTTTTGTTTGGTATAACAGTTGTTCTGTTAAAAGGAAAATGACTAAAATGCAATCTGTGTCTTGTGTACTAGACTATGAACTCCTAGACAAAAAATATGTTTCACCCCTTTTTGTATCACAAGAACCAAACCTGGTAACTAGTAGATGAGCATTAATATTTGATGAATAAACATGTCAGGTTTTGTTTTATGCTTCTTCAATTCTTGTACATGCTTTCTAAGTTCTAAGTTCAAATTCTTCTACATGCCTTCTAAGTTCTAAATGGAAATGTTCCATATTCATTTTAGAACCTGGACTTGGCCTGAAGCTCTAGGAAGAAAAACAGTTGTGGAGGTAATTAGCCAGGAGGGGAGGCCCAAAGGAATGCTAAAGAAAATAATTGATTCAGTCACAATTCTTATAAAATATTCTACTTATCAGAAGTGTTTTTAGTAAAACTCTTTTTATATAACACGTCTCTAGTTGTAAATAAAATGAGTAGAAGTCATAACATTGCATTTCCTTGGGTCTACAATGAATCAAAAGTCTAAGAGCATTTCATTTGTAACCTGTAACTTCTAGCTTGTAACTACCCATGCTTTATACAACCTCCTTTTTCATTTTACTATTGTCATCCCTAGATTAAAATTTTTCTTTCATAGATTAGTAGAAAAAAAATGGTTCAGCTACAAACGAATTAGGTAAACATGTATTCAAGTGTAAGAATGTAAAAGCAGTTGGAATAATAAAATATTTTGTTAAAAGGAACATAGGCAATGACACTTGACAGTGCTGAGTCACACAAAATTTTACTTTAGGAATATCAGCAATGTTAGGAATTTATTTTTATACTGTAGAGGATACTAGGACTTAAAGAGACTAAGTGATTAATTGAAAGTTATAAAATTAGTCAGAAAATTATGGTGTCCTGACTCCTGGGGGTAGATGGGGGACTATCACTACATTGCACTGACTTCTCCATATGTAAAAGAACATAAACATCAATTAACTCATAAAAATAAATAATTCAATATATAACTTGACTGTAGCCATCATTGCTAGTGCTAGTCACTGCTGGTATCGATATTACTACTCTTTATATTTATAGGGTTTCTTCGTATTAAAATTCAAACAAAAATATCCCTCTCAGTTTTTAATTGATCCTCATAATGACTTTACAATATAGGTAAGACAAGTATTGCTTGCCTTATAGACAAGGTAATTGAGGTACATATGGCTGAGAAGCATATATAACTTACCAGGAGTCAGTTAAAGTTAATAGAATAAGAACCTAGGACTCTCAATTTTTATTTCTTAAAAAAAAAAAAAAAAAAATCAAACCCTACCATGTCTAACTCACAGCACTTAATCTCTTAAAACTTCAAATTATTTGAATATACTTTTGATATATACTTCAATTAATGTATTAATGTGTTTCTAAATATCTACCATATGGGGATTAATAACTTTCCAAAAATTATGTGCCTCTTATAGAAATCTTTCAGTAAAATACAAGCAGGTTGCAAAAATCAGAAATGTATTACTTATATATTTGGATGAAGCTTTCACCAATAACTATTTAAACCAGAGATTACCTATTAGTAAGAATTCTACCACAATAAATTATCAAATTCTTCATAAAACATAGTTTCATAGACTGAAATGACATTTTCAGCCACCCTCCAAAAGAAGAAAAGTTAGGAATTTAGAAATCAAAGTTCACACTTTTCTTGGTATTTGTAACCAGTATGCTAAACCTGTTGCTTGTGCTTCTTATGAAATATTGTAGAAGAGCCAGCACATATTTCTAAAAGGCTAATAAAAGTACTGTACCTCAATATTATTCTATGAAAATTTAGTATATGAACATTCAATATATTTTCCAAGTCACATTTTCATCAGTAGAAAAAAATAGTATATACTATAAGCTGTACTACTTAGATAATGGTTAAGGCTTTTAACCAAAGAAATAGCCCAATATATTATCAGTTTAAAAAAGAAAAATATAGTCAATACAAAGGAGTTGGTTTAACTAGTAGTGGTGGTTTCCTTTCGAGGAAATAGGCTTTTTACCTGATAAATTTTAGGCATTTGGGATTTTATGTGAAAAATTCTGTCACTATCCATAAAACATTTTATATTTCTCCTACATTAAATATTGTAATTATTTGACAAAATTATATGCATATACTTATCTGATAGGTCCTAAGGAAAAAAATATTTTAATTTTATGAAATAGGGTATAAGAATCTACACCTATATATCCAGATCTTTTACATTTCCAATACTGCAAAATTGTAGGTTTCTCTTCAGTTATTATAAAGCAGAAATGGTTTCAGGACCACGGATAGAGAACTATTCTCTATGGGAGGGTGCAAAGTTAAGGGGTTTGTTTATAGTAATAAATGCAGGGCCGGCACAATGATTATACCCTCTTATTACTCTAATTAGATACAACTAATTTATTAGGATGAAGGAAAATGGAGAGCTAGAGAAGAAAATGAATATGTTCATATTACAAATTAGCTCTTAAGTGCCTATGCAAGTTGTCGTTTATTTGCTTTGTCTTTAAAAGTATGTATTGTAAACTAATTTTAAGATAACACAAATTCACATGTTCTTCCATAAACTGTAAGACACTTGTATATAAAAGAGCAGTGGCTTAAAAAATCGCACATGCTAATTCAGAAATACATGTACAGCACCTGCTCTGCTGTGACCAAACCATATGTTTAATGCCACAACGTATTTTAGGGCCCTACACTGAATGTAAAAGGTGTATTCATTCTATACCTTCTACCTTAACAGCTCCCGTTCTCCCATGGGGGTGGGGTAGGAAGGAAGGACAAATCACTTCCAGGGTTATTAATGATATTGTTATTGAAATATTTAGATATAATTTACAGAGAAAAAGACTCCAAATGACCGAGGAAGTTTAAACAGAGACAGGTAAACACCTTGCTCTATCCATTTCCCAACACATCTGTTTTGTATTAATGGAAGACTTCCAGATTAGTAAAGCTCTGGAGGGCGTCTCTCCACGCCATCCTAGAGGGAAAAGGTACCAAAAGGCTAAAAATCACAACCTAAAATCACAGTTCCAAGAATGCAGCCCTTGACTATCCCACCAGAAACTCAACAACATTTTTATTCTGCCATCAGAAGGCTTATGATCTCTTTATCGCCACCCCATTAGGGAGGATAAAATGAACGGAGACGACATATATGTACTGCCGAGCTGGCACATACAGGCTGGCACATATGTGCACGAGAAGCTGTACATATATACCCGGACATATATATCATGCTGTGCGTGCCTGTGCATGGAAGGCGGCTCCGCAGCGGCAGGGGTGACGCTTCCCTTGGGCAGCCCCTGCGCCCTTGACATGACAGCGGCGATCTGTCTCCTCTCTTCTTCGCTCAGCTGGCTCAGATCCGCCTCCATGCCCGCCGGGATCACCGAGTGCAATGGGGTCCCCGCCCCGCCAGCCCCTCCTCCGGCGGCCGCTGCTGCTGCTGCCGCCAGCCCTTCAGGGAGCCCTTCCCCTTCCAAGCTCGCCTCATTGCCCATGGCTCAGGGAGGCTCGGGACCGCCGCGCTTCCTCCTAGCGCTGCGTCCCCGTCAGGAAGCCGGCGGCCGGAGGAGCAGCGCGAGCCGGGGTCTGCCGCGGGGCGCGCAGGCGGCGGAGTCCCTGGGCTCCGGACCGGGCACCGCTGCCCGGAACGCCAGACGGGGATTAATCCAGCTCGCAGGTGACGCCCGCGGCAGGTGCCGCCTCCATGTTGGACAACGCCAGAGAACCTTTACAGAAGACAACTCGCCGACGCCGCCTCAGCGCCCCGAACCGGGGAGAAGCAGATCTGAGCAGAGCCAGCCAGCGCCGTCGACCCCTCCCACGGTGCCCCGCCTCTTCGCAGTGCGCATGCCTCCCTCGGAACAGGTGATGCTCACGCCCCCGCCTATTCGCTCTGCGTCGTTCCATATCCTTCCTCACTCTTAGCACCGATTTAAAGGAGCCCAGCGAGAGCACAGATTAAAAACCTGGACGAAACTACCCTGGTTTCTTGCAGGCATATTTCAGGATGCCTCAACCTGACTTTTAGTGGACTACGTTCAAGGTGGGCGCAAAGGGACTGGAGGGGAAGTTCGTTCCCACCTTTGGTTCATGGGGTTTGAAGTTTCAGGTTTTTTGGTTTTTGTTTTTGTTTGGAAGGTCGAAAAGATCATAAGAATAGGTTCAGGTAACTGGAGATGAACAGGAAAAACCTGTTACCTTTGGGACAAATTTCCCAAAAGGAGCAAAAATGGGTCCTTTTTATTTAAATATGTCCCAGAACAATTAGATTAAAACTTTAGATACAGTATCACTAAGCAGTTAAGGTTTCTGAATGCATATAACTGTTGTACCCTAAAGGGACTACGTAAAAGTAAAGAATTGTGGGAAACTGTTGATAGGATACTGTCGTAAGGTATAGGGTGTAGAAATTAAAATGTTGTAGTAGTGTGAAATTTTGAGAACATGAGTTAATTCCATTGTTGTACAAATGTAGGCAGAAGAAACCAAAAAAGTGAACTCATCTGTATGAGTCGCACAGCTTATTAGCAGCAGAGATATAACTAATTAACCACTCTTTCGACGACCCACTCTCCACCCACCCCCAACACACACACTATTATTTTGCTACTACATTTCTTAGAAGGGAATGTTTCAGTTCAGTACTAGGTCTGCAGCCCCAATTTTGCTACCTACCTTTCCTAACAGAGTGGACTTAAGGTATCAGTTGTTGAGGTTAAAGAAAATCAAAAGCTAACAACTGGAACAAGTAAACAAATTAGTAAATTGCTCAGAAAGTAAGTTTCCAAGTGTTTGCAGTAATCATCATAATAGTTTAGGATTGTGCATTCCACTTGTATCAAAACTAAAAGGTGGCACAGTTATAACAATGTGTGACTACATGACTACTCTATAGCTAGACATCGGATGTATCATTACTGGTCGAGTTCCTACAGAAATGCATAAACTTTGATTCTCTCATAACAAACAGATCTGACTTCCAAAGTCAAAACTGCAAAGAGTCATTCATTTAAATAAAGTAAAGAGGGCTCTCACTTCATACAAACAAATCAAGCTGAGGCAACCTGACATTCTGATGGCCACAACTGGAGAAAAATACGTTGTGGTCATACCTCCTAGAAATGAGTTTGCTTCAGAAAAGTAGATAATTAGGTACAAATTCCAAATCATAATGCCTTCACTGACCAAACGAGTAACAATTTTCATGGCCCAGACTGCTCTGTGAATCAGTAACATGGTAGATGAAGGTAGGAAAGGAGAAGAGCCATACACTGGCTTTCGTCTCATAATATTCTCAATTTTTGTGAGAATAAAATATATTTGATTTATTCACACCCACAAACTACAAGCTAAAAAATAACTACCCTTTCAAACTCTAGCATCAGAGTAATGATTAAAGTGAGAAAACATATTAACTCCATATTCTCTCCTATTGTAGATGAAAAGAAGTAAAAATAAATAAGAAGTGATAATATGTTTGCTAGGCTAAATAAAAAGTAATCATTTGTAAGATGAGAATATTATAGCCCATTGGGCAAAAATGTGCATTCACTGCTCCTTCCCTCCTTTCTCCAAGGAGCAAACATCATCAGAAAACAGGAAAATTGGAATATATGGTGAGAAGAATAAATGGACTGTAAAAACAAAACATGATTGTGACACTTTGGAAACATTTTGATATTTTTTAATGATTTTGCCTTTGGTATCCTTAAAACTGAATTTTTAATTAAATTTCTTATTTTAAATTCTCCATTTCAGCTTAAGGTCACTTGTGCTTAGGAGATGTTTCTGATCTAAACAGAAACACTGCACTCCTTATGTGTGGATTCTTAGAAATCTAGGGGTACAAGAATGTTAAATGTCATAGATAACTTTATCGAGTTCTTCCTTGCTTACCCAGAAAAGTGTCATAATTCGTTTCATCCTACAAATTAATGGTGCTATATTTAAAATCTTTGTCATATCTTCACTCTGATTATCACTTATTTGAATTTAGATTTAAATTAACTGATATTTCAGCTCCAATTCTCTCAGGTAATGAAAGGATCGATTTCTGAAAACTTACACTGTTACATACCATTATGTTTTTAAAAATGACTTCCCAACCCAACAAAACCAGATCTTTTCCTTTTACTTAATTTTTGTTTCATTTTCCCTGGTAGTTTTTAAATGTAATAGTTAAAAACTGAACATGGCTGGATAATGATTCCTTGGAATGGGGTGGTCTAATCTAATAGTGTCCTTGCAGAACCATTCAACCTGGGATAAAATCAAGTAGATCACCTTATGTGTAGTCACATGTACAATACTTAAATAAATTAATTATTTTGCAAAAATTGAAGTCAGAATAGTTTTTATCAACTATAGAAAAATATGTAGGCTCACTAATTTTTAAAAACCTACAATTAAATAATCTTCCTATAATTTGGCCTATAAAAAATAATAGCATACATTTATTAAACTATTTAGCAAGTAACATTTTGAATATTAGATTACTTATTAAATTCCCATATGTCATGGTTAAAGCCATTATAATAATTCTAGTGAGTCTTTTGTAAAATATAATTTATAAGCTAAATTAAAGAGTATAAATAGATTCTACCTTTCTGGAAAATAATTTAGCAATACCTATCAGGAGCCTTAAAAAGATTCATAACCTGTGCTAAACTCCTGGAAATCAGTCATAAAGAGACCATTTGAGTTACAAAAATGATTTGTGAAAAAAAAGTTCACTGCGGTATTACTTATAACAAATAAATTATAACAGTCATTACTGTGTCAATATAGAAGAACAAAAAAGTAAAATCTGATACTAGATGATAGTATTTTATGAAGATATTCATTTAAAATAATGCTTTTGTAGAGTATAGGAAAAATTTCACAACATATAGATGGGGTAAATTTTCATAAAGTTCCATAATAATAAATGTGTCTCAAAAATAAACTACTTCAATGCATAGGAGAAAAATAGGAAATAAACAAATGAAACCAACAAACAAAACCCATATATATTTAATGACAGGACCATAAGTCATCTTACTTTTCTCTCTAATTTTCTATATTTTCTAAATTTTCTAAAGTGTATTTGTAGATTTCGTTTTCTTTTATGGTAGAAGAACATGTATTTATTGTTTTTGTTGTTTCTTTAAAACAACAAAAACAATAAATACAACCTGTTAAGCCAGGCAATCAAAACGTAACATCTTTGAAAAAAAAAAAAAAAGACCTCTGAAGAAGCTGGAAAAAATCACGTGGTATATACTATAACAGTGATTTCATGTGATGTGATGAGTGATAAAATTCAGGTTATTCTTATACTTTCTATATTTAAAATCCCATGTATTTTAGTGTGTGTATGTATATCTTCATTTTATGTAAGTATATATAATATGACAGTTTTTATACAGGCACATATCATTTTTTAATGTTCCTTAATAGAAGTTAAGAGAAGATTGTGTTAAATTAGGGGAGCAGGAACCTGCAGTAGCTTAAGGTCCAACATCATTTTTTGTTATGGCTGAGCTGCTTCTCAATTGCTGTTCTCAGCCATTTTTGTTAGTTCTGCTTTAAAATGAGATTTGCAGCTAGAGTGGAGGAAATTCAAGTGAGATTACAGTTGATTATGAACAAGCTTCTCAATTTTGAGGGGAAAAATTGAGAAGTGTTTTAGAAAAGAGTTTGATAAATGTATTTTTGAATTCTGACATCTGGAATATGAGACAGTTTCTTCCCTTTTATATTCATTCCAAAGTAAATCTGTAATTTAAAATAAAAGAGAAAGTAGCTTGTATTTAAAATGTGTTCCTATAGACACAAGATGTATAAAATATTAAGAATAAAATTAGTTTCTGTTACAATACAATATTACTTTGTAAATTGAAAATTACTAATAAGTCTTAAGCTTATAACTTAGGTGATTCAGCGTTATTCACCCATTTTATTAATGAGCTTTAGAATTCAGAACCTACTCTTTGGAAAATGAGGATATGTGTGCATATCTTATTCTTCATGATTTTGGTTGACTAGTCTGATTTTAAATCCTAGCTCTGCCGTTTACCTACTTGGGTTAGTAAGTCATTGACTTTTCAGAACTTGAGGTTCTTCAACTCTAAAAATAAAGAAAACAATATTACTACTCAGGGTTCCTGTGAAAACTAAATGAGAAAATGGATGTGAATGCATTTAAACTAGGAAACATATTATCATAATTGTGGTAGATTGTTACTATACTGGTCCTCAACAAATCATACTTCCCTGTGTCTACTATCCGCTACAGTAAGATTGCCACACATACGATCAGAAAGTAGGGTCTGTTTCCTCACCCCTTGACTAGAACTGAACCTCTGCCATTTTTTTTTTTAACCAAAAAAAAATGTGGTGAGAGAAACATACAATTTCCCAGGCTATCCTTCCAATCTGGCCCTCTTCATACCAAAAGAACTCCGAGTTCTAAAGTAGCTTGAGGCAAACCCATAAGGAGAGGATCCCAGCTGCCCCAGCTGCCGGTGGTCTCAGCTGAGGCCTGTGAGTCCCCTTAGAGGACCCTGCCTCAGCCGAGGTACCTGCAGGAGATCGTCACATCAGTGAACTAGATGAAGCCAACAGAAGAACTGCCCAATCAACCCAAAGGGTCATGAGATGGATTAATAACAGTTATTATAATAATAATTATTTTAATTCACTAGGTTTGGGGAGCTTTAAACTACTTAATTGATATTTCAGTTTTACACATTATGATTATGCATAATCTTTCAAAATTCCCTTTTCACTTTTAGTGATGGTTTTCCCATCTACTGTCCAGCTGGACTTGAGATATTTGGACCTGAGATATTTGTTAAAAATTTCCAAATGCCATCCTTCTCAACTATAAATTCTAGAGCCCAGTTATACTGCATACTTACATTCTTGTTTCGTGACAGGATCCAATGAGAAAATATATGGGAAGATGATTTTTGAACTATGTAACACTATCCATATATAGTTATCTAAAAAGATGGAAAACTTAAGAGAATTTTTCTGAGGGAGACCAATGTATTTATTTGAGAAGCCGCTG
>NW_011888785.1:23226245-23227625 GCF_000151845.1 Pteropus vampyrus | reverse complement strand
GGAATAGGGTAGAGGGATGGGTGAAAAAGGTGAAGGGGAAGATAGTCAATAATAGTGCAATAACTTTGCACAGTGACAGATGATTACTAGACTATGTTGAGCATATTGTAAGGTATGTAAATGGCAAAGCATTATGTTGTACTCCTGAAATTAATATAGCAATTGTATACCAAATATAAAAATAAATATTAGTGGCCAAATTACAGATGTATAGGGTGAAAAACTTAGGAACAGAGGTTGAAAGATATTTGGGAGATTTTATAAAGTTAATATGATAAATATACATTATATAACAGCAATATATATATCTAAGAAAACCTGTTAATATTAACTTCTAAAAGAGTCAGGAACACATTAAATAGATGATAGTACATTTTATCTAGCCTGGTGATGAAATGGAATTCAGACATTTTGAGAAGAGAAAGTAGGGTTTATCTTAATTGCTCTATAGAATGAAGAGAGAGCAGTTTGAATTGGTTGTGTAGCATGGATTGAAAGACGAAAGTACAAAAATGTGTAAGGGAAAGGGGACCTGATGCCACTTATTTGGAGCAAAGGAAAATGGAAATATCTTCACTGCTACCTCTAGCGATGTGGCCTAGGGGCCTTTGCAGGACCACCACCACAATGAGACTTTAAGGTGGTTTCTCTGGGTGGTGGAATATAAACCCAGCTTTGTCTCTGTCAGGCAAATTCCAGGAAATCCCACCTTACTAAGGCATTTATTTGTACATGGATTCTTTGAGAAGGGAGAAGGGTGAGGGGTGGCACAGAAAGAGATACAGAGCTTTATATCCAATTTAATATACATTAAAAATATAGGCAATATAGATATGAGCATACCCAGAAGCCGGAAGACAAAGGACATCTGACATCTCTGTTTCAGTCATTACTATCATATGTGCTAAAGTGCAAGGTTTATTACAGTTTTCAGAGAGAACCATAATTTTCTCATGTGCTAATTCCAAACTAATGGGGGAAATCTTTCGGAAGTTTGCTCCTGTCTGAAAACAAAAACAAAAACAAAAAACAAGTAGATAAATTTCAATAGGGATATGTAAAGTATAATACAAAAAAAGATGATAAAATACTTACAACAATGGTTCAAAACCCTCAGAGAATATTACAATGACTTACAGATATTTGAAAATTCAATAGCTGGGCCTCATCTCAGACAAATTAAATCAGAATCTTGAGAGAAGGGGTGTCATTCGTACTTTTTTTAAAGCTCCTTAGATGATAATATACAGTTGGTTGAGAAAAACTGCTTTGAAGGGATAGTGGATTTTTTTTAAATGCCAGTTTATTATATTTTTCATACTATATATACATAATTTTTTTTTAACATTTTATTTTTTTATTTCTCCTCTCCCTCCTCCA
>NW_011888785.1:23223871-23225690 GCF_000151845.1 Pteropus vampyrus | reverse complement strand
TAGATATGAATTTTCAAGTCTTTGTGTTAAATACCCAGTAGAGAGATTGCTGGATCATATGGTACGTCAATTCTTAGTTTTTTGAGGAACCTCCATACCGCTTTCCATAGTGGTCATACCAATTTGCAGTCCCACCAGCAGTGCATGAGGATTCCTATTTCTCCTTAATCCATTTTGAGTTAATTTTAGTGTGTGGTGATAGCAGTCTAATTTCATTCTTTTGCAAGTGGCTTTCCAGTTTTCTCAGCACCACTTATTGAAGAGGCTTTCCTTTCTCTACTGTATATTTTTGGCGTTTTTGTTGAAAATTATTTGCCCACATAAATATGGGTTTATTTCTGTACACTCGATTCTGTTCCACTGGTCCATGTGTCTATTTTTCTGCCAGTACCATGCCGTTTTGATTACTGTTGCTTTATAGTATAATTTGAACTCAGGCAGAATGAAGCCTACAGCCTCATTCTTTTTTCCCAGAATGGCTTTGGCAATTCGGGGTCTTTTGTGCTTTCATACAAATCTGATGCTTTTTTGTTCTATTTCTTTACAAAATACTGATGGGATTTTGATGGGGATTGCATTAAATCTGTGTAATGCTTTAGGTAATAAAGTCATTTTAACTATGTTGATTCTTCCAATCCAAGAACACGGATTATCTTTCCATTTCTTTATATCTTCTTCAATTTCTTTTAATAGCGCCTTATAGTTTTCATTATATACGTCCTTCACATTTCGTTAGACTTATTCCAATGTATTTTTTGTTTTTGTTGAGATTGCAAAAGAGATTATTTTTTCCACTTCTTTTTCTAACACTTCATTATTAGAATATAGGAATACTATGGATTTTTGAACATTGATTTTGTATCCAAAGACTTTACTGTATTTGCTTATTGTTTCTAGCAGTGTACTTGTGGAGTCTTTAGGGTTTTCTATATAGAGAATCATGTCATCTGCAAATAGTGACAGTCTGACTTATTCGTTTCCTATTTGGATGCCTTTTATATCTTTCTCTTACCTGACTGCATTCTCTAGGACCTCCAATGTTATATTGAATATGAGTAGTGATAGTGGACAGCCTTACCTTGTTCCTGATCTTAGAGGGAAGGTTTTTAGTTTTTCACCATTAAGTATAATGTCGGCTGAGGGCTTATCATATATGACCTTTATTATGTTAAGGTACTTTACTTCTATACTGATTTTATTAAGTGTTTTGATCATAAATGGGTGCTGTATCTTGTCGAAGGCTTTTTCTGCATCTATTGATATGATCATATAATTCTTATTTTTTAATTTGTTTATGTGGTATATCACATTAATCAATTTGTGTATATTGAACCATCGCTGTGCCCCTGGGATGAAGCCCACTTGATCGTTGTGTATAATCTTTTTAATATGTTGCTGTATTCGATTCGCTAGTATTTTATTTAGGATTTTTTGCATCTGTGTTCATGAGAGATATTGGTCTATAGTTTTCTTTATTTGTGTTATCCTTACCAGGTTTTTGTATCAAGGTAATATGGGCCTCATAAAATGAGTTGGGAAGTATTGCTTCTTCTTCGATTTTTTGGAAAAGTTTGAGGAGAATAGATATTAAATAATCTTTGAATGTTTGGTAGAATTCACTGATGAAGCCATCTAATCCTGGACTTTTACTTTTTGTTAGGTTTTGATGATTGTTTCAATTTCCATACTGCTGATCAGTCTATTTAGATTTTCCAGTTCTTCTTAATTCAGTCTAGGAAGGTTGTATTTTTCTAAGTATTGGACCATTTCTTCTAGGTTATTGAATTTGGTGTTATATACTTTTTTTTATAGTATTCTT
>NW_011888785.1:23220808-23222726 GCF_000151845.1 Pteropus vampyrus | reverse complement strand
TGTCCAGTTGGTCTAATGTATCATTTAAGGATATTATTTCCTTATTGATTTTCTGTTTGGATGATCTGTCCATATCTGACAGTGGGGTATTTAGGTCCCCTACTACAATAGTATTTTTGGTCTGTTTCTCCCTTTCGTTCTATTAGTAATTGCTTTACATATTTCAGGGCTCCCCAATTGGGAGCATAGATATTAATAAGTGTTATGTCTTCTTGGTGCATGATTCCCTTTATCATTATGAAGTGTCCCTCAGTATCTTTCTTTACCTTTTTAATTTTGAAATCTATTTCATCCGAATATTAGTACTGCTACTCCCACTTTTTTCTGAATGCCATTTGCTTGAAATATCATTTTCCACCCTTTCACTTTGAGTCTGTATTTGTCTTTGGAGCTGAGATGTGTCTCCTAGAGGCAGCATATGATTAGGTTTTGTTTTTTGATCCAGTTTACAACTCTGTGCCTTTTGATTGATGAGTTCAGTTCAGTTACATTTAGGGCGATTATTGAAATACGAGGTCTTCTTATAGCCATTTTATCTTTTGCTTTCTGGTAGCTTGTTATTTCCATTGTTTCCTTGTCCTTGTGTTTCTGTTTTCTTTATTTTGGTTGGTTTTTGTAGGTTTTTCTCTCTGGTCCCCCTTGTTTTATGTTATATACTTCGGTTCTAAATCTTTGGTGTGTGGTTACCATTACGAATATGAAAAGGATAGTTGTATATATACAGTGGTTCCTTTTCTTCTGCACATGCCTTATCTCCATTCTCCTTTGCTAATTTGGATCCAGAGATCTTTGAATCCTCCTCTTTTTAGTCATTGTTGTCTCAGTTTGTCCCTATGTATGCTGAACATTCATTACTATCTTGCTATAGCAAATCTCTTCTTATTTTAAGCTTATAATGCCCTGTTCACAGTAAGGGTTGCATTCCTCTGCTTTTATCAGCCTCCTAGTCACCTTACTCCTAATTATGCTTTTTTTTTTTTTGTCATTTTGTTTTAGGTGAGCTGACCTCTTTCAGAATTTCCTATAGTGCAGGCCTTGTAGTGGAGAATTCCCTCAATTTTTGTATGTCTAGAAAGGTCTTTTTTCATCCTTCATATCTAAAGGAGAGCTTAGCTGTATACATTATTCTTGGCTGGTAGTTCCTTTCATTTACTAGTTTGAATATTTGATTCCACTCCTTTCTGGCTTGTAAGGTTTGTGCTGAGAAGTCCAAGGATAATCTAATGGATTTTCCTTTATATGTTACCGTCTTCTTTTCCCTGGCTGCCCTGAGAATTCTGTTTTTGTTGACTTTTGATAACTTTAATACAATGTGCCTTGGTGAAGGCTTTTTGGGGTTGAGATAATTGGGTCTTCTGTTGATTTCTTGAATTCCAACCTCCAGCTCATTCCTTAGATTTGGGAAATTCTTGTCCACTATTTATCTAAAAATGCTTTCTAGTCCCTGCTCTTTTTCCTCACCTTCAATAATGCCCATTATTATTATGTTTCCTCTCCTAATGGTATCAACTAGTTCTTGTATTTCTCTTTCATTATTTTTCATTCTTCGGTTTCTCTCTTCTTCTTTCTGATTTATTTTTAGATTTCTGTCTTCGATATCACTGATACTTTCCTCCATTTGGTCAAATCTATTTCCCAAGGTTGTTATTTCATTTTTCAACTCCTGCAGTGTGCTCTTTATCTCCAGAAAGTCTATTTGTTTCTTTTTATGGGTTTCAATCTCCTTGCTAAAGAACTCATTCTACTCATCTAGTTGTTTTTTCAATTCCTGAAATTGTTGATATGATTCGTTTCAGATCTCACTGAGTTTTTTTTCAGAATTACCATCCTGAATTCTTTGTCATTTAAATCATATATTTCTATGTCTGTAAGCTTATTTTTTGGAGATTTTTCTCTTTCTTTCTGAGCTGCTTTGTCA
>NW_011888785.1:23193407-23220758 GCF_000151845.1 Pteropus vampyrus | reverse complement strand
TTTTTTTCAGAATTACCATCCTGAATTCTTTGTCATTTAAATCATATATTTCTATGTCTGTAAGCTTATTTTTTGGAGATTTTTCTCTTTCTTTCTGAGCTGCTTTGTCAACTTGGTTGTTCATGGCGTTTAATGGACTGTTTCTCCACCTGAGCATTAACGGAAGTGTGTTCTGCTTTTTTTTTTCTCCAGAAAGAAGATTTATTATATGAAGATTATATTTATTTATTATAAGAAGATTTATTACATGGTCTTTAACCTGTTGCAAATAAGGTTTTTTCTTTTGGTTTCCAGTAGGTGGCGTCTAAGCCTCTTCAACCTCTGCTTTATATAAATTGTTAATAATGTCTTTTTTTTCCTTATAGATGTTTAATCATGCTTGCTACCTTCAATCTCAGTTCTTGTCAGTGTTAGTTACAATTTCGGTAGCGTTTGCTCAGATTCCCCTGGGGCTCTACAGCATTCTGTCTCGGAGGGTATGGGGGAGGGACCCTCTGGGTTGACAGTTGGAGGCTGCAGCTCAGCCTCAGTTTTGCAACTGCAGCTGGTAAAAATCAACCGTTGTTTCTCTGCCATCCCTGCTTTTCTGTTCTCCCTGTTTCTCTGCCTTTTGCCCGATGATTTGGCACTGCTGCCAGCCGCATTGAGCTCACAGTACTCTCGGGCAGGTCTGTTCAGGGAAGTCACTGCAACTTCTCCCCTCCCCTTCTTCCTACAGGGAGCTCTGGCTGCAAGAGGCAGCTTCTTTATTTCTCTCAGTCCACCGCCCGAAACCCAGGGTTCTGACCTTTGGTAGCTCTTAAGTGCAGATCCCACGCTCAGATGTGCTGGTGTGCAGTTTGAGTGTTTTTTTTGAGTTTTAGGTGTTCAGCTTATTGTTGTATCAAGGGGAGAGATCTGGAGACATCTCTCACACTGCCATGTTTTGGGGATAGTGAATTTTAATGTCAGAATTATAAGACCGAAGACAAGGAAGAGGCACTTGGGAATCAGTGTAGACTTTTGTTTGAAGATGCAGCCAATGACATCAGCAATGGTTGCTATCATCAGAAATGATTTTTGAAGAAAAAGGTAAGAAATACAAATTAACTGTGTTCAAAATTGTAGTGTATCTGCATCTGGAATATGATATATAATTCTGGTCACTGCATTTTGCAAAATGTGTGATAGAGCTAGAGAGGCACAGCAAATCAAAGAAGAAAAGATATCAATGACTTCAATTTGAAAGATCGAAGAAGAGAATTAGAAAGATTAGAGCCTTTTAGTTGAGTATGAATTTAAGTGTGGCCTCATGACCCAGCTCTTCCTGATGAAAATGTATTTCTCCCAGGCCTAGCCCAGTGGGATTCTGGAGTGTACACTTCTATGGCTGATAGGGTCAGAGACAACAGGTCTACTCCAGACATAGCATAGGTAGAAGATGGCAGAGCCATTAGAAGGATTTTCTGGGTGACAATGTGTGGAGTTCTGCCTTCCCCTTCTAGGACCACCTTCCCTAGATAGTTTTGCAAATGAGGGAAAAGTATCAATTATGTTTGAGCCATAGTATACTTTTTCATGTGTGTATTGTTGAAGTAGTTGAATTAGTTAAGTGTTATCTTAACTAATACAAGGTGGTAAGATGTATTTCGGTACAGGAAAAACTAATGTTAATGGAATACGAACCCTCCTTATCCATTCCATGTAAATGATCCTAGTTCCATTTTTCTTTTGAAATAGTGGGATGGGCAAGTCTGGGGCCCTCATTGACCGCCAATATGCCAAATTCACCTCTTTTTCAGTGTCTTTTCTTCCTTAATCTGGCAAGATTGTCCCCTCACTTCTATCTATCCATTCATTTCTCAAGGCCAAGCTCAAGGCCTATTGACCATGAAAATACCTTTTTCTATTCTGAAGCCATATTCTCAATTATTATTTGGGAATTTTGTTATTCATTTGGAATTTATTCATGAATGGTCTTATTTCATTTGGTTAACTGTTTCAAGACTACGTTCTTAGAATAATACAGCAATGTTTTTACTTTTCTTGCAGTATTATCAGTATCTAGTTCACACAGTAAATGTTCAAACCAACAGACATATGCGTTACTTAGTGAGAAGTCTTCAGGTGAAAAATGTGAATAGAAAAAATACATGAGATTATTTCGTAGAAAACACTTTAAAGGGGGGAACTAAGGGAATGCTTTCACTGAGATTAACAGATCTTCTGTGAAGACATAATTTTTAACTGTAAAATATTATATTTAATATATCACCCAGGCACTCTGTTAAGTATTTTATCCTTTTTTATTTCAATTAATCCTTCTGACAGTTTTTCATGTAATTACTGTTTTGTCCATTTTATAAATGAAAGGTAGAGATTCAAGAAAGTTATGTTAATTGCTTAAGGTCACATAACCAGTAAATAACAAAGAGAATTCAAACTTAGCTCAACTTGAATCTTACACTTACTGCTTTTCTCCCATATTAAAATATCTTCAGTTTCTAATTGGAAAGGCAATTCCTGCTAAAGAGTGTATAGACTCATGGTGTGGTATGTCTATAGCCACCTGCAGAAACTGGATAATTCTTTAAGTATGCTGGAAGTATATATACTTTCTTTAACAAACTGACCAAAGCATATGATAATAAATAGAAAGCTACTGTAATTATCCAAGAATGTAGTACTGTAATTATCTAAGAAATATTCAGTGCAGCCAAAGAGAAGAAAAAAGGATATTAAAGAAAATGTAATAAAAAAAAAATTTCATTCTAAATTTTTAGAATAATTTAATAAAAAATGTCATTATTATGTTTTATTTGTATTTAGGGCTAGATGTCTTTGCTTCAATCATAGGACAATAATTTTAATGTTCACCATTTTACAAGCCCTTTGGGGAATTTTTAATTATATTCCAACCAAACTCTAGATTTGCTAGGTTAATTATTGACGAGTAAGCAGAGGATGGAAAAGATTTTATATAATTCTGCCTGAAGCTTCCCATGTCTTCCCCCATTCAACTTACTACTTATAGAAAGAGATTAGTGTCATCTGTTGGCAGATGGTCCATAACTTGCCTATAATAATACTACTTCATGTTTTCTAATGTCCTTCACTGCAGAGATCTCAAACTTTTGGAACCTGACTGCCATGCAATACTTAATAATCATCACAGGTCTACTTTACAAGTGGTTAAACTGCAGAAATGAGTTAATGAGCTAGTCTCCAGCATAACTCCTGAGTCATTTACACTTGCCACTAGAGAAGTTTAATTTTTCACATTTTATTCTTGTCATCCATCTCATAACACCAAAGACATACCAATCACAGATTCAAAATTTTAGCATTTCATAGAAAAGAAGTAATTGTATCAGTCTAATAAATGACATTCCAAGATATATGATCCTGATCTTTTATTGATTTCCTTGCTATTCTTGGCAGGAAGTGGTAGCTATTTTTAATTATAGATAGTAAAAGACTCAAACGATGTTGTTAGATTTTCCACAGAGTAAAGTCTCCTGTGAAGAGAACAATCTATGTAGTTTCTTTCTAGTTACAGGTTTCATTCTATTCTCAAATGCATTCTGAGGAAAGATGGACCAGAAACAAGGTCATACCTTACAGTTCACTAGTTTGCTTTATGTGGCCAAGAAACCCATCTTAATATCATTTCTCTTGCTTGCCTGCCTGTCTTACCAGCTAGTGATGATCTTCTGGCTTTTCTCAGTGGGGCATGTTTCCTTCATTCAGCAGTAAGTTCAAGCACTTACTATATGCTGATGCTAGAAATATAGTGGCATGCCAAGGACACCCAATTCCTATTCTTAAAGAGTGTATAGTGTAGCAGGGGAGATAGATATTTAAAAAAGTAATTACAGATTTGTTTTCAAAAATTGGCAAGCTAGCTTATTTGGATAAGTCCACCTATTGAACTAAGAAGTTGGTCAGGGTATAAAAGAATATTAAGGTACATCAAAGAGCTGACAATACAGTGAAGTTCTACCAGGCCAAAACTGAAGGGAAATGGGAACCTGCAAGTTTTGTTCTGAGAGAATTTGCTGATTCAGAAGATTTTCTTTTTACAAGGTCACATTACATAGTTCAAAAAATGGTGAGTATGATTGGATGGGAGACAAAGATGTAACATTTGTGAAGCCCTTAGGTACATCAGAAATTCTAAAAAGCACTGTCATTTGCTCTCATATTTAATGTTCACAATACCTACATTAGTCAATTATCCAATTTTAGAAAAGAGGAAATAGAGACCCAGGCTCACAAGTTCTAAGAGGGAAAACTAGGATTTGAATCTAAATCTGCCCTGCTCAGACTATTGCAGTGTTAAGAGGTAAAAGAAAAAAGTAGTAATAGAATGTTGAGTAAGAACAAGATTACAGTCTGGACTTTTAACTTAAAAAAAAAATCTATTAAAAAAAAAGTGTTCAACTTTCAACAACCTTGTTGAGTGAGGAGGACTGAAATAAAAGCCCAGAGTCTGCAAATGGTGAAGGATCTGACATGTGATCCAATAATAAGCTGGAACATCAAAGGGCTACAGGGTGAGGATGAAATTGAAGAGGACCACTTCTTTTTGTGAATTGCCTAAATTTTGCAGGATAATTTAACTCTCAAACTTTATGTTTCCAATATTAAAGTGACCTTCTAGGTAAAAGGCAAAAACAAATAGAAGTCTAACTAGAGAAAGATACTTTCACCCTAGAGCTCTATACATTTCTGCCCTTTCTCAGAAAGGCACATTATCTCCTGAGATTTAAAGTTGTTTCAGGGGAGATGATAAAATGCAGCTCAAGACTGGAACACTTCAGAAGAAAAATGAGAGAGAAAACTAAATAAGAGTGAAATTTAAAAAACAAACAAAACTACGGAGCAGTAAGAAAACCCTAACTGATCTTTGAGCTAGAAATTGTTAACAAATATCTGTGATCTTTCTGGGCAAAGTGGGGTTCTTGGCCTTCCACATCAGCACATGTGAGAGTTTGTGGAAAAGACTCTCAAGCCTGACCCCATACCTACTGAGTCAGAATCTGCATTTTAACAAAATCCCCATACTATCCGTATGCTCATTAAAGTTTGAAATAATGAATGAGAAAAAGGAAACCTGAACTAGATCAGCAAGAACATGGGAAGGGAGAAGTAATGATGGAAAAACACATGCCGTTCATTCCGATTTCAGAGGCCATGGTTGGCTAACAGACTAATTTCGAACTTAAGCACTGAAAGATGATTTTTCAGCATGCTTTCAAATCTCATGCCAAACACAAAGCCAATCAGGGAAGGGAAATGGTATTACACAATCCCTTGCTCTCCCACCCCACCCCCACCCCACCCCCCATGCACACACTTGATGCTTTGGCTTAGGAAATGTAAGCATTTATACAGAGCATTCATTTAATTATAGTGGAGGGTAATTGGAATTTGGTATCTTGAGTCTGGAACCAGCAATCATTCAGCTGGGCATAATATTGGGTAGAGTCTTTTTCAGGTGTAATGAGCAAGGCAAAATATGAAAAAGAATTCAATCACTCCAGGAGATTATTGTAGTCAGCCAGCCCCTGCTTGCTGGTAACCATATGAGACTAAAAAGCCATGATCAAAAAATGAGGACATGTCAGAGGACATGCAACAGGACTTGTTGGAATGCACTACTTAGGCACTGAAGAACTATAGCTTATAAGACATTGCAACTCATATAGAGAAGGAATTTTGGCAATAAGTCCAACCCTGCCTTGTGAGGAGGAACTTGGGTAGTTATGTGACATCTGAAGCTAAACACTTTATTTCTTTCTACCTAGGCCAAGTAGCTATTCACCTATTCAAATATGGCTAAAAGCAAAGACTGAGCCATGCATGTAGTGACCCATCCAAAAACAAGGACTACAGCCTAAATTCTAAATAAGAGACTGAAATTTTCAGCCTGGCTGAGGGAACACCTTGATCTTTGGACGTTTATTGTGTGGCTTTGTACAGGGCATTCCCTGTGCTAATTTGTTGTGGTTATAAAACAATTAGCAAAAAACAAAAACAAAAACAAAAACAAAACACTAATTTGACTATGTTTTTAAAATTAGAAATATATTATACTACCCTGATAAATGTTAGTGTTACTTTAAGACAGATTCATCTTGCAAACTGGGTTTTGGCAAGAACCTTTGGGAAGCTTTAGGAATCCTTATTCAAGTATTGGTCAGAATAAAATGGTGACTTCATGCCCATTTCCTCTTCCGGTAGTGACTAAGATGACAAGCCAACTACTGGAGGACTGACTGTGGCCCACAAATGGTTGGTTCTCCTCAGACAGTAATTTTTTATGTGCTAATTTTTTTAAATAGATTTCCCATTTAAAAATCTATATTTTTGCTTTCTTCAAAAAAAAAATGAAACTGACAAACTGAGCTCATTCCTACTTGGCAACAATCAACTGTAGTGTAGTAGGGTAACAGCTTTAGACTTGCTCCCACCTAACTTCGTAATGTGTATTCCCCACCTGCCTCCTGTAAACATTTTGTATTCGACCAGTCCACAGTCTCCAGTTCTTGCCTAGAGAGGACACACTCTTTCTACCAATTAGAGATAACTAGCTGGGGCTTATGAAATTCATAATTGATTTTAGACCTGTCAACTAAACTACATTTTTAAAAGATGAGGACAAGGTATTTAATATCTCAGAGACTTCAGTCACATTTTCTTCTTTGCCTCTCCAGTTATTCCTGTTATTGATCTTCCTCTGAGCACTTGGTTTGTGTGTCTGAATCATAAGTAGTGACAGGTTGATCTTACTCTGCACCTACATGTGTCAGAGTTGCAATTAACAATCATGTAGGTAGAATAACAGTGATGGTAACAAAAAAGGGAAAAATTTTCCTCCCAATTTAGTGTCTAGAGATTTTCTGTAATGAATTTGTTCCTTTAGCTGGAAAGAACATTTTCCTCTCAAAATAATTTCTAATAATTGTCATACATGATCTCGCTTTCCATGTAACTGTTTTTATTTCTAAAAGTTGTTCAGGTCAAGAATTAACATTAGCCTGTCTTCTTTTATGAAACCTCATCTCTGGAGTTCATAAGTTTGCCAGGACCTACTAACTTTTGGAAGAAGTTAGCAACATTTTTAAATACTTTATAGATAATTTGAGAGGTTAGCATGTCATACATCTGACCATATATTTGATTTTAAAATTCCATTTAATCTTTAAAGCACACAGTGAATTTTTTAACTTATTTCAGAAAAAATCTGGACCATGTCAGGAATATGAGTTACTTGAAACACCTTCCTTTCCTGAAAGTTGTTAAATTGTATATTCCACAATCTCTAACACAAATATGCCTTTCCTGACTTATTTTTCCCTTGCCCCTTACATAATTGTTTTTTTTTTTTCTCTCTCTTTCAGATATTACCTCATTTCTTTGCTGATGCTCAGGCATCCCCAGGTCTTGTGTTCTCACCCTCATCCCCATCTATCCAAATCTTGCCCAAGCTTTATGGCCCTTCTCAAACGTATATGCTCACTGAAACTATCCCTGCTTACTCTATTACTGTCTGAATCAGTCTTTTTGTGTAAATAATGCACCAGATTGAAATATTACTCATTTTATTAAGTAAATATGTTTTAATGCCATAAGCAATATGCTTACAAAAGAAATAAACTGTATCCCATGCTTTCTTTTTTTATCCACTAAACTGCTTTCCATGAGACTCTATAAATACTGGTTCTGAGATCTAATAGGTTAAATCAGAGATCCTACACCATCAAATTTCTCTCCATAGAGAATGTTTACTATCAACAAACATATTTCTATTCCAAGTATGTTTTTAAAAAGTCTTCTGTTTACCTTATTTCTTCCTCTAGCTATAGCCCATTTTTATGCTCCCCTTTGTAGCTGAACTGATGATCTCACTCAGTATTCATAGATTTAAAGGTCCAGCCCATATGATATCTAATAATTATGTTAAACTTAACCTGTCCAAAGTCAGTACTGATCTCCACCTCTGACCCAAAACACTACTCTTGCCATTTTCCACAACTCATTTAACAGTAACTCCATCTCTCTAGTTATTATGGTCAAATATTTTGGGATCATTTTTGATCTTTCTCTTTCTCTCAAACCCAATATCTAATCCAGTGGCAAATCCTATCGTCTTCAACCTCAAAATATTTCCAGGATTCAAATACTTCCTCCACACTGCTACTATAATTACTCAATAATTTCCTATTTGGATTATTACAGTAACCATCTATCTGTTCTTGCCAGCTTCTACCCATGCCCAATTTAATCTCTATACAATAAGTTGCCAGAATGCTGTTATCAGATCATGTCACTTCTCTGCCTCAAACTCATCCAATGACTTCTCATCTTGATCAAAGGAAAAACCAAGTATTTGCAAAGGCCTTCAAAGTTTTTACCTGATTTTCTTTATTCCCTTTATTTCTTTATCTCTCTTACTCGTATTCTTCAGCCACATTGGTCAACTTGTTGTACAAATGTATTAGCCATGCTTATGCCTCAGGGCCTTTCTACTTATCATTCCTCCTGCCTGGTACATTTTTCCTTCCTATGTCCACATAACTCCCTGCCTTTGGGTGTTTGCTCTTTTGTTGTTTGCTCAAGTGTCACCTTTTCACTAAAACCTTACATGAAAGGTTTCTTTAAAGTGACAATCTCTATCCACTTTAGTACTCTTTATTATCCTTCATTACTTAATTTTTCTTCACATCATTTATCCATATATGATATGTTATATATTTTACTTATTTATTTTGTCTTCCCAACTATAATGTATATTCCATTAGCGCAGGGGTTTTATTTATTTTTGTGGTGTTTGTTGATTTATCCCTAATGCCCAGAACAGTGGTTGGCACATAATAATTATTCAATAAATATTTTATGAATATATGATGGTTGAATGAGTGAATGACTAATAGATTAACATTATTGCAAAACTAGATTATAAGTGAATTAGAATTATAATACACTTCTTCTGGTAAATTCAGAGTGAAATTCCTCTGCTATGTTTGGATATTAGAAATCACTTTTTGGACTTAGGTACCACATACGGACTGGTAACTTATTATAATTTTTTTCTATATTCCTCACTGTTTCCTTGAGTTTTACACTCACCTTTCTAATGGACAATGTATAATAATGTTTCTCAGGCACTATGGATTTAGCATACCTTAAATCTCATCACACCCTCTCAAACTTATTTTTTTGTGCTAACTGCTTCAATAAATGGCAACACTTCTTGCCCAAGCTAGATGTGTGGATTTTCCCAGAATACTTCTTCACCTGGTGTAAGCATATCTCAGTGATAAGAATTAGAGGAATATCCCCAACTTTTCTTTATCTTTCCAAGAAACTATAGAAAGTTTATTATTGAAAGAGTAATTTGTGTGTGTGTGTGTGTGTGTGTGTGTGTGTGTGTGTGTGTGTGTGTGTGTTTCTGTGTTTCTTTACTGTTTTACACCAAGCAGCAAAGTAGACCCATAAGTATTTTCTTACCACGGGAATTTTTCAGTGTTCAAAGTAGAAGCCAAGTACTTCCAAGGGGCAGAAGGAATGAAAGAGTATGAAAGGGGCAGGAGGCAAAAAGAGAGAGAAAAAGAAAGAGAGAAGATGAACTAAGACATTAAAACAGAGACTTATGTTAAGTACTCAGTGCTCCCAAGGACTCTCTGTCGTAGTCATGGTGGTGTTCAGACCTTCCCAAGAGCCACACTTCAGTTAGTAGCTGGGAACGGAAAGTCCCCAGACTCAAAGGAAGGCTGCATGCAGACCAGGGGAATGGCATTCTTACTGACACCAAGAGGACAATGACCAGTGGCCTCCCTTGTTGCTGCAGAAGATCTTGAATGGTAGCAAATGCATGGAGCTCTGAGTCCCCAAAATAACTTAGATTGAGTGTCCCCCCAGTCAGCAGAATGGAGGTTCTATCAACTTTAAATTTATATAAAGAAAACAAATTTTTTGCAGTATTTCAGCCTTTGTAGACTGAGACTTAACATTCAATTTCATCTGTAGCTCCCCTGCCTCACCCCGTCTCTCAACGAAGACAGCAGTATGACTCACAATTCAGATAAAACAACAAAATAATTAAACAAACCAACAAACCTGAAGCCCCAAAACTGCAACTTTTCATTATACTTTTAACCTTGGGAGAGTAGTCCCTCTTTTCATCTCTTATTTCTGTTTTATTAAATAACATTCAATATGTACAGTTGTCCACTGACACAACAGAGTTCTGAAAAAACAGCATCAACTCATTTAGGATCGCAATCTTCCTAAGAATCTAAAATCTTAGAAAAGCAATGAAGTAAATTAGGAGATGGCAGCATTGCAGAGGCGATTGATAAAGGAAAGAAATGATGATAAGCTTGATCAAATGAGTTTTCACTGAAGCACCTTAATGCAGCCATTTTGACTAAAGGGCATTTTTAATGCAGCCTAAATCAGAAAATTATAACTACTCATATTATCCAGAATTATGAGGCACAGATATTTTCTACCCTTACCCCTCTCTGTCTTGCACCTTTATGGATAAAGTGGGAAGCAGAGATTGATTATATAAAACAGGGTGGGGATTTGGTATTAACAGCTACACAAACTATATTTAACTAAGATTTCTATGGTTAACAAACTCATCTCTAAAGGTCCATTAGGCATTCTAAGCAAGATACATGTTGTCTGAGAAGTCCTTTTTATATTAAATAATCTACCTTTTAAAATCTCTAACAATTTTCTCAAAATTGTTTTACTAATTTCAACTCATAAAAAAGAGTTGCATGCTTACTAGTTTGATTTAGATGGTTTATTTGAAGCTCTAAAGGCAGACATGTCTTCCTTTTTAAGCCTTTCTGATTATGTTGACTTTACATGATTAGGAACAAATATAGGACTCTGGATGGGATAGAGTTGTAAAAAAATAAAAAGCTATATGTGTCTTTTGAAGAGTGCTGGTCAGTTATTTTGCAGACTATCTTCAATTTTGTTTGACATTTTCTCATGATTATATTTGGGCTATACATTTTTCTCAAGAATACCACAGAAATGATGTGTCTTTTTCAATGTTCTTTTGTTCAGAGATCCAGACTATATAGAACATTCCCAACAAATGTTCTCTCATTTTACTGGCTAAAAGACTTGCTGTGGTTTTCTTGCTTAACTAGCTTGTGCCTCATTTTCTTCCTCTGTAAAGTTTAGATATCAATTATGCCTTCCTCATACAGCTATTGTGATTTCAACAAGGTTATATTTATAAAATATGTAGGATAGTACTTAGCACATAGTAAACTCTCAACAAATAGTAGTCATTATTAATATTCATTAATAAAATACAAATAGTTAACATGTATTATGCATTTGCTGTGCTTTAAACTACTGAACAACTCCATCAAATAGAAATTCATCATTAGAATACTACAGTAATGATACAGGAAAAATCTACCAATGGATGCTAAAATTAGTGAGTTAAAGTTTGAGAAGAAACTACATACTGTCAATATATCTCCCCCAAGATATTTATTGATTACAAAGAGGAAAGACAATAACTTTACACTGGAGAAAACCCAGCAGATATTATTGTAACAAAATTACATATCAACATCATGTGCTACCTGATATGATGCAGTAAGAAGAGCAAACATTTGTGATACTCTGTCTAAAAGGAATAACATCAGAATAGCTATGAGGAAACATAAGACATGTCCAAACTGACTGAAATTCTGTAAAACATCTGGCCAATGTTTTTTTTTTTTTAATATATATATTTTTTCAATTATAGTAGGCATACAATATTATATTAGTTTCAGGCATACAACATAGTGATTAGACATTTATATAACTTATGAAGTGATCATCCCAATAAATCTAGTACACATCTGATACCATATATAATTATTGCAATATTATTAACTATATTTTTTATGCTATACTTTACATCCCGATGACTATTTTGTAACTACCAATTTGTAATTCTTAATCCCTTTCCCCTTTTCACCCTCCCTCCCATCTGGCAACCATCAAAACATTCAGTGTCTACAAGTTTTTTCTGCTGTTTGTTTATTTTGTTCTTTAGATTCCATATACAAGTAAAATCATATGACATCTGTTTTTCTCTGTCTGACTTACTCCACTCGGCACAATATCCTTTAAGTCCATCCATGTTGTTGTAGATGACAAGATTTCATTCTTTTTTTTTTTTTATGGCTGAGTACTATTTAATTGTGTATATGTACCATCTCTTCTTTATCCATTCATCCATTGATGAACACTCAGGTTGCCTCCATAGCTTGGCTATTGTAAATAATGGTGCAATGAACATATAAATGCACATGTCCCTTCGAAGTTAGTGTTTTAGGTTTCTTCAGATAAATACCCAGCGATGGGATTACTAGGTCTTTTTTTGTCTCTTACTGTAGCCTTTGTTTTAAAATCTATTTTGTCTGAGATAAGTGTTGCTGCTCCAGAACTTTTTTTGTTTCCATTTTTATGAAATATCTTTTTCTTCCCTTTACTTTCAGTCTGCGTAATGAGTGAAAAACACACAAGAACTCTCTATTACCTTTGTGACTTATCTATAAGTCTAAAATTATTGCAAAACGGAAAAAGATTTTTAAAATCCAGTAGGTACTACCATTTACAGATGAGGAAATGAAGTAATGTTTATTAAAGTCACACATCTAGTGAGTATAAGAGATGAAATTTTAAACCAGTCATTTGGACTATAGAGTCTATACTTTTAAACTATTTTATAATGCCTTTCAGTAAAATACATATATATTGATACATAACGATAATTTGAGAAGATTTAAAAATCTGTCTGGGGCTAACCCAATGGTAAAAAATATGTTTACTTTTACAATTAATTATTTTTTTTCATTTTATTAATGACTCATATTTGTATAAGAAGTCTCGGCTCAAAGACCCCTAACTATGTAAAATTACACCTTGGATATCCGGTCCTAGCACCATCACTCCCTCTCCTTTTTCTTTTCTTCTTACCACTTATCTCCAACACACACACACAGACACACATACACATTTTTATTAATTTTATTTCTCTTTCTCTCTATGCCTTACAGTATCAGCTCTAATGAAGGCAGGGATTTTTTTTTTATTATTCTATTTTATTCCCAGTTCCTGTGTATAGTAAATGATCAATTTCCTAAATGAATAAATGAATGAATTAAAAGTCCCCACCCTCATGGGGGTACAAAGATTCTAATTTTAAATGGGATAGCTAACAAGACTTCACTGAGATGATATTTAAGCAGAGATTTGAAGTCATGGGAGCAAGCCATGCATATAATTGGAGAAAGAGAATCTAGGCCAGGGAAAGCAAATTAAAAAATCCTGTGTCAGCAGACTGCCTTGCTTGTTCCAGAGCAACACGGAGGCAAGTATAGTAGAGCAGACAGAGCAGTTGATACAGGCAGTGAGAGATGCAGTGAGAAAGACAACGGGAGCTGGATTGTATAGACTTTCTTTTTAGGTGAGATCAGAATCTACTGGAGGATTATGAGCAAAGGAGTGACATTATTTGACTTAAATTTGTATATAAGATAACTCTGGTTACTGTATATAGGTTCTAGTGAGCAAAAATAAAGGCAAAGAGACCAGTTAGAAACTACTTCAAAAATCTGGGCAAAATATTATGGTGTCATGGACCAGTGTAGAAGCAGAAGTGGAAAGAAATGGTGCCTGTGATGTCTATACAGTTTCCAGTGGATAGTCAATGTTCAATGGTCTCGTCCACAAAGTCTTCTCCCATGTCCCAGAGAAAAACTCTGACTTCTAAGGAAGTTTTAGAACTTCTGCTATCACTGCGTCTATCCTGGAAAATGTCTTCTACAGATTTCTTCCTTAAGCAATTATGTCACTTTCCCTAAGACTCCAATCAGAGAAACCATCTTCACTGTTTTAATATTCTTTCCACAACTTCCACCAAATCTCCTGCATATGCTAAAGACCTAAACTAGACCCCTACTGTTTACAGGAAAACATGTCTTTCCCTGTTCTCAAAACTATCTTATTCCCACTGTGAAAAGCTTTACCCAATGCTTCCCCTAAGTTACCCTGTTTAGGCATTTCAGTTCTCTGACGGTCCCTGTTATCTACCATTGTGGTAACTTGCTGTAGAAGATATAAAAGAAGAATAAACATACTAGGAAAGGCTAGATTTTGTTTTAATATGAAACCTTTTTCTTAAACAAAATCCTGCCTGCACTCCTTCCACGTCCCCCACTGATATACCCGCAAGAGTATTCTACTTTTATTATCCCTAATTGTGGCTCTATTGGAATAACCCATAATCCATGGACCATTAATTATTGATTCAAATAATTATTCTTATTTTACAGGTGAGTAAGCAGGAGTCCAACAGGGGATAAGGGATTTGGGTGCAAAGCTAAGATTCATAGAAAAGAGTACCAACAGTTTTTGCCAAGTTATTCACAGAAATGGGCATCTTAGGGGTGGAAGGAGCAGTAGTAGATAGCAAGAGTCCTTCCCTAGTGGAGCTTACATTCCTGCAGGTGAGAGTTGTAACTAACAAGTAAATATATAGTTAACGAGAAACTTAAAGATCTTGTCAAATGTCAGGAAGTAAACAAATAGGTAAATGAGATGGAATAACTAGAGAAAGCAATAGTGGATCAAATAGTATGGGAAGATGTCTCTGTATTCATGTGTGTGTGTATATATATACACATACACATATATGTGTGTGTATGTTTCAAAATATAAAAAAGTACATTTTAAATTGTGTAGTTTATATTATGTTAATTATACCTCAATAAAGTACTTAAAAAGTAAATAAAATGGAATAATAGCTATTAGTGATACAAGAGAAATGGGAATAAGGCTACGGTTTTGTTGTAAATACAATTTTGTATATTAAATGTATAAAATTAGCAGAAAAAAAAACAAAACAAATATCGAAAAGAATACATCGTACTTGGTTTGCAAAAAAATGACAATATACAAGAGGCTTTACTAGAATTTCTCAAGGAATCTATATAACTACTTATTACTAATTCTGCCTACATTTAGAGCATGAAAAATCATTAGTACAACCAAAAAAAGGCTTTTCTGATATCAACCACCCTTTTCTAGACCTAAAATTTAGTTACTAAATCTCTTAACACTATACGTGTGGGGTTACTAATTTCACTTCTTTAAAAGGCTTTCTATTCAGACAGGATATTTTAACAAGCAAAAAGAAAGTCATACACTCAATTTCTTGGGTTCTACATTCAAAACAGTTTTATTTTCCTTAGTGAGACTGTTTTTAAAGTGGATTGGATGAATAATTATTATCTCGTGTACACTCAGTACAAGCGGGTAAGACCCTGATACATTGGTCCCACTAATGACTTTATAGTCTCCTTGGAACAAATGAATGCATTATCTTGCTCTAAACACAATACATGGATTATGAAATAAGCAACACTTTAATCTAAAATACATGTTTGTTTTATCCAAATAAAATTTATTTAGAATACAATAATTTATACAATGAAATTAAGATACATGATTACTTTTCCAATTAGTAAGGAAATCTGCATAATAAATAGGTAATTCTATATTTTTAAAGTTTATATATCTCATACTCAATGAATATGAAATATACCATAACTTTTTAAATGTACTGTTTCCTAAAAACAAAAAGTTACTTAAACATAGCTATATCAGAAATATTATTCTTTTACTTAAGTATATAAATGTAGTTAAATTAGAAAGTGAACAGGAACGTTACTAAATAATGTGCCCATTTATTTGTGGGTTGTAAGTACTGACAAGGAAAAATTCTGAGGTGTTCTAAATTTTATTACAGCAAGCCAGAGTCTGGGAGCAAGAGACAAGAACTAGCCCCACTTCACCTTTTCCTGACCCCTTTGTATAGCCATTATTAATTCTTTCAAAACAACTTACATCTTTCTTCCCCACACTCGCTGTATGAAAGAGCCACATAGGCCCTATCATGGTGGATGTATTTGTCTTCTCCATCTATCCCTGCTACTGGTGGTTTAGACTGTATGTCCTGGGTGGGACTTGGTCTTTTTTCTGGCTAACATATGGGCTCAATAAACCCTTTCCTTCAAGATACCTTTCAACTTTGAAGGTTTTTGTTTAAAAGGTGACAAGAGGTATACTTTCCAAAACTGTATTTTGAAAATAATACCAGGTTTATAAGTCTGATTTTGTGATTGTTCACAGTCACATTTAAAACCAGTTTGAAGCTTAAAACCAGTTTGAAGCTCAAGATTAAGTGATCACATTTTATTTTGTAGATTTTGGTAACAGCTGCGTAATTTGTGTCTTGTTTCCTTTGGCCAGAGTTTAGGGGAATTTTCAATATTTTTTCTATCATACACATATTTACAAGTAGAAAAAGTAATAATTAAAATAAACAAAATTCAAAGGAGAAGGGAAAATAGCCTTACATGGCTGTAAGACGCTGTGCCCTTCTAATGAAGAAACTGAACCCTCTGTATTCAGAAATCTACTCCTTAAATGTTTGGGTATACATTATTCTCCTGGGAATAATGACACAGTTAAATGTGTGTGTTGTTGTGGGGGGGGGGCGGGTAACAGCAACAGAGAGGCAGTATAATCTAGTGCTTCAGTGCAAAGGCTCAAAACCTAGCTCTGTGACCTGTGCAATTTGCTGAGTAGTAATAATAACTAAATACCCGGGACACTTACAATGGCCATGTATTGTTTTAAGCTCTGTCATTTGAGCTTCATAACAGACTTATTTATAGATTAGAAAATTAAGATTATTTTACTTCTCCATGTCCACTTTAGCGGTGCAATTGAGATTTTACCTCAGGAGTCCATCTCCAGAGCCCACACTTTAACCATAAATCTATGCCTCTGTAAGCTTCAGTTTATATAAAAAATGATGGCATGGGTGAGTATAACTATACTCTGCCTACTGTCATAATATAATAAATTTAAGTATGGCTAAATAGATGTTGAAAAGCTTTCATATAATGAGTTTTAGGTAAGTGTTGATGATTGCTAAGCTGGCGACAGAGTAGTTACAGTGTCTGGAATCATAAAATGGACTTTTAGAGATCATTTTGTTTTTATTAAATTTATATTTCCAAATCAGATAAATCAGACCTAATCTGGAAAGGGAAGATACTTCCCAGGACCTTTGTCTATGTTAATTAAATAAACTAATTTTGAAATATCAACTCCATTTGGTAGCGCATAGAATTTTGACTTTTGAAAAAGACTTAAGGAATATCTAGTGTGCAATAAAGAATTCAAAAAATAGTTATCCAAATTGGCAAAATCAGAAATCAGTTTCAGGTGGTGACTGGCACTGACGATAATGTTCCAGAATGGAATTTACTTGGTTGATAGCCTGGTACTGTTCCAGTGCTGTTGAACCCTATCTTTTTAACTCATTTATGGTATTGGTTGTTATGTAAATATCGGATATCACAGCCTTCTACTCAGGGAGCTACCTGGTGAAATTCAGAGGGCAGTGACCGGTGAGATCACAGACTTACTATCTAGACACGGTCTGCATATCTTTGGGTAAGTCACTAACCCTTGCTAAGCCTCTGCATTAACAGATATGTAGTGTTCTTAAAAGAAAGATGTTAGCATTTTGATATTCCAGGAACTGTGCAAGGCAGCTTTGATTTGTGTCAAGAAATTTACAATCTCATTACTGAGGAGCTTATGCCATTTTGGTGAATGTATATTGTGAGGGAAGATTGGGAAAGGAAGGGGCAACAATGAACCAGATGCTAATGGATTGGCTGTAGTCTAAAAACAGTGATTTTATGTGATGTGTTATGCTTTTAAGTCAATAACTGATATTTAGTTTTACAGGGTCCAGAGGTTTGTATACCTGAACTGAGATCTAGATCTTTGATTAAAACATTTGCAAGTGTTTCAGTGTTGTGCAGCTTAGAGAATTCTTCCCCCTGTTCTCTCATTACTTCCACAAATAATTACCCCTTTGTATGTAAGTCTGCTGCTACTCGTTTTAAGTTTTCTTTGCATGTGTGTAATCTCTATAGATAGCATCCATATATAGACACTGATTTAAAAAAATATATATTAAAGAAAAAATAGCATTTTTCAAAAGTTTTATTAATTTGCCTGCCTTTTAGGCACTGCACTGAAAAAATGACATGAGACTATCATAACTTAAATTGCTTGTAAAATTCAGATATGCTACATTCGATTTCCTCAAAGTTAAAATTATTACTCGTTAGGCAAATAGTATTTGATCCACTGATTTGTACTGCTTCGTCACTTTTTAATAAGAATTTTGGAGGAAAACAAGAGACAAAGACTTTCTAAAGAAAATCCTAATAAAATAATTTGGCAATTAAAAAGAATACTGTGTACCTAAAAATATTTCTGTGCTTTAGAGAAAGGTCACATATATACTTCCAAATTTGGACAATTAAGAAAATTGTTGACCTGCTAGAAATCATTTTCTTTTGGACAGTTTCCAGATTGTTGCCCTATCATTTAGCAGCACCCTGCACCGCATTTGTGCTACTACTTTTTTGAATGGGGGAAGCCAAATGTTAGTTGAGTTATCCTAGATTAAAACAAACAGTTGCTTTTAATTTATGGATATAGAAGACTTTCAAATAAAATAAATAGCTTTGATTGTCAACAAACAAAAACTAATAGGCTAAATTTTAAAGACACAATATCTAACATAACTAGATTACTGAACTAATTTTCTCGGGTGCCTTAATCTACTAATAGACCATTCCCATGTCTTAAATAATTTACTATTAAATCTTTCCTCTGCTAAACCAACCATAAAATTGATCCTTCCCTTACTATTAAATGACAATATTGATTTATAGAGACATGTGAGTTCAACTAGGGAGATAAATATTCCTAGGAATAAATATACTTTGTCCTGCAATGACAAAATAAAACTTTGAATTAAAAATGAAATAAAAATATTTTTATTTTTATCACATATGCTTTTCACTGTTTACCCTTATTTAGCTATTAAAATTGTCCTATACATAACTGTGTTTCAGACTTTTGTAGGGAAATAATTTGTGGATAGGGAAGAACATATAAAGACGCACACTCACTCATATAAATTTCAGGCTTATTATCCTTTATATTTCAATTTTTAGTGACATTTATACTAAATAATTTATGCAATTTTGGTAGATAGCTCAGAATTAGGTCTTGTTTCATTAGTATGAGACCAGTAGGGTCATACAGGGGTCTGGGTTTAGGACCTTGTTCTTGGTTAATTCTCTGTTGTCACCATCTTGAAGTTCTTTTTTTAAATAATTTTTACAATTTTTCAATTACAGTTGGCATATAACATTATATCAGTTTCAGATGTATAACATAATAATTAGATATATAACTTACAAAGTGATCACCCTGATAAATCTAGTACCCATATGACAACATACATAGTTATTACACTACTATTGAATGTATTCCTCATATGTCCCCATTACTATTTTATAACTACCAATTTTGTACTTCTTAATCCTTTCCCCCTTTCAATCCCTCAACTCCACATGCCATTCAGTAACGATCAAAATGCTCTCTACATCTATGAGTCTGTTTCTGCTCTGCTTGTCCATTCACCTTGTTCTTTAGATTCCACATGTAAACAAAATCACATGGCATTTGTCCTTTGTCTGACCTACTCCAACCACTGAAATTAACATTTGAACAAGGAGACCCACACTTTTATTTTGCACTGGGCTTTGCAAATTATGTAGCTAGTACTGTTCATATGTCCATTACATCTGTGATTATAATATTGCCTATATTAGTAAAAGAACTGTAATCAATTTATACATTGTGAATAAATCACCTATTAGGTGATTTACCAGACTCTTTACTGGAAGAACTGCACACTGAAGATTGAGCTCTATAAATTATATTGTTGCTTTGAGACTCTGACCAAAGCTAATTGATCTCTTCCTCTCACCTTCTGTAGATTTGACTGTTTCAACTTCCTGAGATTACATGATATCCCCAGAACTGTCTAATTAATTCTTTTTTAGCTTAACCAAGCCTGTGCAGATTTCAGTTAAAATCATCCAAATGATATTTAACCAATATGAACATTATAAATAGGAATTTGATTAAAATAAATAATGGAAACTCAAATACAATATAATGCAATATTAGGAAGAATGGGATGGAGCAATGAATTTGTTTAGAAAAGAAATGATGAGTCTTTTTTTTTTTTTTAATTTGCAAAATAATACGTAGGACAATGTCTCCTTTTTGCTGTTGTATTTTTAAAAATATATTTAAATGTGAATAGACTTTAGAAGACTACAAACTGTTAACCAAGAAAGAGAGAGAGAGAGTGAGAGAGGAAGCTTATATTTATACATGGGGGTTGCTGTAGGAGAATTTCTATTTCCACAGGACAAATGTTTGCTTTATTTACAGTTTTATCACAAATGTTCCTTTTTAATTAGAAAAGTCTTAAGAATGTTATTCCTAACAAAATAAACATCTAAATTAACATGTCTTCCCTCATCAAGGAAATCCACCCACATTTTGGAAAATATTTGGTCATTCTCTAAATAAATATTTTAAATTATGATCTGGTACAGTTAGTTAAATAAACTATTATGATCATCTATGCAAACATTTCCCTCTAGACCATGTTAATTATCCAACAATTTCTTTTTTTCAACAATTTCATATTTACAAAAATAAGTACATATGTTGGAAGTTGTGAAATATACACACTCTTTAAGTTTTAATTATAGTTTACAGCCAAAAAAAAATGAGTTAAATAATCTCATGCAGTGATTAAATATAAAAATGCAGTCTTTATCCTCAAAAGCTCACAGATAAGTGAACCAGACAGCGAGAAAGACATATTTTAATTCACCTTAGAAAACAGATGAATGACCTATTGGGAACTGTTATAAGTTAGATGGTAGAGCCAACTCCCTGTTTGATCTCTCAGCCCTAAATTAGACTTTCTTCTAAGAGTATCATAAAAGTAATTGGGGAACTAAGAAGTAAGATAAAGAAAGAATTCCATTTGGGGGATATATTCGGAGCAATTATTTTGTTAATTCCCAAATGGTGAGCCCAAATATAGTGATGATCTATCAAATAAAATTAGTGAACTACACCATTCTAAATGATCTTATAGTAATAAATTATATTTACCTAAGAAATTACCATTAGTGGTCAAGGTAACTACCCCTATTGAGAGAGGAGAGGAGGCATGTGGAAAAATGCAAAGGAAAGGGTCTGTGGAAATAACCGACTCAGCCCGTTAAAACTGCTTTCTCCCCGCATTCTGCTCAGTGCTCTTCAGCTAACATGTTTGTCCATAGCTACCACCCCCACCTCAGGGCTTCACCATCTCACATCTGTTGATTCATAGCTTGCTATCCAACTAATGTTCTTATCTCTGTAGCTGTGTAGGAATAACAAGACTGTGTACAACTGTTTGTTATGTTACAATTAGAGCTCAGCCTTCGGATAAGAATCCGCTGAGCAGGTCCTGTCTCTCTCTGTTCAAAAATCTTATAATGGTGCGGATAACGCCAAGGTTGCGGGTTCTACAAAACAAATGACCTGTAAGACCAGTGGTCTGGAAATTTCCCCCCACCGGCAGCCCCCTCACCCGAAGCTTCCCCTTCCCCATCCTGAGTCATGAAGCACACGTGAAACCTCAGACAAAGGAATCACATGCCTCTTGCAGGGACACTGCAAGGGCATATCAACTGTAAGAAATCTAACCAAGGGGAGATCATGCATTGGGTCTGTTGAATGCCCCACGCCCTCTGCCGGCATTAAATTCTCCTTCTTGTAACAAAGTTGTCTGAACGTCTAATTTCCATCATCGGATGTCATTTCCTGCAACACTATCAGCATGCACATTTTGTAATGCTGTCAACAATTTGGTCATTTTTGTCCATGAAACAGGCATCTGCATAAATTTTTAGAGTATTTTCATCATCATTTTTAGGACTCTCTTTGAATATGTTTTCCAAAAACCCTCATATTGCAATTGAAAATTACCACTTATCATTCACCAAACAAAAGTATATATTATAAAAGTTGTAACTAGTGGAGAGTAAAACCTTTTGATTCATGCTCCAGTTAAACGTGTTCAGAAGTAACCTGATAAAGTGTTGTTCCAGAGAGTATGATTTACCAGATGCCCTTCATAATCTCCTTTGTTTAGTAACTACATTTTAAGTAATTTTATGAAATTGTGGAATCATTAATAGAAAAGTTTGCAAATAATGTTGGTTTCATTCAAATCTTTTCTAAATAGTTTACATAGAAAATGATATCGAAGTCATAATGCTTGTGCTGGAAAACATAGGAAACCTCACATGACAAGAAAAGAATGTTGCTAATCGACTAATAAGAAAAGTTGAGCCCTGCCAATGTTAATCAGATTTTTATGACAGAGGAAATTTAAAATAAATTCCAAAATCGTAATTTTTCATTTTGTATATCAAATCTTATATATTTGAGTAAGTCTGTAATTTCACAATAATTTTCCATACACATTATATATCACAAAATATAAAATAAAGTAATTGTAAAAAAAAGTATTTATTTATACAATTGAACTACATTCTTGTTTCTAAACATAAACATGTATTTTCAAATCTGTCTCTCTTGATAAGCCTTGTTATGAGCTGAAGTGTGATGTGGGGAGTCACTCATGGACATGTGAAATCGTATAACAAGGAACAAGGATATTTGTGTACTTGGCAACAATGTAAGAAGTTGAGATTGTAAAGCGCTGGGAAAAACCGGGAGGTAACTGTTCACATAGCAATCACTGCAAATTCCTTGCTACAGTTTAGCAGAGAGTTCTGAGTTGTGAGAATCTCATTGTTCTACTAGATAAGTAATCTGGCTAAACTTGGTTCTTGACTACTGTTTTTCTCATTGTAATGCTATAAGTAGTGTGTTCTAAATAAACTCAGAGACACAGCTTGAACCTGTGCTCCCTTCTGCAATTCTGTCTGTCTGCTTTCTTTTCCTCAGTCCATGCTCCCCCTTTCAGGCACCATCAATTACTTCGTCGGCTGGCTCCAACATTGTATCCACCACCCAAATTTGTTAAGACTGGAAGTCTCAACCCTCAGTACCTCAGAATGTGAATGTATTTGGATGTAGGGCTTTTAAAAGGGAATTAAAGTAAAATGAGGTCATATGGATGAGCCCTAATCCCATATGACTGGTGTACTTCTAAGAAGAGATTAGGATCCAGACATGTGAAGGGAAGGCCATGGGAACATACCAAAGACAGCCATCTACAAGCCAGGGAGAGAAGCCCTTAGAAGAAAACTTGCCAACACCTTGGTCTCAGAATTCTAACCTCCAGAATTATAAGAAAATAAATCTGTTCTGTTTAAACTACCCAGTCTTTAGTACTATGTTATGGTAGTCCCAGCAAACTAACACAAGCTATTGAAAATTAATAGTGCTGTTGAAAAATACAGTGCTTTTGATTTATATTTTGATGCCAGTAGCACTCGGAAGCACGATTTGATTTTTAAAACGAGATAGAGAGTTAAATGATTATAATTAGTTCAAGTGACTCAATTATCCTCTACTATGACATGACTTCAACATAGCCACCCAACCAGCATATCACCTCATTTATGTGTTTACTGTGACAAATGCTTCCTTCAAAGAGAGATTATAAAGGCCAGCTACCAAGGTCTCAGTATTAAAAATGAAATGTGAATCCTTAAGTATTTTTAAGTTTTTAAAAGAATAGGATTGGAAATAGTTAGGAAATATTAGCCATTGCATTTAATATGCAAATATTGGTGATAATTTGGGACACTAATGAATGAACTGACTATGCTGAAGGCTTGTCAAGGTAAAGGGCAACTGAAGAATTGTAAAAATTATGGGCCATGTCTTTGTTGGATATTATACTTATGAGGACTTAAGACATAAATATGTGATGTGCGAGCATGCGTTTCTTGAAAAATTCACACCATTTACTAGAAATATCCTCCATGATTATGTCCTTTTTAATTATGCATAGCATAAGTTTTTTAATTATCCAGAAATTATTCTATTTCTATTTTCATCTATTATCACGTCTAACAGAATATTCCAGAGATACGCAAATTTTTGTGTTTTAGTATTTCATAGTTTGTCTCAAATCTCAGAGCTAACCTCTTAGCTAAAAAAGTGTTCTTGATTCTTTCTCCATGGTTAAAAAACAAATCACTCTGAGTTATTTAAATGGCTATTTTAACCTTCATAGCCTTCTCTGTTAAAGTCTATCAAAACTTTGCATTGTCCTTGCTCGAGAACGTTCATATAATAAATTCTTTTACAATGCATTCTTTTACATTAAATTGAATTCTCTGTAACTACCTATACCTATATCAACTAATAAACGTTTTATAGTCTTTCATAAAATTTACTTTGTCAGTTATATAGCCCATTGCAATCTTCTATCAAACCATATCATGCGGTTAGTATGTTTGAGAATTTGGACTTGATAGAGGTAAAATAATTATTTCAACTTTATGGCTGAGGTTGTGTTAAATATCTTCTCTATAATTATGTGGGCTAAAGAATTCAACTACAGTGAGTCTTTATTTGCTTCCCACAGGTGTGTGATACTAAATTTACATGTTAGGAAAAAACATGTCTGTCTAGGCATAGGAAGCAAAGGTTTGAAAACTGTTAAATTGCAACTAACTTGCCAGAATTAGATGAGGCAGAAGTCTAAAATATTGCTTCCATTAAATTCTCTTTACTGGCTGGGTGCTATATTATAAAATAAACAGTGGACCCAAAGAGAGAAGATATTGTAAATATTCAGTTAAATAAATACAAATGAACAAACAAACAAACAAAAACATTTCTTATTGGCTGGTGCTTCCACAAAATAAGAGAGAACAAGAAAAAAATGAAAAAGGCAGAACTGAGATCTGTGAGACTATGGAGTTGCATCTCTCAGAACTCCCTTCAAGAGAACCTGCTACAGTTAGTTTAGTGGTTACCAGAGGGAAACGGGGGAGGCGAGAGGTAAATAAGGGTAAAGGAAGTCAAACATATGGCGACGGAAGGAAATTTAACTTTGGGCAGTGAACACACAATGCAGTATATATGTGACTTATTATTGAATTGTACACTTGAAACCTCTGTAATTTTATTAACAAATGTCACCCCAATAAATTTAATAAAAAGTATTATAGACTAGGAAAAAAGAGAACCTGCTGCAAGGAGCCTAGCTGGGTGAGTGTCCAGAAGCGGCATCTTCATATTCATTAGAATACTCAAACTGCCCAGGTCACTTCCACTGGACAGCTCCTGACCACTGACTAGAGCTGGCCCATTTCTGCCTATATCCAGACTCCTCTAATGGACAACCTGAGCTGCTCCAAAACTCTCCATAGGCCTGAAAACGACATTCTCAGAACTGCATTGCAGCCTAAAACTCTTCCTACCCAATCCTCCCCTATCCCTTTCTCTTTTCATGAGTGTCCACCGTATCAGGGACACATCTATCTCTCCACACCTTCTTCTGCCCCCTCCCCTTTTTATATTTTACGTGCATTACCCCCGATAAATCATTTGCAAGTCTAGTCCCATTTTAGTATTTGTTTCTCAGAAGATTCAAGCTGACACAGGGAATAAGGTCAATGAAAGAAAAATACATTGTTTTTCCTTTAAGAAAAATAGTTTTCTACCTTAAATTTTGGCTCCTTGCCAGTTGAAGATGAGAGAAATCTATAATTTGAAGAATGTTTGACTTTAATGACAGAGTAAATAAAAGAACAAAAAATTTTCAGTGTTTCTTCCTTGAAATCCTTCCTCCCTTCTTCCTTCCCTCCCTCTCTTCCCTCAATTTTATAAACAAAAACCGAAAGTTGGCAAGAAGCTTTATTTTAAAAGTTTATTGTTCCCTTTATTGGAGATCTAAGAATCTGCAAACAACTTTTTTTTTTTTTTTGTAGTGCTTTGTGGTGTCACTCATAGTGATAATTTTGGTAGGCTACGTGTGAGTGTACACACAACCAAAGTAAGATTACTTCTACCAATCTAACAATGAAACCCATTACTATTGGGTAATAACTAACATGTATACATAATTAATGACATCTTTAGGAAGATTACACTGATAACTTTCTCCAGGCATAATAGTACACAGAAACACAAAGCTATTCAAAATCATGTGTTATTATTTATCAGTGCTCCATATACATATTCTTCATATAGATAAGACCAAATTTTGAGTAGCAGATGCCAACTGATGTGCATTTAAACTCACTCTTCTATTTGTCCATCTACTCCTTTATATTTTACTTAATATTTAGACAACATATAACATATTAAAGGAAGTTTAATTATCTATCCCACTCTTATGAGTGACTTATGTACTATAGTCAGATCACCACAAAGATAAAGAATTACATCTAAAAAAAAATATGAAACAAAAAGAAAGTACTGATTTGTATAATTGTAATTGTATTCTCTTCTGACCCTCCCCTCCGCCCCCTCCAAAAAAACCAGATGAGTTAAGGTATAGAATAAAAAGAGCACTTAATAAAACTTTGAGAGTTTTATTTTCATTTTGCTTTGCTTTAATATAAAAAGATGTTAAAAATGTGAATAGATAACATTCTATTTTGTTCGCTTTAATTTTGATGTCAAGACTACCATAATTCCTATCAATAAATCCATTCTTACCTCCAACTATTCTCCAACAGTGACTCAAATGTGATTAATCTATTTGCTATTCCCCAAATCCACTTTTTCTTTACTATCTCTGCCTTGTTTATACCATGTCTTCTACCTAGAGACCTGGAATACCGACTGAAATCCACCTAGCTTTCATGCACAGAGTAACCTAACTTTCTGCACAGAGTAACCTAACTTTCTGATCATAGAACATGGTATAATGCCCGCATCTTTAGACAACTAAAATTATATTTATTTTCTGTCATATTTTAATGATAATTGGCCTGGGTAAGAAATCCTAGGTTCTTTTTACCTTTTTTTAGAACTTTGAAAATATACTTTATTTTTTCTTACTTCCATTATTAAAGATGAGATGTCTGAAGTCCACCTGCTTTTTAATCCTTTACAAAAGTTACAGACAATTTTCTTTATCCTTGAGGTTGTAACACTTTTTCAGGGTCTGTATAAGTGCCAGTCTTTTCTCAGTTATGTTAATCAATCTACAGAGCTCCTTTCAGTATGCAAAAGTATGTTCTTCTTCAAGTGAAATTTCTTTTGTTTATTTTTTTTTAATTTTTACTTTTATCTTTTTAATATAGTTCCATCTGTAACTCTCTTTAGGAAGGTATGGAAAGATTTTTATTCTCTTTAGAAGGTCTGGAATTTTTTTTT
>NW_011888785.1:23188914-23193357 GCF_000151845.1 Pteropus vampyrus | reverse complement strand
TTTTTCTTTTTTTTACTCTACCTTTCAGATTATTAATTTGGTCTATAGTCAAATTCTAATATCCAGCCCTTTCATTGACTTTTTTTTTTTTTTTTTTACTTTTCAATCTATAGTAGTATCCCCCAAACTTTTCATCATTTTCTGGTTGTTCCTTTTTTTAGAAGTCTGATCATGTTCTCAGAAGCAGCGCTCTTTATAATCCCTCTGAGGACTCTAATGAGAATTTTTTCCTTTGTTCCCTAAATTATATGTTCTCTTCAGTGTCATTTGTTCTGATTGTCTATATTAGGTCTTCCATTTTATGACGTTAATTTTTCTAAATTGTGCTGATCTTTGGTCTCTCGTATATACTAGTAGATAGCCAGCAAATGTTTCCTCTGCAATTGTGTGATCTCTCACAAAAACACCCTTTTCAGGGGGAAAATGTGTTATTTCCAAAGTTTTCTCTTTCTCTGCAGCACAAACTCTCCTAAATGTTCCTTGAGCATTTCTCAGGATGAGGCTAACCAATCCCTGCATGACTCTATCTGTAAGTACAGTGTTGATTAATTCATTTGCATGTGTTTCTTTCTAGTGCTATATGCAAAAGCTCTTAACTACTTGATTAAACTCCCACTATTTCTTTTCTTTCTTCATTTTGTAGGCATATAAATATAAACACTCCATAGTTTCCCTCTTCTTATTTTCTCTATCTCTTCCCAAGACATTGCTGACCAATTTGTACCCACTATCCTGAATTCATTGCCTTCCTACATTCTATTTCTACTAACCTAATTCCTTCTCCCTTCAAAACATTGGATTTCACTTGGCACTGCTAGTCAATTCTAATCACACAATAATCTTTATAACTTGCTATCTTGTCTTTCTGTTGCTCACTATGAGGATGGATCAAGTATGCCAGTGATCAAAGATGGAAAAAGAGACCTCTCCTGTTAATTATAGTTAAAGAGTGCCCTGGTCTAGATAGAGAATCCATTTCCTTGAACTTGGGGCTTCCCACCTGCATGGCTATTTCTTTGACTAGAAAGGAACATATACGCATCAACCTCATATCTCTTAAGCAACCTTTCACCATGTCTTCATCCACTACTCTGTCCTTAGGCTATGGCCATTACCATCAGCTTCTTTTACATCTTTAAAATTTTTGAACCTCCAAACTATAATGGGGGTCAACCACCATTTCCTGCTACCATATAAGGGAGGAAGCAAAAGTGCACAGGAGAAAAAAAAATGAGGGTAGGTGAAAGTTAATTTTATTTTGGGCAACAGACAATAATTTGCAGCCGTTAAAACATTGACTTGGTTTTACCTTGCAGCCTTCCAGATGCAAGGCCTAATCAGGTAGTTTATCATCCAGGAAGTAATAGATAGGTACAGCCTAAAACAAAATGGTCATTGGGCAACTTTGAGTCCTGAGGCTGAATTTCTTCACATTTTTAGTTTGACAATGGTTATTAGACCAAAAATACCTACAAAGAAATAAGTCTCTAAATTAAATTTTAAAAATACAATTTTCAAGCATGGAGAATTCAGATTATGGGTTTTATTCAATAGTGATGAAATATTGCCCCTACTCATATGGTAGCTAATCCAGGAGTCCTGTTCTCAAGGATACTAGCAGGATATGACGCAACGCAAAGGAAATAAAAGACCAAAATCCAACTTCCCTCTTGAGGGGCTCTCAGAGAAAGAAGAGTAATGTAGAAAAAAGAAGGAATTATAGACTAAGGCTTCCAACTTGAGCTTAAATATACCAGAAGGAACTCTAGACACATCTAGTTAGTGTCGTATTTCTTTGGGAGCAAAGTCAGGGATCTGCAGAAAGACCTATCCCCTACTCCCACATATCCACAGGTTCCGTCATAGTACTATGTGCAATATGGCATGGGAGAAATGGCAAAAAGGAAGTTTAAAAAAGACAAATATTTTTATAACAAGGCAGTACTCTTGGTCTTTAGTGATGTGTATAAGGGAACTAGGAGTTTTAACATGTTCGTCTGAGGGGATAGAGAAATTCTGTGGGGGTCAGTGGCTGAGTACAAGCCTTCCTAGATACTGAGCAATGAAGACAATTTAGTCAAGGATATTATGAGAGGCAAATAGGTAAGACTATAGCTTCTAACATATAATACTAGCATGTTGACATTTGAGATCTCTCTTAATATAACAATAATGGAGACCTCAAGAGATTGAGAAGTCTCCAACATTAATTCAATGACCTTCTTTATGCCCCTTCTATCACATGATTACATAACTTCCTACTATACATACATTGACATCATCTAGAGAGGAGCACAAGAGAGCTAAGACACTGAGCACATACCTGAGACATCCAAGCACAGGGTGAATCACCTGAAGACTATTTAAATGATTAAATAGATATTTATTTATTCATACCACTCTATTCTTCCCAATATGCCATGCAATCTTGAGGAACCAGGGCCTCAGGCCCACCTGGTTACCTACTTTCCTCTGTCATGTTTGTGTTCCTACTGACAGGGCATTTTGATATGGCTGGACTAAAGGACACACATTTCCTAAGAACCAACAGATTTCTGATACTGTGCTCCCTCAGATAAATTTAAACCACTCTATAGCACCCATCCTGAGGTGTGGACAAGGTAAGAAATGAGGAGGGATGAGAACTCTGGTCTCTGATACCCTTGTTCATCCTCACTTGCCCTTTGTATTCCCAGTAATCTACTGAAACTTAAAAAAACTGATTTATTTCTCTCTGTCTTCATCCTTTATGTAAAATTTGATGCTCTAGTATGTTCTTAAAAAGTTAGAGCAGAGCTAAAGGGATTTATTGATTTTTTTTTTAATTTCATGACAAAACATGGTTTTCATATCTTCTTAAAAGAGCCAAGAAAGCTAGTCCTGTGATTAAAAATTAATACAAGTCCTCTTTGCTTTAAGCAAGAGGATTTGTTTTCCATGTATAACAGGCAATACTGAAAGACATGGCTGCTGAGACTGGTTCAACAGCTGAACAATGTAAGGGCCAGTATCTTTGGTCTTTTTTTTTAAGCCTTGTCCTCTTTCCATTCTCCTCATAGCCAATGAATGGATGCTTCTGCTTCAGACAACACATCTGCTTTCAAGGCAGAAACAAGGGTAAAAAAGAAGTTTAAATCCCATTTTTCCATTCATTAAAAAAGAAAAAAATCCTTCCCAGGACATACAACAGGATACTGTTTCTACCTCATAGACCTAAAAATCGTTGTATGGTAAAGAGAGGCTAGAAAAATGAGTATTCTGCTTGGGATAAGAAAAACATTGCTATAATTAAAATTATGTTTTGGTTAGGAAAGAAAAAGGATGAATTTTTTTATTAAAAATTTGGGGATGACATTGGTTAATAAAATCAAATAGGTTTCAAGTGTATATTTCAATAAGACGTCATATATATAATGCATTGTGTGTTCACCAGAATAGAATTACCATATGACTCAGCAATTCCTCTTCTATGTATTTATCCAAAAAATTTGAAAACATTTATCCACAAAGATATGTGCACCCTGATGTTCATATCACCTTTATTCATGGTGATTAAGACATGGAAATAACTTAAATGTCCTTTGATAGATGATGAGATAAAGAAGATGTGGTACATATATACGATGGAATATTACTCAGGATGAAGTTTAACATTGCTTTAAAATTAACTTTGTCTGCCACAAACATAAATGTTTGTTTTGACTACATCACACATGCGCACATATGCACACATACTAACATAATCTCTCATCACAAGTGAGTTGTAGCCTTTCCATTTAGATAACCTTGATTTATTTATATACTATTTTACTGCTTTATACAAGTCATGTGGGTTATCCCTTTGAATACATTTTTCCCTCATGAATTATATATACTGTTGTCTTGTAAACAATTTTTGCAAGTTGAATTCTACAGGAAGAAGACTCAGAAAGAACTGTGCATTCAGGATGATTATCAGAGATGTTTGGTATCAATATGTACAGAAGAGAGGGAGAGGAAGTAAGACTGAGAAGCTATGGTCTTAACTGACTGCACGGGGAAGAGATTTGGAGCTAGACTGCTCCCCCAAAATGGTTTTGAGTTCAAAGGAGATTATTGGTCCTCTGTACTTCCAAGTCCATTGTTCACTGGATGTGAACCAAGAAAGCCAGTCCTGTGAATAAAAGTTAATACAAGTCCTCATTGTATGGCCTTCGGTGAGGAGGTGGTCTTCAGCTGAGACAGTCTCAGAAGAGTGACAGCTAACGAGTGCCTACTGAAACAACAACAAGGTTAGCAAATCTCTTGTGGTATCATTGAAATGAAATATGAGTGGTACATCATCAATTTAAAAGAAATTTAGTTGCTGCAAATAAAGATATACAATTGTAATATCCTAGGCATTGTCATTTGGCATATTTTATTATACACTTACTACTTAATTCAAGCTGGGGACCCATAGCC
>NW_011888785.1:23186272-23187694 GCF_000151845.1 Pteropus vampyrus | reverse complement strand
CAGGAAATAACTATCCAAATTTATATTTACGTTTCATATATTTTGTAACTTTGTCATTTAAGTGCTCAATAAATATTAGGCAAAAATTTGAATTATAACAGTTTATCCTTTTATTAACAAAAATTTATACATGAATTGTAATGGAAACATGTAAATTAGATAAATTATAGGATTGTATCTGCATTATAAAAATTATCAGTATATTAAAAATATTAACCAAGTTTTAAAAATATACTTTTGAAACGCATCTATTATGTTAAAAAATTCACTTGATTTATCCTGTAAATTCTGGAGACTTTCTGTTTTTACAGTTAGAACTCCTAGAGCCTGGAAAATATGTTACAACATATAATAACCTATTTAATTGCTCGAAGTACACTTCATGTGTAGCCCATAAAGGTAGAAATTTTGGAATATAGATACTAAATAGGTAGATTTATTAATAGATTTAAGTAGTTAAAATAATACTAAACACACACATTTAAAAATGACCCCCAAATCACTACTGTAATATTAAAATCTGTAAAGAACTTTAAAATTCATTACATTAGGCAACTTTATATGCTACAAACTCTGAACCTATGACTGTGTCTGCACATTTTAAAGCTGAATACTACATCTTTAAATAGATGTTTCTATTTTTCTATATTAATGCATATGGTCATAAAATGCTATCAATAACTTCAGGAGTAATTCTCATTTGTTATAATATAAACAATTATCAAAATTCAGATTAGAATAAGTTATATTTACTTTTGTGGCATCTCCCATATAGAGTGGCTTGGTAGATTATGACTGACATTGTCAGAAAATTAATATATAGAAAGAAGAACTTTTCTTTATAAAGCAGATATACTTCTTGGTTGAAGTTATTGTTGCATCACTTATTTCTATATGGAATCTCAAATAAGGTACTAAAATTCATTTACTGTGTTTTTAGGGCACTCAGTACCAATATGTATAGTTTTACAAGCCAAATTCTTTTAGATAGCTTTACAAACACAGGAAAGAAAATCATGTTTCATTCTTAAGTTGAGCATTATAAAAACTTTCTTGTTTTTAATGAAATGTTTATTGATTCGATTTAATCTTTCGATGATGCACAAAGGTCAAGATGGCCATTATTCTGCTTTGGAAATGAGCAATAATTAAAATAGTTTGAAAAAAGTCAAAATTCACCACATAAAATTCAAAAATTACAGACAAACATTTGAGGGTCAAAGTGGAATAACGGCAAAAAAAAAAAAAAAATCTGAAAGACAGACTATTTCTTCTGGGGATGTCAGTATGGATTGAGGTAGAAGCAAGTGTGAAGATTTCTGAACACTTACTAGCTGTGGGTCCCTCTATAGGCTGTCACCAAGAGGCCCTCTTTGGCACTATATACCAACATCTAGAGAGGCAGCTGTGGAAACTGCAGAA
>NW_011888785.1:23180416-23182295 GCF_000151845.1 Pteropus vampyrus | reverse complement strand
ACAAGTTCTTTTTTGAATCTTATAATTCATAACTTCTTAGTGAACTTCTACAAAAGATACATACAACTTAAGGATTTTTTTCAGGGATTAATTATAATAAGATATATAACTCCACTCTCATTAATTAAAAAAAAATCAGAGGATGTAGAACATAGAGCACAAACTGCTGAATCATGCATTATCTCTTTTAAACCAATTCTTAGAAAACAAACTGTCAGCATGGAGCATTCCTGGGAATGAGATCAGAGAATACTTAGCTGACAGAAATTCTGAAGTTTTAGATGCATAATATTGAGCCAAAGTTATTATTTTTATATTTCATCTTTTAAATCAGGATTTGGGTTCATATAGCTAAAGGCATTTCATAGAATATAAGGAATTTTGATTATCACCGAGAAGATACTGGCTTGCATTATCTCATCACAAAATAAATGAGGAAATGCAAAAAACATTGCTTTTCTTCCACCTGTTTTAAAATAGGGGCTTCTTAAAAATGTGGATTTGTGGGCCTCATTCTCAGACTAGAAACTAGGTGAATATATGTAATTTTAAAAGGTCCTGGAGTTATCCTTTTGCATTCTGAGCTATAAATCCATCAATCCAGGGAATGACTTAGTGACCTAATTTATATAGAAGTCTATAATAATAGATAAACCTATGCTTATCCCTGTGGAGAGGAATATAAAATGCCATTGTAAAGCAAGGAATCTATACAGACATGCTATATATGTCAATTTATTTTGGAGCATGTTGTTTAAAAATGAAAAATGAGTTCTAGAATCCTATCAGATAATGGTGGCTACACATATTCCAAATAGTTAAAAAAATTTTCATATAGATAGTATGGATTCAAATAGCAAATAAAATCACCCAAGTTTATACCTCTAGCACAAATAAGAGTCATAGGAGTCTACCTATGCCAATCTACATGTGTTTGAGAAAATAAACTCAAGCAACCATCAGGAGAGCAGCAGAAATGTCCATTCAGAGTGGAAAGTAGGAAAGTGATTGGGCAGAAGGAAAGTGGAACTGAATAAAGATATCAGAGAGTAATGTATACATATATTGTCTCTGGATATATAATAATGTTGCCATTTTGAATACTCGAGGAAAAGCTGGTCTTTTTAATAAAAAGAACTTGATCAATTATATATCTGAATGAGGGAAATAAATCAATCCTGACTCCTACCTTACACCATAATCCCCACCCCCAAAATGGATCATATAGCTTACATGTGGAAAGTGAAGCCAAAGAAGTCTCAAACAGAAGATAGAAAGTACTAACCATAAAAGAGAAGATTAATAAACAGGCATAAATCTTAAGAAATTTTGCTCACAAGAAACATCATTTAAAGAATGAAATTTTTCAAATACTTATATCAGAATATTTAAAGAACCTCTACAAATGAATAAGAAAATCAGGAACAATGAAGTTTAAAAAAAAAAAAGGGAAAAGATATGAACAGTGACTTCCCAAAATATAATATCGAAGTGGTTAATAAGCACATAGAGTAGTCATTTAGAAAAATATAAATCGAAGTCCCAATGTGATACCATGCAGCATTGACTAGAATGGCTGAAATAGAAACAAGATAGGAATATTTATGCAAATGTTCATAAAGCACTTTTTATAATTATAAATATTTTTAAATTACTGTTTTTTAGAAGAATAGAAAAACTGTAATTTATTCATCCAATAGATAATTATAAGGCAATTAAAATAACTGTACTAGTTATATATATTTCAACATGTATACATAATATTCAGTGTTGGTGAAAAAACAGGCGCAAAATTATATATACTACCTGAAATAATAAATTTATTTTATAATTACACTCATGTAGTAGAGTATAAAAATACATATTGAAATAATAAAAA
>NW_011888785.1:23173871-23179252 GCF_000151845.1 Pteropus vampyrus | reverse complement strand
AATAGAAAAACTGTAATTTATTCATCCAATAGATAATTATAAGGCAATTAAAATAATTGTACTAGTTATATATATTTCAACATGTATACATAATATTCAGTGGTGGTGGTGAAAAAACAGGCACAAAATTATATATACTACCTGAAATAATAAATTTATTTTATAATTACACTCATGTAGTAGAGTATAAAAATACATATTGAAATAATAAAAATAAAAAGAGGGAAACTGATGGGAGAAAGGACTTTAGCAGCATCTATAATATCTTATTTCATAAAAGAAAAGAAAATAGAAGAGTACAAAGCAAATATTTCAAAAATAGTATCTGCTTAATTTTAGAGGTTGGTGCGTTGTTGTTTACATTGTTTTATGTATTCTTCTATGTACTTGAATTTTGTACTATATTTAATTGTAAAACCAAGAAATAATATTGACAGAAAGATAGTAAAAGAGACTCTCTACTTTAAGAAATATTCGAAATTTGGAGGAGTTCCAGTCAAGATGGCAGAGTGAACGCTGCCCTTGCCTCCTCCCATGATCGCATTAAAACTACAACTAAATTATAGAACAATCAACCTAGGAAACCATCGAAAGACTAGCTGAACAGAAGTTCTATAACTAAGGATATCAAAAAGAGGCCATATTAAGACTGGTAGGAGGGGTGGAGGTGATAAATGAGCTTGCCCCACACCCATGTGTGGCAGTCAAGAATCGGGAGAGTAGCTCATCTGCAGAGGTTCCCCCTTGAAGAGCCAGGTCTCAGTCCCACATTGGGGTACCCAGCTTGGAGCACCAGTGCTGGGAAGGGGAGTCCCCACATCTGACTGGGAAAATCAGTGGGGATTCCATCTATCTGGGTGAGACAAAAGGCTGTGGGAAACCCAGGCATCCTCTTAAAGGGCCCACATACAAACTCTGTCAATCAATTCCAGGTACTCACCCTTGGCTCCAGCAAAGAGACTGAAGCTCAGGAACTATGAGAAACATACAGAGAGAGACTGAGCTCTGTGGCTTCAGGGTGGGGTCTGGAAAGAAAGCTGCCATTATCTCTGTGTTGAGTCCTCCTCTTAAGAAGCCACAGGTGAATGCCATCTTTTCTGTGTTGAGACTTCCCCCCACACAGAGAAATCTGAATTTTCATTGGCCTCGTGAGCTCTGCTCACTTCACTCTGGTGACTCCCTGGGACTCGCCCCACCCAACTTGCTCAATGCCGGAAGCTTTTTCAGGTAAACAGGCAGCAGGTATTGACCCACCCTGCAGTTTTTCTTGGACAACTCTTGGGAGTCTGCCTGCCCCAGGCTGGCAGGAGCTAGCTGTGGTGTGCTCTGAAGCTTTTGCAGAGTGGACCTAGGCTTAGAAACGGCATTAAATCTGAATCTGCATTAACCCATTGAACTCTACTCATTCCACACTGGTGACTCCTTGAGATCCTACACCACCCAATGCATACACCACCAGACACTGTTTGGGTGGCTGCAGAAAGTTGGTATTGGTCCACACAGCATTCTTTCTTGGACAATTTTCAGGGGTCTGCAGGCCCCAGGTGGATAGAGGCTGACCTTGGTGTGCTATGAGCCTTTTGAAGAGTAGCTCCAGGCTCAGAACTGAGGTCAAATCTGAATCTTCATTAACTGGTTGAATGACACTTTCCACATGCTAATGACTCCCTGAAACCCCTGCCCAACTCAGCTTACCACCCAAGGCTCTTTCAATGGCTGAGCCTTATGAATAGTTGGCAGATAGTAGCAGGCCTTGGGGTGCCCTGGGCCTTTTGCTGAGTTGCCCTAAGCCCAGTAAGCCTCAGTTTATAGTGTGTCCTCTCCCATGTACTTCCAGGTTAAGCACAGGCAATGACCAACTTCACATTGCTTCGTAACTCCTACCAGCTAGCCCTAGACCAGTCTCTGGCAGCAGTAGACTTTGGCTTGAACAGAAGCCCCTCCCAAGAGGTGCCAGAACCAGCACAACTAATGACCAGCTTCAAATCACAAGAGAACACCACTCAAACAACCTCATAAGCAGCACACTCAAAGGGTGGTCTCTGCTGGGGCAAATCCTGCTTCATGGAGTCAACCCCACACAGCAGCTCATAGGCTGTGGCCATGGTCAGTCCTCACAGCCAATAAGCCTGAGGGTCAAGTATACCTACTGACATGCCAAAAGCAATAGAGGCTCAATTACAATGGGAGAGCACACACAGTCTACACAAGGGACATATCTGGAGCATCTGGCTCAGGTGACCAAGGAGACTGTACCATTGGACTCCCTAGGACCCCTACTACATAAGGCCACCCTGCCAAGATTGGAAGTCATAGCAGATCTACCTAATACATAGAAATAAACACAGAGAGGCAGCCAAAATGAAGGGTAAAAAATGTCCCAAATGAAAGAACAGGAGAAAACTTCAGAAAAAGAATTAAATGAAATGGAGGCGAGCAATCTACCAGATGCAGAGTTCAAAATAATGACTAAAGACTGCTCAATAAATTTAGTGAGAACTTCAACAAAGAAATAGCAAGCAAAAAAAAAGAACCAGTCAGAAATGAGGAATAAAATACACTAGAAGGAATCAATAATAGATAAATGAAGCAGAGGTTCAAACCAGCTATTTAAAAGACAAGGTAGCAGAAAGCACCTAACTGAAACAGCAAACAGGAAAAAAAAATGAGGATAGTTTAAGAGACCTCTGAGAAAACATCAAGTGTAACAATATTCACATCATAGGGATACCAGAAGGAGAAGAAAGAGAACATGGGAATTTGAACCTATTTGAAGAAATATGACTGAAAACTTTTCTATCCTGGTAAATAAGATAGACATATAAGTTCAGGAAGCACAGAGAGTCCCAAACAATATGAACCCAAAGAGGCCCAAACCAAGATACATTATAATTAAAATGCCAATGTTAAAGACAAAGAGAGAATCTTAAAAGCAGCAATAGAAAACCAATTAGGTACCTACAAGGGAGCTCCCATAAGACTGTCAGCTCATTTCTCAATAGAAATTTTGGAGGCCAGGATGGATTGGCAGGAAATACTGAAAGTTATAGTAAGCAGGGGCCTACAACCAAGACTACTTTACCTAGCAAAGATATTTAAAATTGAAGGAGGGATAAAGAATTTCTTAGACAAGAAAAAGTTAAAAGAGTTCACCACTAAACCAGTATTACAAGAAATGTTAAAGGAAATTCTTTATGAAGAAGAGGGGAGAACATAAATATGAATAATAAAATGGCAAAAACTACATACCTATCAATAACCACTTTAAACGAAATGGATTAAATGCTACAATCAGAAGACATAGGGTAGCTGAGTGGATAAAAATACAAGACCTTTACATATGCTGTCTATAAGAGACCCACTTTAGATTAAAAGACACAGACAGACTAAGTGTAAAGGGATGGAAAAAAATATTTCAAATGACTAGAAACAAATAAACAAAAAGGCTGGAGTAGCAATACTTATATCAGACAAAAGAGACTTTAAAACAAAGTCTATAATAAGAGACAAAAAAAGGACAGTACATATAAATGCTGACAAAGGAATCAATCCAACAAGAGGATATAACTCTTGTAAACATTTATGCACCCAACATAGGAAAACCTAAATATATAAAGCAAATATTGACAAACAAAAAAGGATTGATCAACAGAAATACTGTCATAATAGGGGACTTTAAAACCCTATTGACACCAATGGACATATATTCCAGACAGAAAATTAACAAGGAAATACTAGCCTGAAACAACACAGTGGACTAGATGTATTTAATTGATATATTTAGAACATTTTGCCACACAGCAGCAGAATATGCATTCTTTTCAAGTATACATGGAACATTTTCCAAAATAGACCACATGCTAGCCTACCAAACAAGTCTCAATACATTTAAGAAGATTGAAATCATATCCAGCATTTTCTCTATCATAATAGTATAAAATTAGAAGTCAATTACAAGAAAAAGACTAAAAAAAACCACTCAAACACATGGAGGCTAAATAACATGCTACTAAGAAATGGATGATAATGAGATCAAGGGAGAAATCAAAAGGTACATTGAGACAAATTAAAATGAAAACACACCAACCTCAAACCTATAGGACACAGTAAAAGCAGTACAAACAGAGAAAATCATAGTAATACGGACCTACCTCAAGAAGCAAGAAAAATCTTAAATAAACAACCTAACCTTACACATAAAGGAACTAGAAAAAGAACACCAAACAAAACCCAAAGTGAGCAGAAGGAAGAAACAATAAAGATCAGAGTGGAAAGAGATAAAATAGAGTCTAAAAAAAAACAATACAAAAGATCAGTGAAACCAAGGGCTGTTCTTTGAAAAGATAAACAAAATTGATAAAAATTTAACCAGATTCATCAAGAAAAAAAGAGAGAGAATCCAAATAAGTCAAGTCAGAAAGTCAAGAGAAGTGACAACTGACTCCACAGGAATACAAAGGATATAAGAAAACACTATGAACAGTTATATGCCAACAAATTGGATAATCTGGAAGAAATGGGTAAATTTCTAGAAATATACAATCTTTCAAGACTGAATCAAGAAGAATCAGAAAATATGAACAGACTGATTATGCTAACAGTAATCAAAAACTCTCAACAAACAAAAGTCCTTGACCAGATGCCTTCACAGGTGAATTTTACAAAATGTTTAAAGTAGAATTAACATCCATTCTTCTCAAGCTATTCTAAAAATTCAAGAGAATGGAAGGATCCCAACCTCATTGTACAAGGCCACTGTTACTCTGATTCAAAAGTCAGACAAAGATAGGACAAAAAATTATAGGCCAATATCCCTGATGAACATAAATGCAAAATTCCTCAACAAAATATTAGCAAAGTGAATTCAGCAAGGCATTTAAAAGATCATACACTATGATCAACTGGAATTTATTCCTGTGATATAAGTTTGGTTCAACATTCATGAATCAATTAAAGTGATACACCAAATAAACATAATGAAGGATCAAAAGCACATGATTACATCAACAGATGCGGAGAAAACGTTTGACAAAATCTAGTATCCATTTATGATAAAAACTCTCAATAAAGGGAAAATAGAGAAAACATAACATAATAAAGGCCATATATGACAGACCGTAGCTAACACACTTAATTGTGAAAAGCTAAAAGTATTTTCCTTAAGATTAGGAGCAAGACAGGAATGTCCACTTTCACCACTTTTATTCAACATGGTATTGGAAGTCCTAGCCACAACGATCAGACGAGAAAAAGAAATAAAATGCATATGAATGGGAAAGGAAGAAGTAAAATTGTCATGATTTGCAGATGACATGATACTATATATAGAGAACCCTAAAGATTCTATTAAAAAAACTGTTAGAACTGGTAAATGAATTCAG
>NW_011888785.1:23170412-23172739 GCF_000151845.1 Pteropus vampyrus | reverse complement strand
AAGGAGGGCTTCTGGGAAGCTAGAAAAGTTCTAATGTTTTTGTTTGTTTTTCAGTGCTGTTTACTTAATATATTCAATGACAAAAAGAAGTTCTCACATTCCTAAGCAAAAAATGATTGTTCTATAACTGGTAACAAGTAGCCACCAGAACTGGCTTTAAACTTGTTTAAATGATCAAAAACTCACCTCAGTGGATGTGATTTCATAATCAGTGATAGACACTTGCTTCTGAAAGTCAGTTTATCAGGAATGAATTTTCTGCAGTAAACATGCCTCTGATTGACAACTAATCAATAAAAAAAAATCTTATCTGGGTGAATATTACAGGTGATATTAACTGCTCTACAATGCGTCAATACTAGAGTTTCATATTTCCCCAAAACTTTATATGAGATCAGCAGTCTACTCTGCTCATAGACACTGCGCCTGACAATTACAACTCTCCTTCATAGAAATAAGCAATAAATGCAACAATCTTTTATTTTAGAAATTGAGTGGTGGTCTTGCCTTCTTTGATTATAGATTATGAACATTTATTCTACTGCATACTTATGATAGGTGCACTTTTTTGTACTTATAGTGATCATAGACACACACACACACACACACACACACACACACACACACACACATTTTTAAAAATTCAGGGAGACATCTACTTTTGACCAAGATGAAAAAATGAGGACTAGATTTATTCTAGTGCTATAAATAATCCCCCCCCCAAAAAAGCAGAGAAAATACATAAATCACTGGATTTCAAGACATTAGACATTAGTCAAAGAAGGATAGAGAACCCTGAGAGGAGGGAAACAAACCGATCCCTAAGATTGCCCTACCTTACTTCCTTGAGAGAATTTTCAGGCCACGGCAAAAGGAGAAAAAACCAGGTAGAGCCTGGTGGACTCTTATTTGAGAAGACAGAACTAAGAATCTCCATTTTTAAAAAGCACCCAGAAAATTCTGATGCATATGATCCAGGAACCATAGTTCCAACTGTTCTATAAATAGCCATTTTGTATCCAGCCTTTTCCCAGTAACTAACTGGTAAACTGATTATAGTCATTATTCTTGGCAAGTCACTTCAATTTTTCTTCTATAAATGGGAATAATAATAGCAACTATTTTTCAGATTATTTAAGAGTAAATGAATAAATTTTAAAAAAAAACCTCACAGACTATATCATAATAAAACTTTGTCAGTGTAATTTATAACTATTAGTAGTTCATAACCAGGTAGAAATTAGAGAATGACATAGGTTTCATACTTGGATAGAAACCAGGGTTAGTCATGGGACATTAGATTGTTGTTTAGGATTTTCCTAACTTACTGTGAGAGACTCTGAGATTATGTGATGGACACCAGGTGATATAGATGTATCATTGGGATATTCCTACTCTAGTGGTGATAATGATATAGTAACTTGCTAAATAAGTTCAGTTCAAACTCAGATTATCTATGATTTACTCTCAAAATTCTTCATTAAAATTATATAAGTAATAACATACTAAGTATAAATCTTCTATGATAACACTAAAATAATACAAAGTTTCTCTTTTTAAAGTGCAATATGCCCGTGATATTTTGACACTATTTAGAAGACAAATTATATACCATTGTTTGGAAGAAAATCTTTTTTAAATAATGACAATAAATCCTAATTCCTTTTCTGCAATCTTTTGTAGTGACAAAAATGATTGAGCAAAATTGTGTGAAAATAACTTAGCTGCATTACAACCATATTGACATATGCCTCTGTCTAGAAACCTTAGAATCTTTCAAACTTCCCTCTAAAAACTAACTGGACATAATGAATTAGTTGGCAGAGAGAAGTTAAATGTTAGGGGCATCTAAATGAATTACAAATATTTACTATTTAATTTAATATAGTGTCCAACTGTACATGGGTTGAATGCTTTAGACACACGAAATCTTTATCATGAGATTTCTCAGGAATCTTGGCAGAATAGCATTGATTTAAAGAAGAAAATGAAGCCTGAAGCCAAGATAGCCTTTATGTTCATCTTTTCCCAGGAGACAGCCAGATGGCTGTGTAATACTTTACCTGGCACTGCTACCACTTATCGACTGTTCAGATTTTCAGTCTCAGGCTGGATATTAATCCCTTACCTCAACGTAAGAGATTCTGTTTTATAATTATACTCCCATTTAATCCCAGCTCTACTTATGTCTAAACATTAAAGATTTTCTTGAAATTATTTTTGTCAAAGTCAAGAAATTTTGAAGAGAATAATCCAGCAGTCACAGGAAAGGTTAAAAAAATATATATTATTTTTATAATTTTTCAGATAAAATTATATTCTAAATT
>NW_011888785.1:23160211-23169850 GCF_000151845.1 Pteropus vampyrus | reverse complement strand
CAGTCCAATTCTATTCCAAACACTTAAAACATGGTACATTCAAATCCATTTCTATTTCTCACTATTGGAAAAAAAAGTTTCTCTTTAATTTTTCAGCCGTTTCTGTCATCCATCCTTGAAAGTATACTAATATTAACTCATCATTCTCATTCTCCTTAATATTTATTTAATCACAAAGTCCTGTCAAGTTTTATATAAAATATGATTCTCATATCTATTTCATCCTGTTCATTCACACTGGATTGATCTGAATCTGAATAATTTCCTAGAACCTAAATGTTAAGCATCTTCCTTGCTAGATTTCTAATGCTAGTTTCCCTTATAACCAGTGTTTGTTAAGAAAACATTTCTCCATGAGTATTTCCACATTTCTGTGTAGACTGGGCTTTCTGAGCAGAGAACTGACTACCTGGGTTAAAGCATAATTGAATGATAAATGAGTCTTGGAAGTTAAAAATAAAGAATTGCTTTGGAAAGAGTTAAAGGTGTATCTCCTAAAGCCATTTGCTTATATTCTAAAGGTAATAAAAGATACAGATGACTTTTTTCTTCCCTTCAAAAACTCTTGCTTACTTCCAGAGTATTAGTAACCTCTCCCTCCCTGAAAAGGATTGGTTTACATTAGAGCATTATAGAGTAATCCTACCAAGTGAATATTGTTTAAATACTAATTTTAGCCAAATTTTTCTTTGCAGAAAATATTTGTGAATAAACATATTTTCTTTAGTACTAGACTTTCAGAATCTTTGTTTTACAACATGATCATATACTCTAGTTAGTTCTTTCTGTTTCACAAATATATCACATTTACTATTGCTTCTGGAGAATGTGGAACTTTTTCTTTAATAAGTGGTATGGTAATAATAAGATAGCATTATGGAAAACTATAAAATGAATCCATAACTCATAGGCCATGATAAATATAACAGAAAATTAAATATAAATAATAAAACCATAAATATATTATAAGAAAATATGAGTGACCTTATAACCTTGGAATTTGCAAAACTTTCCCAAATATGACACGAAATCCAGAAGCATAAAATTAAAAAAAAGACACCAAAAGCAAAGTAAAAAGAAAAATAGAAATCTGCATAAAATTGTGATACTTATATTATAGACAAAGGTTTAATATCTCTAACATATAAAGAGGTCCTGAAAATAAGGAAAAACAAATGTACAAACATTGGAGAAAAATCAGATAAATGAATTGAACTGGGAAAAAATGCAAATGCCTCTTAACAATATAAAATGTTCAACCACTATTTTCTGATAAAAAGTCAATTGTCGTTCACATTATTGTTACCCTATAGTTAAGTATTTTTTCTTGTGGTTGCCTTTTCTTTTTCTTTGCATTTTAATTACTCAGCTATCAAGTACCCACTTTAGTTCCTTTTATTTTTTCTGATAAGTCAGTTTTTTTTATTTTTTGAGTCAAAATTGGGAAGTTTTCAGTTTTTATTTTTAGTCTTTTTCTACATCAATAAATACTTCTTTCTGTTTTTGACTTTGATTACATATATGTTGTAGATTTCTGATATTGTTTCAGATAAAACTGAAGCCCTATTTTCTTCAATATTTTCAAATTAGATAGTTTCTATTGCTTTGATCGTATGTTCACTGATTTTTTTTTCCTATTTTTAATCAGTTGTGAAGCTCACTCAGTAAAATTTTAATTTGTTGTTTTATTCTCTATTTCTAAAATTTCCATTTATTTTACAGTTTCTATTTCTCTGTAGAAATTTCTTAGTTTACTAAGACCATGTTTTTCACTAATAATTTGAACATATTTTCCTCTTATTTTTTATTTATTTATTTATTTTTCAGTTAGAAGTCTTTCATTTTATATTTTTAAATCTATTATGTCATGAATTCATAGGGAATGGGCTCCAGCAGCTCAGGTTCCTTTCCATTCATTCTTACAAAGTGTGCTTCTCTGGGTGGAGCAGGCTGGCGCTTCAGCTGAATCCAGGTATCTTTCTCTTTGGCTTCCTTATTTTTTTGATCATTTTCCTTCACACGCTTCAGGAAGCTATCTCGGCTCTTAGAGTGCTTAATATGCTCAATATATACATTAACACTCTTGGCAAGAATCATGCCCTTAACTTGTTTGTTTACAATGCCAACTGCATGATGGGTAACACTGTAAACTCTTCCAGTTTTGCCATGGTAACATTTGTGGGGCATTCCTTTTTTGAATGATGCCCATTTCCTTGATGTCTATAATACCACCTTTCTTGCAGATTTGCATGTATGTGTCCAAAGGAACAACTCCATGTTTTCTAAAAGGCTTAGAGAACCTATAGCAGGTGCCTCTCCTCTTTCCCTTCGTGTTGGTCTTTTTGGAGAATAACTGGAAGATGGTGATTCCAGTGGAAAAGAAGCTCCTTTTATTTTTTTTAACATTTATAATAGCTACTTTGAAGTATTTTTCTGCTAAGTCAAACCTCTGTGCCATCTTGAATTTGGTTTTTGTTGACGGCTTCCAGTTTCTTTATGTGTCTATTGACTATTTATTAAAAATTTTGGACACTGTGGATGATAAATTATAATGACTATGATTCAATTTTAGCAGAAATTTTACTTACAGTAGATAACCTTGAACTTGAAAATGCTTGGATTTATGACCTTTTGAAACTGAATCTGTGAAAAGTCCAAGATATTTCCCAAGTCTCTCTAATTTGATGGGACTCAACCTATCTCTCTTGTAAATTTTATTAAGGCTTTTTATTAGGCTTCATTGGGGTGGGTCTAATGTAGTCACAGGACTTTGGTTCCTATGCTTCAGGAACAACTCCATTAAAATACAATGTCTAGGCTACCAAGAATGAGAACATTCTTTCAAAGTGTACACTGTATTTATCTTCTCGTTTCTCTGGTTTAGCGCTTTCTTGTCATTGCTTACTTCTCATTATATTCTTCATTTTTCCTATTACTTGGTCATGCTTTAGAAATCCTTTTCATAGTTTATCCAGCATTTTTAGATGTTCTATACTAGAACTTTATCTCCAAACATCTGGTCTATACTATTTCCAGAGAAGGAAGTCTTGTAATATAATGTTTTTGTCTCCTGAAATTGGTAGTTCTTGCCAGTAAGTAGACATGAACGTTATGCAAATACAGAGCTTTCATAGCATAATGAATATTCAGAAGAGAGAATAAGAAGAAAAGTGAAATTGGAGTCAAGCATCCTTGAGGTAAATGAAGCAGCAGGCAGAAATGACACAAAGCAAAAGTAACCGCATGAGAGCATAAAAAGACTGCGATCGGTCTGAAACATTCTCTAGATGAGGAATTACAAACAAAAAAACTAGCATTGTAATAAAATGACCAAAACAAGAGGGAACCAAGAACCTGAGAATCATTGTGACCTATTTGTCTGAAAATATTTACAATATATATCTTTATATAAAAACAGAAAGACAATCTTGAGTTTCATTTCTTTCAAGCCCCCTTTTACATATTTTTTTAGAATTATCCTTCCAATGGTAACTTTTTTTCAGATAGCTCAAATATATCATTTTATAAAGCCCTACACTTTATAAGTAGTTATAATGTTTTTTTGATCTTCATCTTTCCTGATCTGAGGGGAGTTATTTAAACTTTCTAAACTTGGCTTTCTCTTCTCTAAAATAGAAATAATAACTTTCTCAAAGGACTATAATGAATGTTAAAGAGAGTGTATGTAAAAAAATTTACCATAGTCTGGCATTAAAAAAAATGGTAGCTACCTCTATTATTATTATCTTAATTTAATTTAACTTATTTATATAGTATATTCTGCTAAATAGAAGATCCTGAGTTGGAAAAAAAATAGACATTTTAAAACATTTAAAAGTATTTTAACCACTTAGCATTCCTGGAGTTTCCTCTAGATTTATGTTAAATTTTCCCTTCATTTACAATTTTAAGCTTAGGGGTTTTTTTTTAGGCAATTTATTACCTGACATGATTAGATCAAAGTGTTCAACAGGTAGAAATCGGACAGCCTAACAGGCCTATTTTGTAGTTAAACGGAGACCCAGAAAAATCAAATTTCTTGCTGAGGGTCTTGTATTTAGTCAGTGGAACATGCATCAGTAAAAGTGTTTCTCCTGACTCCTTTTTCAATGTGTTTTCCACTCCATAGGGAAGTCTCTACTTACTGAATCTAGGCTTTATCCCATGCAGGGTGTCTTCTGATATTAGCAGATTCTATCTGCCTTGGTAAGGTATTTTAATCACTAATGATAGTTTTTGAAGATTAGAAGGTTAGTTTCCACAACTTGTTTGAATATTTTCGGGGGACTTTTTTTTTGGCAAAAGAACAGCCGTTAAAGCTATCTTAGAAACTTATTCAAATACTAAGGATTGATAGGGTAACATCAGTGACTTGTTTACAAACTTTAGCATTGTATGACACTGAAAATGTCACGTTAATGCTATAGATGTAAAATGAATACCCAAATTAAATTACTTATGGATATTATGAGTATTCTTTTTATTTGATTTCCTTCTTACATAAATATCTTGTGCAAATATTTTATTCTGTAATAATAGCTTACACTCTTGCACTAAGAGTGGCAGTTAAACAGGATTTGGTTATTAAAGAAGGCACATGGGACCCAAAATGAAATGCAGCTACAGTTAACTGCAGATTAAGAATATAATATATATAGCAATATCACTGTAGTAAGAATATGCATAAAGTAAGGATATGCATGAAATAAGGATATGCCTCATAGCAAGAGTCTAGGAACAAGCTTCAATTTTTTGCCCCCTGCAATGAAATACTGGATACACTTTCTTGAATCAGGAACCACTGGTGAGGATACAGAACATCTCAGAACAAGGGAGCCCAAATAGATCTTGGCTAGGGTATCTTATCCATCGTTGATTATGCAAAAATATTCTTGCTATATAACCAGCCCTAAAGGCATAACCCTGTGAGGGTCTCAATGAGGCTATATGTAAATCATCAGTTTGTTATCAGTATACAGTATTGATAAACGATATAAACGTCCCTGAAACTCTTTGGATCATGGTTATAATCAATACTATTAATCTTAATTTTATATTTCTTATTTTATCAATAATGAAAAAGGATCATGCTAATTCTTGACTTGCTGGAATTAATCTTCACAGTACTGTCCACCTCTCTGATATGTAGTCAAGGACTTATTGTGACAAAACAACCACTCTAGTTTGACAGCAATCACTTGATATACAAAATTGTTTAATTAGATTTAGTCTATAAGCAATTAATATCACATACATATTCCAAATTTTTTTAATAATCAGTGAGGAGCTGGTATGGATTTAAACGGAGAACTGAACCATTCAATAATACTAGAGCAAACTTTTTCATAGTTTTGTATTAACTTTACAATATTTTGTCTCCTTGATTTACATATATCTGCACTTTGGGGTGTACATCTACTGAGTGATTAAGAAATGTAATCATCTATAGTTAAGCACATCTAAATCTTTTTCAGGTCAACTCTCCCTCATAGAGATAACATCCTGGGGGAATTTTAATTCAATATCCCAATACATTTGATCTTCAACATTAGTGTTTTCGTAAGTTTTGTTAGGTTCCACAACATTAACTTTACATATAATCTTTGTATTATACTATATAGAAGTATCATGTCATATTCTGATTATATGATTATAATATCATATATTAGTACAGTATAATTATTTTGAGCCTTCCAACAAAATTTACCTTTTCCAATATACAATACATTATTTTTGGTTATAGATAAGACACCAGGTCTTATGGACTGAATTGCATTTCCCAAAATTAATATGCTGAAGACCTAATCTCCAGTTCCTCAGAATATGACTATATCTGGAGATAGGGCCTTTAAAGAGGTGATTAAGTTAAAATAAGGCTTTTGGGTCCTAATCCAATCTGACTAGTGTACTTAAGAAGGAATTTAAACACAATAAGAAACATGAGGAATGCTCATGAACAGAGGAAAGACCATGTAAGGACAAAAGATATAACTCAAGACAAGGAAAGAAGACAATTGCTTCTGACACCTTGATCTTGGAATCATGGCCTCTAGAACTATGAGAAAATAACCAATCAATTTGTGTGTACTGTTGTTGTCACTGTTTGTTTTTTTGTTATGGCTGTCCTAGCAAAGGAATACATCACATCTGTTATTTTAGGATCCCATATATCTTGAGGACATAGCCAAATTCCATTTCTCAAGTCACATGGGTTAATAGATATTGATTCCAAGTGAGAGAAGGCTCTCTTCTCCATTCCCACACTGTATCCACACCATTACATCTGTACCATTTTATTATTATAATCAATTTTACTTTCATTTAAGAGAGGAGCAACTACAGTATGCTTTTTCTCATACATTTCAGCTTCTATTCAGATTTTACTCTTTGTTTATTACACAGTAATAGTGTTCATGTATATGACAAAGGAGAGGCAGGACAATTGCTCTGGGTATGTGTGATGGAGCCTTCCCTTAATCTTTCCTAGTAAATTAGAAGCATCTTTGTGAATCATTACAATTCTGGTCACCAATTTCCAGTACAATGGGGTGTTTCCTCATACCACCAAGCAATTCTCTGACACTAGCTGTGTGTCCTACAATTCAACTCATTTCTGACACTATCTGCTCTGACTCTGCCACAGGTTAAGAGTTCAGTCCTTGAAGATTGCCCCTCTCTCACTTTCAGATGCAAATTGCAAGTCCAGTTTTCACCTGTGCTTCTGATCTACTGGATACAGGTCAGAGGTTCCAATGACCCCTTTCCTTGAATTTGATTAATTAGCTAGAGCATGTCATAGAACTCAGAGAAAAAAATTATTTACTAGATTACTGGTTTATTATAAAAGAATATAACTCAAGAACAGCCAGATAGGAAAGATGTTTAGGGACAGATATGCAAAAAGAATGTAGAGCTTTCACGCCTTCTCCAAGCGTGACACACTCTCCAAATCTCCACTTGTTCACCAACCTGAAAGCTCTCTGAACCCCCTCCTTTTGATTTTTTTATGGAGGCTTCATTACAAAGACATGGTTGATTAAATCATTGGCCGTAGGTGACTGAACTCATTCTCCAGCCTCTTTTCCTGCCCCCTTGGTGGAGGAAGGGGGTGTGAAATTTCTAATCCTCTATTCACTTGGTTGGTTCTCCAGGTTACCAGCCCTTTCTCATTCTTAGGTAACCTAGGGGCATTTCAAAAGTCACCTCATTAACATAACACAAAATGCATTTACCACCATTATCACTTAGAAAATTACAAAGGTTTTTAGTAGTTTTGTGCCAGGAAGTGAGACAAAGACCAAATATATATTTCTTTCTATAAATAACAATATCACAGCTATTCTCTGAAATGAAGTAGCTAATTGAAGAGTCCAAATATTTCTCATTAACCAGAGACAAAGCCTTTTGTTCTAAAATTCACAGGAGCATTTCAATGAGATTTCATTAGAGAATTGTGAGAGTCTACAAAGTGACTTGATTGCTTCACTGTACCACTCCTATGTTTATGCCTTTTTTCCCCTTCTGTTAACTTTCCCCACTTTCACTATCATTAATGTAGTAATTAGTCTCATAAACATAGTCAATTTATCAAACGTAGTTTCTCAAGATTTTTTTGGTTAGAGCTCCACCTTCATTAGAAGGCAATGTTCATCTGACAGGTTTTTCTGAGCTTACTTCTGCTTTGAATTGTGCTGTAATAAATTAGCATTGAACTAAACTTTTAGCCAATTTTCTATTAATTTGAAGTTTCTTTTAATCCATTTTGATAGCTCTTGACATTCAGGTTCTATCATTTTCAGATTCCACTGGCAAGTTTTATTATCAGTAACTGATTTCAAAACCTCTGTTAGGCAATCGTGTAGCATGGTTAAGTAGTTAGATAGACTTAAGCAACTAAGGAATTAAGACCCGACCCAAATTTCTCCAAGTAATGGGGAGACCAAGCCCTGCACTGAGAGAAGAGGGTCTTTTGGCTGAGACTGTAGAAAGAATTCAACACACACGCCAAAGCTGGAGTCAAAAGGAAAATTTATTAGAATAGGGATAACATCGCACGGAATGTGGTCTCCTTTCAGAGGCAGAGAGTGAGAGGGACAGTGAGATAGACAATGAGAGAGAGAGAGAGAGAGACAGAGTAAAGGAACTGAGAGGGACCGTCAGTGTTCAGGGAATTCAGTTTATATGTCATTCTTTAGTTCCCATTTCCTTTGATATGTATATACAGTGAGGAAGGGGAAGAGTATGTAGCTTGAAAAGGTAAGAATAGGTAGAGTGAGAGGCTTGCAGGCAGTTCCCAGCCTTTAATCCTTAGATTCCCCATAGTTTTAACCATAGGGAATGACTCTCGGTTCCTGTTGCTCCTTCACAGGTGTGGAGAATAGGTTGTTGGCAATCCCAGCAGAAATCTTTCTTTGTTTTGAAGGTGTCCTCCTGGCCTGGCTGCAGGGCTGATCCGCATATTGCAATCTCTGATTGTGGCTTGATTAACATTTTAATTCTCTTGCCTCCTCCCTACATTACAAAGACCTCACTTAGTACTTCTCTGAAATTCCCATTTTAAGGTTAGAAATTACCCCTACATCCAAAGGCACAAAGGAGTAAAAAGCCATAAATTAGGTGCTGGTTTAGCCTGGCCACAAGTGCTTGTCCATTTAGTACTTAACTAACCTTCCCTTAAACTTAGCCTCCTTATACTGTCATTATAATATCATACATATGCCCAGAAGTTCATGAATATAATTATAACAGACCGAATTCTGGGTAACTGCATGTGCAGTAGGCAAAGAGTTATTTAACAGCCAAATATCAATCAAAACGACCTCACAGCCAATTATCTAGAAGTATATCTAGAAGTATAAGCCCCTCTAACACACATCCAGAAGTCAATATAAGACTCATACCCTTTCCCTGAGTTCCATGAGGCTGCACACTTCTTTGGAGTAGCCCATTTCTTTCTTGAAATGTACTTTCAATAAATCTTACTTTTCCTAAATCTCCCGATCTATAATTCTTTACTGCGTCTGCAGAAAGAACCAAGGACCCCTCAGTGCCACTAGGGCAACAACGGATGTTAGGTAACAGCATCAATGGTTCATTTTAGTCTCCTTTACAAAATTATTACTTTTATTTCTAAATAATTTAGTCATATTTTTAGTTAACAAATAATCAGTGGTATTCTAAGAAATTCCATTTTGACACCAACTGTTCTAAAGGCCTGGTACTCAACTGCTAAAGAAGAATTGACATTGTTAAGGGTGTGGCTCTGGGCAAAGATATACTAACAGCCAACTTCTGCTTCTGTAATCTGCTTGCTTGTTTGATATTAACTAGGGTGTGGTTAATCTGTTTGCTTGTTTGATGTTAAACCAGGGTATGGTTCTAGGTTTTATAAACTGCCTCTTTTGGGAGCTCCAGGCTGATCTCCTTGAACTTTGCATGGTAGAGAGTCAGTCCCAGCCAGATAATAAAGGCTCATAATGTTGTGTCCAGAATAACCAGACCCAACTTGAGTGCTCTTAACCAGGAGACAGTTTATTAGCCGGCGGCTGTCCTTGCAAAGGAGCAGCCCCGAATTGCCAAGATACAAGGTTTTTAAGCCCCAAATCCCATTCCTCATTCTGTCTTAAACACAAAGGTCCA
>NW_011888785.1:23156953-23158576 GCF_000151845.1 Pteropus vampyrus | reverse complement strand
GAAAAAAGGAAGAAACAAAAGGTTATACTTATGTATGCTTGAGTCTTAGTCTTAAGGGCCTGTCTTCCTGAGCTGTCCACTCTCGTGTTGCCCTCATGTGGGAGTGATGAATCCATGATGGGATGCCGTCTACTTTAACTGCAGTGGGCATCATCAGGTAGACAGTGAGGGGTCCTTTTCATTTGGGTTCTAGTCCCTTGGAAGTGAACTTCCAGATCCACACAAAGTCCCCAGGCTGAAACTGATGGGGAAGTCTGTCCCCTGGGGCTGAGTGGGCAGCACGAACCCGGGACCAAATCTCCTTCTGTACACTTTGAAGGGCCTGTAAAGACTTAAGTAAGACAAGGTTACGTAGTTCTGCCTTTTTCTCACCTTCTATTCTAGGTACTAAAGGTGGGGGTTTTCCAAAGAAAATTTCAAATGGGGTGAATCCATTAATATATGGCGTATACCTACCTGGCTTGGAGAAGAGCAAAGGGGAGAAGTTCTACCCAGGTCCCACCAGTTTCTAATCCTAACTTGACTAATGTCGTTTTTAGGGTCCGATTCATTCACTCTACCTGGCCCGAACTTTGGGGCTGGAAGGCGCAGTGGAATTTCCATTGCAAATTTAGGTAGCTAGCCAATTATTATGATATCTTTGCTATGAAGGCTGGCCTGTCATCTAACCCTAAAGTTCCGGGGAGACCAAATCGAGGAAGAATTTCTTCTAGTAGTTTCTTAGTAACTACTAAGGCAGTCTCTTTCCTGGTAGGGAAGGCCTCTACCATCCCAAAAAGGTGTCTATAAAAACAAGTAAATATTTGTATCCCCCGACAGTCAGGGTTACCTCAGTGAAATCTACTTTCCAGTGGTCCCCCGGATAAATTCCTCTTTCCCTATGCCTAGGTTCTTCTATCTTCCCCTTCTTTGGATTAACTTGGGCACAAACCGGGCATCGTGAGGCAATCTCCTCTGCAGTTCTTCTCCCTTCTAACAAGTGAGAGTAGGGGTCTAAAGCTTGGAGCATCTTAGTTCGCCCTAGGTGTGTGGTCTGGTGTAGCTGGTGGAGGGCCGTGAGAGCCCGATTTTTCCATCTGGGGTTGTCCACCACCCCTGTTGGTTCCCAGTGGCTCCCTTATCTTGAAAATATATGTTCTCTTCCGCCATATAGGTTGGAGATGGAGGCAGTTCTGGATAAGGGACAACAGTCAGTACATGTGGTGGGCGCCCCACTGGCCTTGTGGCTGCTGTTCTTGTCTCTGAATTGGCTCATCGGTTTCCTGCAGCCTCAGGACTATTCCCTTTTTGATGCCCTTTACAAAGAACAATAGCAAGAGCCTTAGGCATCTACATGGCTTCATGTAAGGCTAAGATCTCCTCCTTGTTCTTGATGTCCTTCCCAGCTGAAGTCAGAAGCCCTCCTTCTTTGTAGATGGCTCCATGTACACGTGCAGTGGCAAAGGCATATCAGCTGTCAGTGTATATTGTGACTGCCTTATCCTTTCTCCATCTTAGTGCTTCAATGAGGGTGATGAGTTCTGCCTTTTGAGCAGAAATCCTATGGGGAAGAGCTTGTGACCAGATGATGCCAATTAGAGTTACTACCACTGCCCCAGCATACCTCCTTCCATCCTGCATGAA
>NW_011888785.1:23156541-23156903 GCF_000151845.1 Pteropus vampyrus | reverse complement strand
TCCTATGGGGAAGAGCTTGTGACCAGATGATGCCAATTAGAGTTACTACCACTGCCCCAGCATACCTCCTTCCATCCTGCATGAAGCTGCTCCCGTCCATGAACAGAACTTCATTGGCCTCAGGAGAGGGGAGTCTTTGAGGTCTGGCCATGAGGAACACACAGCGTCAGTGAAATCTATGCAGTCATGAATGGGGGTCTTGGGGTCTGGGTCTGGCAACAGATTGGCTGGGTCGATGACAGTTGCTTTGGATTTTAACCATACGTTTGGGGTCATCCGGTGCCTCCCTGTTGTGGAACACCTTCTGGGCTATCTCAACAAGTTGGGACAGGTTCATCCCTGCAAAACCTTCTAATTTTTTG
>NW_011888785.1:23155227-23155603 GCF_000151845.1 Pteropus vampyrus | reverse complement strand
ACAGACACTCAGATAAGAACAATTACTGGGGTGTAGGTGGACCCAGAGAAGTCCGCCACCTACAACATAGACAAGACCAAAGACAATAGACGGAACCTGAAAACAGGGCACAGGAGGTGGCATCCTGTGGCCTGGCCACAGTCCGGGAGATATGACTGCATCCAGTCTCTCCACGAACCCCTTGGTGACCAGTCAACAGAAACAAGAACAGAAAGGTACCTTTTATCCAGACGTTGAGGCCTTGGAGATTCCCGTCGGGACCAGGAACAAAGAGTGTGTCCTAAAGGTTGCGTTCTTGACGATTGTACTGACCCTGTCACAGCATTCAAGGGCCCTGGAACGTCTCAGGTTGGCCACTCCTTTGAATCCGCAACAG
>NW_011888785.1:23152246-23155177 GCF_000151845.1 Pteropus vampyrus | reverse complement strand
TCCGCAACAGAGACAGCAACCACTTCGGAGGCCAGTCCGATCTTAAATCCCAGGGCCACTCCCTGAGATCTTGGTGGGGCCTCCAAATGTCATAGTCACCAGCCCCCAAAAGACACACGGACCACCAGAAATCACTGAGTCATAGGAAACACACTCTTTATTCAGCCAGCTGGGTCGGCCAGGGGTACGCAGATCCTAAATTAAGCAGCCTCAAAATGTAGAGGTACAGAGTTTTTAAGCCCTAAACCCCATTCCTCATTCTGTCTTAAACACAAAGGTCTATTTTTCTCCTATTCATTACCTGTCAACCCACAGGTCGGGTGTGCAACCGGGGGTACAGAAGCAGAAAGCTTATTGTTAGAATGTTATGTTCCCATGGGTGATAGCCTGTGTTCCCATGGGCGATAGCCAAGCAGTAATTTTCAGCACAATGATAATGCTTACAAATCTACAATTTATTACAGAAAAAAGAATGTGATATTACAACATCGTTAAAATAAGGATATGCACCACAGACAATGGCTATCTTACAGCAATGAATCTAGAGAGGCCAAACTCCAATCTAGAAGTATAAGCTCCAACTGCCTTCCTTTGTAAAGACCACTCTGGATATACTTTCTCTCTCAGATCAGAAATCACTGGTGTGTGTATAGACCACCTCAAAATAGAAAGCCTAAATGGAGTCTCAACCAGTGTCTTTTATATCCTGTTGGTTCTGTAGGCATGTTCCTTTTATGTAACCAGCCTCAGTGACAGAGCCCTCAAGGCGTCTCATTGAGACCAACTGCAAGTCATCAATTTCACTGTTGTCCATAAATAATACAGAAAGCTGATATAAACAGCCCTAATCTCCTCAGAACCATGATTACAAAGCAAAACTATTAGCAGTATAAGTTATGCTTTTACCAGGCATTACTGCTTTGGACATTCTTATTTCAGTAAAATATCTCAAGTTAATTTCAATCCTGCTAAAATTAACCTTTGTATTAATATCTTATAACATCTTAATCTAATAGTTATTAACTCTAATCTATTATATTATCCTGCAAACATTCTTGGCCTAAGACTTATAGTGAGGAGCTCAACTGACAAAAAGTTATACTTAAGTGTCAATGAAAGAGCATTTAGCCTAAGAAAAAGTCTTATAAGAGTTTATTGACAATAAACTGACAATTGCTAGGAAGCAAAATCTCAATGGATCGAGAAAATCCTCCAAAGAATGGTAGTTTTACAGCTTATTTTATACATTAGAATCAAAGTGAGATGGGACATCACTTGTAAAATTCTTAATCTTTTAGCAAGAAATGAAATGGGACATCCCTTGCAGAGTTAATCTTTTTAGTAAACCTAGTTAAATTTTCTTTCCTCCTTCCTGTGGAAAAAGGCCCTCTCCCTCAAATCCTGATAATTGCCCTGGTGACTCAGATCCTCTGGCCCTTGATAAGGGTCATCAGCCCATTAAGCAGAAATGGTGTTAAGCCAGGAAGGGCCCTTAGAGTCTGAGGCGGGGAGGAGACTTTAAGCCAAAGGTCTTTTTACTCTTTAAGAAGTATATTAACCAAGCCTGTTTCCCTTTACTCACTTAATAGGCAAATTAGTAATAGACATTAATAGATATATGATTTAAATAATAAGTTTGTATCTTCTTTTCCTTGTCTAGGGACTGAGGTGGCACTTCAGCAGGAAACCCAAGACCCGCGCCCCTGACTGAGGCAGAAAGAGAAAGAGCTCCATGAAACCCCTGTAGGCAGGGACTACGGCCATTTTCAGCAGGAAGCAGATACGAAAGAAGAGAACTCCCGTCCCTCATACTAATAATAAGGGGGTTCATGGCTCTTAGAAAAGAAGTAGGCAGGAAAGTTAGTTAGGGAGTTTCGGGTCTGCCTGCAAAGACACTGAGGTCATCCTATCCTAGAAGGAGTCTGCCCTAATCTGCCCACAATTAAGAAAGCCAGAAGGCATTTTTTTAACTCACACAAAGAAACAAGTAGACAAGAGAATTAGGTACCAGTTTAAGCCAGTCACTTGCACCTGCACAATGAAGACCCTAAAGAACAACTCACCTGAGCCTCATTATACCATCATTAGAATATGATGTATATGCCCAGAAGTTCATTACTATCGTAACGGATTGAATTCTGGGAACAAACATGTGCAGAAAGCAAAATGATGAATCATTTAGTCCTGTCAATCTTAGTTGTCAATCAAGGAAGCCCACTCTAAGTAACCAAAAAGGGAGAAAAACCCTGAAGTCTTTGTTACCAGGCCTTTTGAGCTATGCTTCTCTTGCTCAGACCAGCTTCCACGGCAGGAAATATCCTTTCTTTTCTAATAAAACTTTTCTTTTCTTTTGTATTTCAGTGTCTTGCTCAATTCTTTGTTCGAGACATCAAGAACCTGGACAACGTGCTGGGAGAGGATCCCCACTCTCTGGTAACAAAAGTAGGAAATGTAAAGGGGTGCATGAAATCCATTGGTAGTAAATTAGGGAGACAGGAGAAAGCAAAGCAAGGAAATCTCTGAGACTGGATAAAAGGTAAAATGGAGACACGTAACTGGTGGGTACAGGATAGTTAATAACAATTACAGCACCTGGAGATGGTATTTGGGGAGCAAGTGTACAATGTGGGACTCTGTGGTCTTGTACTCTGATGGGAGGTTGTACCCTGAGGGATCTGGAGAAGATTACTCTAAAATTCCAAGGGTATGCTATGCTCCAAGGCTATGCAAAAAGACAATAAACAGGCTTACTTAAGGTAACTATTGATCTTTGTAAAGGAAGCTACAGGCCAATGTGGCTACCTGCCATGACTCACTTTTAATTAGGAATTTTTACATTCATATTACTCTAATGTAGTAACTGTCTGTCTCTTGAGTTGTGAGGCTTACCATGCAGGCCCCTTCTTCATCCACATAATAATTTAGGTGTAT
>NW_011888785.1:23148323-23150501 GCF_000151845.1 Pteropus vampyrus | reverse complement strand
ATCTACAAAATATTATAAATTCAATGGACTGCTTTTTCATTTTGTTAAGTAACTTAGTCACACATGAGCAACAAGAGGAGCAAAGGAATAGGGGTCCAGCCTAGAGATGGCCCAAAGAACACCCCAATGGTAGTAAAAATCTAGGTAACACACATGCGGTCTAGCCAAAGTTATATAGCAGCCAGATGTCAATCAAAATGACCTCATGTGCCAATCACCTAGAAATGTCTTTGAAACCACCCATCACAGCCCAAATATAAATCAGACATTCCCACTTCTGGGTCCTTTTTTGCCCTTCTTGGTTCCTCTCCTTTTGCCCCTTTTGCCTCTTCTAGATTCTCTCTTTTTGGTGGCCTTTTTGCCCTTTTGTAGACATTTAGGCCCCTTTGTATTGTGTACAGCACTGGGACTGTGTACCTCCTTGGGGCATTCTTTGTCTTTCTAAAATTACTTTTTTATTTTTATTTTTATTTTTATTTTATTATTATTTTTTTTAGGCAAGGCAACCCTTGGTTGACCTCACAGATTGCGAGGACCTTGTCAGCTTACAATCCTTTATTTTTTTATTATTTATGCCTACGGCATCTGATCTTCCTAGGTGGTTTCCCATCCAAGTACTAACAGGCCTGATCCTGCTTAGCTTCCAAGATCAGACGGGATTGCGCTTGTTCTGGGTTGCATGGCTATAGACCTAAAATTACTTTTAATAAAATGATTAAATCTCAATGACCTGTGATTCTTCACTGCTGTCGTTTGAGGAAGAACCAAGGGAAAATGCCAACTACTTGTCTGCGCTCTTCGTTATCCCTCTCCCTCTCCACTACCGTTAGGGCGACACCAAACTCTGATCTGCCTCACTGATGACAATTTCTTATAAAAGACTTTTTTAAAAAATTAAGCTGAAGAAAATTTGAATGAGATTGTGGTTTATGCGGCTTTAAATCTTTTGGTTTCTTAAGGAAAACACATATATATATTTTCTAATTTATTGAGGTGACAAAGAAAACACTTTTACGGTAAATTTTAAAAATAAATATAGTGCAAACCTATTCATTATTCATTTATGAACTCAAACTATTAAGGCTCATATTCACTTAAATTTGTCAGTCAAATATGTATTTTATGTATGATTTTAAGGTACAACTTACATATATGTATATATCAACATGACACATATATATAGTATGAGAAGCTATATGTATATTTCCACAAAATTCTTAGCTATAACTAATGAATTTAAATATTTCTTAAACATTTTTATATTGTTTTATATAATATTACAAAAGTATTTAATATTACACTTTAAAGAAAGATGGCATGGGTAATATATAGTCTCTACCTTGATAGGAAATTGAATTACTAAATGTTTTTCATTGTATCTTTGCCTTATAATTGCTTATCATAAACTTCTTCTGAAGGAGACTGAGAAGATGAAAATTCAAACAAGGTAGAATAAAGAGGTACTAGAAAAAGCTCAATAAATATATTTAAGCATTTAAACCTTAATTCTATGTTAATTTTATCAATATAAATTTAGACCATTATAGAATATATTATAATAGTTTAAAAAGAATTTAAAATTTTATTGATATTGGCAACACTTCTAATTCATTCATATTCTTATCATTACCAATATCAGAAAACATTTCCTAGAATGTACAACTCACAAAAAGATTAAAAAAATACTTTTTCATATGTAAATGGGGAAAATATCCAGTCCACATTGATTTTCTACATTTTCTTTGTGCTTTAACTCATTTGTTCCTTCTGTCTGGAATACTTAAACTTTCCTGATATAATCTCAATTGTGTCCCCTAACGATTCATATATCAAATTCCAAACCCCCAGTACCTCAAAATATAACAATATTAAGAGATATGTTCTTTAAATAGATAATTAACTTAAAATGAGGCCATTAGGGTTGTACCCTAATCAAGTATGACTGATATTGTTTTAGGGAAGAGAAAGAGACACCAAGAACATGCTCACTCAGAGGAAAGGCCATGTGAAGACACAGCAAGAACAGAGCCATCTATCTGCAAGTCAAGGACAGAGGCCTCTGAAGAAAGCAAACACCTTGAGAATGAGAAAATAAATTTATTGTTTAACCCATCCAGTCTCTACTATTTTGTTATGTCTGCCCTAGCGAACTGTTATACTCTCCCTCATCTCAATATG
>NW_011888785.1:23142883-23148273 GCF_000151845.1 Pteropus vampyrus | reverse complement strand
GAGGTACTAGAAAAAGCTCAATAAATATATTTAAGCATTTAAACCTTAATTCTATGTTAATTTTATCAATATAAATTTAGACCATTATAGAATATATTATAATAGTTTAAAAAGAATTTAAAATTTTATTGATATTGGCAACACTTCTAATTCATTCATATTCTTATCATTACCAATATCAGAAAACATTTCCTAGAATGTACAACTCACAAAAAGATTAAAAAAATACTTTTTCATATGTAAATGGGGAAAATATCCAGTCCACATTGATTTTCTACATTTTCTTTGTGCTTTAACTCATTTGTTCCTTCTGTCTGGAATACTTAAACTTTCCTGATATAATCTCAATTGTGTCCCCTAACGATTCATATATCAAATTCCAAACCCCCAGTACCTCAAAATATAACAATATTAAGAGATATGTTCTTTAAATAGATAATTAACTTAAAATGAGGCCATTAGGGTTGTACCCTAATCAAGTATGACTGATATTGTTTTAGGGAAGAGAAAGAGACACCAAGAACATGCTCACTCAGAGGAAAGGCCATGTGAAGACACAGCAAGAACAGAGCCATCTATCTGCAAGTCAAGGACAGAGGCCTCTGAAGAAAGCAAACACCTTGAGAATGAGAAAATAAATTTATTGTTTAACCCATCCAGTCTCTACTATTTTGTTATGTCTGCCCTAGCGAACTGTTATACTCTCCCTCATCTCAATATGCCCAAGTGCTATCAATCCAGTAAAAACCTGTGAAAAGCTACTTATTCCACAATGCCTTCTTTATACCCTTTCTCCCACATCTTCTGGGAGTAGTCATTGCATCTTCTTAATTCACAGGATACTTTGTCACTTTAATTTCTACTGATAAATACATTTTTTGAGAACATGTCCATCTAGGAATCCACATTTTCTTGATCCATCGAATCATGCTGAATGAACAAATGGAGAGATATATGACGGCAACAAAAGTGGACAACAGGATCAAAAGAAGAGTTTCTTGAGATAAAACACAATGATAGAGGTTGATGGTACAGAATGATTTCAAGACGGATAAAAGTATAGTTGTAGTTCCTGTTGAATGGCCTTGATTTTAGTAGATCAAATACAAATATTTTCTGCTATCAGTAGAAAGTATGGTGTGGGTAAGGCTAGAAATTTGTAGGGAATTTTGAAGCAACACAGAAGAGAATGTTTAAAAAATGAATAGAAGATAATTGAAAGGATTGTTGAACAAAATGAAGACAATTGCTGTTTGTTAGTAATGTTAAAAAGTACATGATACTAAGAGGAATAGTCATGTAATATTCCTTAATGACTTTCTGTAAAATAATTTATAAAATTTGCAATTTATTTTCTAGAAAAATTTTTTCTTCACTCCTTAGTAGTAAAAACAGAACTCTATACAGTCAATTTGAAGGGTTATGACAAGCCAGACACTCAGAACTTGGAATCCTGGCTTCAAGAAAAGACAGACCCATGTACTTGCTGCAGTTACAGGCTTGAGCAGCTTAAAGAGCCCTGGGTACTTACTGGAGAAAGGAAAAAGGCACACAGTTCATGGGAGGAATTGGAAGGTAGAAGAAACAACTTTTTGAAGAATCATCTCCATTGAGGTTATATCAAAGGATATCATCTCAACTTGGAATTGCACTTTATTCCAGCAGCATTTGAACCTGAGGAGTAAAAAATTTAAATGACAAGAGAGATTGAAAGTAAGTAGGGACTGAATTTAAACATCATCAGTTTTGAAGTTTAATTCTATAATTATCTGAAACCCTTGTAAAAGCCGAGGTTAGTATAACTATTGTGACAAACAAAAGAGGCATGATCAGACATGAACTGTATCAGAAGTTATGTATCATGAATTATTGCAAAACATGCACTGTAAAAAATTAAAATTCTGATTTTAAAACTGCTTCCCTCATTTACTTATATGTTCACATGCTTCTTTTAGAGGGAGAAAGAGGAAGAGTAGTGGTTCTCAAAGCATGATTTAAAATACCCTTGAGGTCCCAAGCCCTCTCAGGGGTCTCAAGGTTCTCCTGGTCTAAGTTTATATCTGTGTGAGGCTGAATTTTATTTATTATATTCAAATATACAACATATCACCACACATTGAATGTAGAAGCAGATATCAGTATTCAACTATCATCTATTAAATTGGCTTTAAAGAGATTTGCACACATGTAAACAATAGCATTCTCACTTTTTTTTTTTTTGGAAAACATTTTTTTCCACCAAAATATGTTATTTAGATTAATATATAATGGGCTCATTATTGTTATTTTAAAATAAACTAACAAATGTTTTGAAATTCCATGTTTTAATTTTAATATGGTAAATGTTAATAGATATAACTTAACATAAGCAAAAATTCCTTTAAGTCCTTAAAAAATTTTTAGAGCAAAAGGTGTCCACAAAGACTAAAATGTTTGAGAACTGCCAGTCAATCCTCATGAATCACACATATCTTGCAGTCTATTTTATCTATGTGAAAATGCTAATCTGGGTTTACCCTTGGGAGCACACTGTGCATGTGAACATCATCCACCATGAGTATCAAGTGGAAAAATGACATTTCTTCTCTATACTGGTGGCTTCTAATGAGGAAACTACCAAAAGCCTTCCCCCACCAAACCCTTAAAGAAAACTATTTTACTTTAGTTCATATCTTTGTGTTATTTGTGCATACTTATCCTCAAAAAAGGAATAAAAATTCTTCTGGAAGAAAATATAATGACTTATTTAAATAACTATATTCCTTCTTTCTTGCCCTTTTCCCATTGAGAACAGTTCTGCATGTAAAACAAAGCACTAAAAATCAGTCGTTAATTAAAACAAAATCAACATCATATTGGAAAGTCCCTATAGAAGCTATCTGGAGAATATAAATCTGGTAGCTAGAGAAGAACTTATGCTGATAGGGTTACATAAATTAGAAAAATAGAGTGAGGGGGATGTCTATCTCCTGGAGAAAGAAAAAAGGCACACAGTTCATGAAAGGGATTAGAAGGTAAACAGAAATGGGTAATGAGTAAAATTACAATTGAAAATATTTAAGTGTTGAGATATAAAAATACCACGCCTTTCTGTTTTCACCAGTGAAAAACACTACACAATCCTTCAGAACATATAGAAACCCCCAAGCAACAATTCATTATTTTCAGCATTAGATTAAAAATAACTAAGCAGTGAGATATATATTAGCAAATCCATCACCTTTCAATCTTTTTATAGATTTAAAAAAAAATTTCAGCTCAGTTTTAGGGTTTTTCATCAAATACTCTGCACATTAACATCACAGGAGAAAGAGGCTAGAGGGCATTGTCAAAAGTCTTATTCTGTTTTGTTTATATACAAATATCAAAAAGTAGAGGTCAAGCTAACTGGAGATTCTCCTAGGGCATAGATTTGTCCCTAGGAAAATCTAGCAATTATCTTGATCTCTACTTCTTGATTAATGAATCATTCATCATTATTCTTCAGACATTAAAGTTCAGCACCACTGCTTTTTTTTAAAAAAAAAAAAAAACTTAGAAATGGTTTAAAAGAATTTAAAAGCCTTTAATAAGTCAAAACAATGAGATTATAGATATGAAACTACACTATTACCAGCTTTTCAAAAACGAAGTCCTGGAGGAAGCAGACTATGAATGTCTCAAGAAATTGCACTTCCCTGAAGTGTTTATGGAGCATTTGCCATAGAACAAATTATCTGCAGCCTTTCTTTGAGAAAAATAAAATGACCAGAAAAAATCCTTCAAGAAGTAATTAGTTTCTATCACCTCTGATACAAAATGACCATTTGAATCAAATGTTTTAGAAGAATATTTCCTTTATTATCTATCCGTTCTTACTCTAATACATGAATCCAAAAGTATGGCAATTTATCAGGTGAATTCTGCTTAATTATAACAGCTACAAGTGATTTATACACATCTGAATTTTATTTTCAAATACATGTGTTAATTTTGACACAAGTTTCTTCTTGGCCTGGAATAATAATAATCACTATCTATTTGACCCTATACATCCCAAGTTAAATATCAAAGTAAGCAACAGTTTTATACAGAACAACTGATCTGTGTATATCAAAATAAGAATCAAAGACTCATCCTTATTTCCGTAAACTTTTCCTGGCAACAATAGAGCCATATGTTTAAAACATGACTAAATCATTCTTCATTACATTTTGGTTGATAATTCATTAGTAATTAAATGGAATGATTTCAAAGTTTGTAGTGAAAGAATATATCAGTAAAACAATATCTGACTTTATCATTATAGTTGTGTATGTCATAGGCATTTCCTAAATGTATTCACAGAGGGAAAACACTCCTCATCTGGTTTCAGTTTATGTGTTGAAATGATACAAATATTTTTTTTTTCATTGTCAGTGGCTTTAAAAGGAGAGAGAGTTAAGTATATAATATTGTTATATTAAATTATACCCTATTTTCACAGCTTTAAAATTTTGAGGAAATGGTGATTGTTTCACTGTATTTTTCTCTCCATTCCAAGAATATAACCAGATTTTTTGCAGAGTTGAAAATAGAAGTTTGTGGAGACAAACTTATATGAGCTTAAACTCATTATCTGCATAAAAAACTCCTCTCAAAAAAGCTTAAAGTCACTGAGAAGTTTAGACTAGGTCACTGATCAAAATGTCTGGGTTCCTCTGGGGGTTTCTGAGACTCTTGTTGGAGTCCATAAGGTCATAACTATTATTAACTATGTGACAGGTGATATTATGTTGACAACTAATAGAATTTATGCTTGTATATTCTTATGCTCTAAAATTTTCTTTTTAGCTTCTAATAGGGTAAATATTGATAGGATAGAACCTACACAAATAAAGCTTTTGGAGGATCCTCAATAACTTTTAGGAGAGTAAGGGAAAAAGTTTTACAGTCACAGCCTTAGGTAATCTAGAAGAGAAGACATAAATTGGTTTTTGGAGACTAAGAAAGGTCATGGCGAGAGAGAAGAAGTAAATTTTCTATACTTGGGAAGTAGCAGAAATCATTTTAACCCAATTCCATTGCAAGGTCTCTGGGAGGTGGAAGGTTCTCAGAAGGCTGAATGCTAAGCCCTAAGCACTCTGCCTCTGCCAATATTTAGGCACTGCGGCTTGAAAAGGATATGGCTCATTTTCTTGCCTTCACAGAAAGGAGATGACTTGAGTAACTGGAATAGCAGGGACAACCATGGTGTACTAAAGTAGAAAGAGATTTTCTCTCCTTTTTAGACTGTCTTTGCAGTCATCTGTTTGTACAGTAACCCCATTTCTCTTTGGGAAAACTTCTCTGGTTTGTCCTGTATTGGCATGAGGAAAATTCCATGTGCCTTGTTCTCATTATGGAAGTCGATTTCCCCTCCCTTCATACCT
>NW_011888785.1:23133219-23141972 GCF_000151845.1 Pteropus vampyrus | reverse complement strand
TTTATATATCAATTTGGACAATTTTCTTTATTCTTCAACACTCAGTTTCTTTATCTGCAATAGAGGGATATAATAATATCTACCTCATAAAGTTATTGCAAAGATTAAAACCAAATATACATAACTAAATAAAATTTAGCTATTTTTTTAGGGGTTTTTATTAGAAGAACCTGTTTAAGCACACTAAATGTTCCCTTTGCAGTCAACAATTATTAGGGCCTTTTGAATATTTTGCGGTGGGCCTGATTGAGGTACACTGATAGGGGAAAGGGACTTATATCTCCAAATGTGAACTCGTAGAAAGTAAAGAGGAGTCTTTCAGGTGACACAGATGGAGGAATCATTAATTTAGTTAAAGGGAAAATTCATGAGCCATTAAATTATAAGACAGATTTTTTTCTTCTAATTCGGATTTGAATTACATTAGCTAGAAAGAATATGAATGAATACTTATCTGAACTGAGATAATTATTCAATAAGAAAGCTGACTGAGCAGGAAATAGTTTGCATTGAGGTTGGTGCAATTTCCTTGAAATTTAGTAAGGACTAAATAAATGTTATCTTGTTGGTAAGGTTAAGCTATTCTGTTCAAAAAGAATATTCTGCTGATTTATGTAGAAATAAATTTGAATGATTCATGAAGAGGCAATTTAAAAAGAACAAAAGGAAGAAAAAAGAAACATCTTTGCTAAACTAGATAAGTAAATTTTAAAAGTAAAAACAGGAAAAGATAATGGCCTCTAAAATGAAAAAGAGTATAAATTTCAAAATGCTGGAGTCAGATAATTCTCAAATTCAGTGACTTCTTAAACTAAACCAAAAGTAGTATAAAATGTAATTTTTACTACTAAATAATAAAAATAAACTATTGATTTAAAGGCTAGCATACATTAATGTTATATCATAATGTTTTTACTTTTCAACTGCCTTAATAACTTTCTCTTTCAAAATAAAATAAAACCATATATTTTAATGTTTTGAATTTCAATAGAATTTGATACAATGAAAAAGCTATCCTAGGGTTTTCAGTATTTTTCAATTTATTCCCAAGAAGAGAATTAAAGCAGTAATAAAATCAGTCCTCTAAAGGCAATTTTTTGAGAGCTGTGCTTCCAGATGAGATGAACATAGTCTAAACTGAATATCCTTTAGCCAGAACAACCACTCCTCCAAAAAATTTTTTATATATGTATACACACACACACACACACACACATACATACACATTATATACATACATATACATATGATTATTTATTATTTATTTATTTTTATATACATACATACATATACATATAATACATTTATTAAAGGCACAAGAGAGCACAAATAGGATAGAATGAAATAATTCTCAACGATAGATAAATCCTCTCTGAGCTAGAAGTAATCTATTGCCATTGCTTGCCTAGTCTGGGTCTAGGTAAGTGTTGGATTGGACTTGCCATAGCCAGAGGAACTCTGCTGGATTAAAAGAAATCTAGAGTATCTATTAACAGCCATGTGGCCAGTCTAAATGATTAGAATGAGTAAAAGCCTTAGTTGAAGAGCTAAATCTCTTTACTTCTGATTCTCCTATACAAGATTTCAATTGAGTTTGCAGCGGTGAGAGTACAGCAAAGAATTTGGGATCTTGGCTAGAAAGAAGAGACAGAACCTCAAGTTTCTACAATTCTTTAATTTCCTGCTGAAGAGAGGAACATCTGATATATACACAAGACAAGTAGCCCTTAATGGCTTTTGAAATAGGAGGTAAAATAAAACCAACTATACCAGCAACACAGCTCTAATTCAGCTTAACTACTGATTAAATTGAATCAAAAATGTTTTGCCACTCATATCATCTTCCTGGAAGAGGGAAGAATATACCATCTCTAGATGAAAATAATATTTACTTCAGTCTCTATGGCTCATTTAAACACATGTCCAAAAAATAATGTGATATAATATACTAAGAAGCAGAAATTATGATCAATGATTAAAAGGAAAAGAATTAAAAAAAACTAGGTAAATTTTTAAAATGGTCCAGTACTCGAATTAACAGATAAAGTTTTTTTTAATGTAAGTATTTTAGAGCAATTATATCAAAAATAGATTTTAAAAAAGTAGCACAGTGGAGAAATTCAAGACAAATGCAATCTTAAAAACAATAATAACTGTACTAGAAGAATATAAAAATATACAGCACTTAAGAATAAGAATGTATTAGATATACATAACAGAAGACCCAGCAGAATAGGAAATAAATAAATAAATAACATGCTCCAAGCAAAAATTACTCAAACTTTACTATGAAGAGAAAATAATAGTGATGTTAATAAATATAGTAGTAGTAGTAGTAGTAGTAGTAGTAGTAGTAGTAGTAGTGGTGGTGGTGAAACAAGCATGAGAGACATGTGGGAGAATATAAAATAATTCTAAAAAATTTGTAATTGGAATTTCAGAAAGTAAGACAAGAAATTCTTATCTAATGGCTGTGAATGTTTCAATATTGATGAAACGTGAACCACGATTTAAGAAGTAAATCTCTTTTAGAATGAATACCAAAAAAAACTACATCTAGGAAAGTCATGGTCATATTTGGGGATAACGAAGATAAAAAGAAAATCTAAATACAGTAAAAAACAATGGCATCATTCGGAAAGCAATGATAAGAATGAAATCTGACTTGTCATCATAGAAGCCAACAGACAATAGAACGATGTAAAGTGGTGAAAGGAAAAAAAAGTAAGCTTAAAGTTTGATATACAGAGAATAATTTAAAAAATTAAAAAATAAAGATCTTTTCAAACAAATAGAGCCATTAAAAATGCAGCAGTAGCAGATCACCTTACAAGAACTAAGAAATGATGTTCTTTAGGCTACAAAGACTTAATCTCAGATTTAAGCATGGCTCTATAAGAAAGAATGGGAAACAATATAAATGGAAATATGTATGTCAGTACAAAATACTATTTTTAAAAAAATAGAGGATCACTGACTTTAAAGTAAAAGCATATACCATGTATTATGGAGTTTAAGATATATGTAAAAGTAAGATGTATGACAATAATAACATAAAGGGTGGGCAGAGATTAAAGATGAAATCAATATACATTTTGTAATCTTTCGAGTAAATGCTAAAATAATAAGTACAAATCACATAGCTAAACTATAGTGGAGTATATAAAATGGTTTAATAAAATACTTGATTATTCAAAAAGAAGTAATCAGGAAACAAAAAAAACAAGACAACCTGATAATATTGACAGTTATATTAAAAGTTCGTGGACTAAAACTACAATAAAAAGATAGCTTAATAACCTGTTAAACAAAAACAAGAAACACATACATGTTGATTCTAAAAACTTTAAGTATAAGGAAACAGTTTAAAATAAACTAGTGGAAAAAGTTATAACACACGAACACTAAACATAATGAAGAATTGTGACTTTATTAATATTAGAAAATTTAAGATTTTAAAATAAGAAATATAACTGGAGATTATGAGAAACAGTTAATAATGATGCAAGGATCAGTCTATCAGTAAGGCTTGGCAGTCCCAAATGTGTATGCACCTAATGTAGCTTCAGAATAAATAAAGAATTTAACAGGCTAAAAGAGAAATTAGACAAATCCACAAATATAGTTATTGTCTAATTAAAGAAAGTCGAGTTAGAGATTTTAGTACACGTCACTCAGTAATTTACAGTAGAATCATACAAAAATCAGTAAGGACTTAGAAGATATAAATAACAGTATTAATTCAATTAACTTGAATAATATTTATATAACATTATAACCCCAAATCAAAGAGTTTACTTTCTTTTCAAGAGCACAAGACACATTGAGAAAAATAGACTATATGTTGAACCATAAAGCAAGTTTTAATAATTTTCAAGAAATCATAGAGAATATGAGTTTGTGTCACAATAAAAATAGAATTTAATACCAAAAAATCTCGAATATTTGCAGATTAAGCAATGTGCTACTCGGTAGCACAAAGTACAACATTAAAATTTGTTGGATTCACCTAAAGCTGTGTAATAGTAAATTTATGGTTCTACAAAATTTATGATTTTAAATTAATAAATCAGAGAGAAAAACTGTTTAAAATCAATAAACTAAGTTTTCAATAAAATCCTTCCTTATTAGTAATTACTTTAAATATAAATTGAGCTCTCCAATTAAAAACAATGATTGGTAGAATTGATTTTAAAAATCTATTTATATGCTATCTAAAAGAGGGTCACTTTAGATACAGAGACACAAATTGAAAGTGAAATATATGTGTGTGTGTGTGTGTGTGTGTGTGTGTGTATGTGTGAGAGCTTGAGTGGCTATAAAAATATCAGAGAAAATAGACTTTAAGACAAAAAGCGTAGTTATATGTCAATTATATCTCAATAAACCTGGAAAAATAACAATCACCAGAAATGAAGCAGGACAATTATAATGATAAAAGAGCAACTTCAAGAAGACAAAACAATTATAAACATATAGTCTCTTTAACAACAGAGCATTAAAATATATGAAACAAAACATGACAGAATTTAAGAAAAAAATAGATCCTTTAACAATATTTGGAGACGTAAATGTTCCACTTTTAATAATGAATAGAACGACTAGACAGAAGATGATCAAGATAATAAAAGACTTGAGCAACATTGTAAACCAACTAGATCAAAAGACATATAGTATGACTGCAGAATTCACTTTCTTCTCAAGTGTACATGAGATATTCTCCAGGACAGACTAAATTGTTAGATCACACAAAGTCTAAATAAATTTTCGAAAGATTGAAATCACACAAAATATCTCTTTCCACATTGGAATGAAATTAAAAGTCAATTAACAAAAGGAAATCTGAAAAATTCACAAGTATGGAAATTAAATAATACAGTAAATCGATGGACCACAGAAAAAAATCATAAGGAAATTAAAAAAAAAACATTGTGAGATAAATAAAAATGAAAACAAAGCATGCCAAAACTTATGAGATGCAGCAAAAAGAATGGTCAAAGGGAAACAGCAATAAATGCCTGGAAGGACAGATAAAGAGCTTCCCAGACAAGGAAAAAAATAAAGGAGTTCCTCACTACTAAGCCAGTATTACAGGACATGTTGGAGAGACTTCTTTAAGAAAAAAATATGTATCAAAAATATAAATAATAAAATGGCAATAACTACATATCTATCAACAAGTACTTCAAATGAAAAAGAATTAAATGCCCCATCAAAAGATAGGGTGACTGAATGGATAAGAAAACAAGATGCTTACATATGCTTCCCACAAGAGACTCCAGATTGAAAGACACATACAGACTAAAAGTAAAGAGATGGAAAATGTTATTTTATGAAAATGGAAACAAACAAAAAAAGCTAGGGTAACAATACTTATGTCAGACAAAATAGACTTTAAAACAAAGGGTTTAACAAGAGATAATGAAGGACCCAGTAATCTCACTTTCTGTGTATTTATCTGAAGAAAACCAAAACACTACTTCGAAGGGACATGGGCATCTATATGTTCATTGCAGAATTATTTAAATAGACAAGATATGGAGGCGGCTTGAGTGTCTGTCAATGAATGAATGGATAAAAAAGAGATGGTACACATATACAATGAAATATTACTCAGCCATAAACAAATAAATAAAAGAATGAAATCTTGCCATCTGGAACAACATGGATGGATCTAAAGCATATTGTGCTGAGTGCAGTAAATAAGACAGCGAAAGACAAACGCCATATATCTTCACTTATATGTGGAATCTAAAGAACAAAATAAAATAGAAACTAACTCATAGATAGAGAGAACATTTTGAGGGTTACCAGACAGGAGGCGGAATGGGGGGGTGCATTAAAACAGGGAAGGAATTAAGAAGTACAAATTGGTAGTTACAAAATAGTAATGGGGATGTAAAGTATAGCATAAGGAATATAGTCATTGTTATTGTAATAACTATGTACAGCGTCAGATAGATACTAGATTTATTGGGGTGACTACTTTCTAAGTTATAATGTTTAATCACTATTTTATACGCCTGAAACTAATATAATATTATATGCCAACTATAATTGAAAAATAAAAAAATTTTAAAAATTCTAAAGATTCCACTGAAAGACTATTAGAAACAATAAATGAATACAGTAGAGTTGCAAAATGCAAAAATAATATACATTTTCAAATATATTGTACTATAAAATTTTTTTAATTTATACCTAGGAAAACTTATTAACATCAACAGAACACATTTTTAAAAATTATCAGAGTGCTTTTTCCCTATCCTGGTTTCTGATGTTGTGGCCTAGCAATGTTCTACAATTTTTCCAGTACTAGAACAATAACACACTCCTCTTCATTATTCAATGAACATCCTGTAAATAAGCTAATATCCTTTGATTTTTTAATATTGATTTATTTTTCATGAAATAGAGAGATGAATCAAAAAGTAACAGGAGGCTTATATGAGCTCTAAAATACATAGAAAACATCACAAAACATTGATTTTATTTGTTTAAACAATATAAATTAAATATTAAGAAAATAAGACAATATGTGCATCTGACTTAAAAACTTCTATGATTAAAACAGTAAAATGGAAAGATATTCTCCTTTCTATCACAGTACTTAGGTGCATTTCTCTGGAGAAAACAACTGTGTTTATATTTTTATATATTCTTTCAGAAATATTTGATATCGATTTAAGAGTGTATAGATATATATTTTTTCTTTGAACACAAGTGGGAGACTCTACTCATAATTCTTCACTTTGCATTTTTTATTTCATCATAAATGTTGGTTATACTTCCATATCAGCCCATGAAAATCTATCTTACTCTTTTTAATAGTTTCAAAGCAATTCAATGGATGAATATATTGTGCTTTATTGTACTTCATTCAGTGTCCTATTGATAACTGTTTTCATTAATAGTCCCTTATTATTACAATAAAAGTTGCAATAAATAAAATAAAATTTTTAAAAAGCTGCAATAAAAATTTCTGTCCTATAGAATTTTTGTGTTCAATGTATATTCTTTCTCAACATCTTTGACATTACTTTGTACTGTAAATATTTCATCTCTTGCCAATTCATTGCTCAAAAAAAACTCATAAATGATTCAATTTGCTTTTATTCATGAATGATGGTGAATAGCTTTTCACATGGTTAAAATTTTTGTGAACTCTATATCGATGACCTATGTCCATTTTCCTATTGGCTTTTTAAAAATTCATTGTTGAAAATATTTAAATAGGCCTTCATATTCCAACTTTGAGGCTTACTGCAACAATACAGGATAATACAGAGTTTGCAATATACTCAGGCTCTCAGAGAAAGGGCTCAAAGCAGTGGTTAGCAGCTTCGATTTTTTTCCCCAAACCATTACTAGTAAAATTAATATGATAACAATTTAGGTGAGATCAAACATACCAAGAAAAAACGTTACCAAATTTGAAATGAGTTGTCAAAGATATTTGCCACAAATAAATTTAACATTTTCTATTAAATGTAACATGGTATCGTGACTAGTGTCTATTTTGTCAGCACCAATCCATGTGTCTTCAGATTAAGCAGATGCTACAAATTGCCAGTTGCAGAAATGTATGGCTTATAAATTTCCAGCCAAAAATCAAGACAATTTTCTTCAGCATGGTGATTACTGAAGATGTTCCTGGCTGATTATGATCTTTCACAGAATCTATAAAACAACATTGGGAACATAATTGTAAGATCCTGAAGAGATAAATGGGTAAACGCTAATAAAAATATTGCAAGGTGTTCTTTGTTTACAAGACAACATTAGATCCATTAGGTAGCACAATGCTTTTTCAAAAATCTAAAGCATATTGTCAGAGCAGATATATATTTCTTTAACATTTAGAGTGATCAAAATATTAGAGAAACTGATGTTATAAATAAGTTATATGTTTCTAGTCCACTATGTCTCCTGGACTATCTTACATAATGTTCTATATTCTAGCACAACAACTCAGTTACTGTCTTGATAATAAGGGCTTATTTTGGGAGAAAAATCTACATATTACTCAGAAAATTATTCTATGAAAATTGCCCAACTTCTAGACTGTGTACTTCTTGATTTAGTTTTTAGCTGTTCCTTCAATAAGTCACAATAATTATTCATAAATTAATAAATTACACAAAATAGTTACTAAGTATATAAAAATTTATAAGGAAGCTTTTAAAAATGGAACAAAAAATTTTTTCCAAATATACGAGTGATTGATTACCTTCATGGAATCGATATGACATTAAAAAATATTCTTATTTAAGAAATATTTATGGTTTGATTACCATATATAAGGCACTGCTTTATTTGCTAGGATACAGCAATGAAGAAAATAGAAAAACATCTCTATCTCATAGAATTTCCATTCAATAAATCAAAGAGAATAAATTTTCATGGAAAATAGAAACCTGAATAAAAAGTAGAGTGGTAGTGCAAAGAATAACAATTCTCTCCAATATCTACCTCTAAGCTTTGTAAGATAAGAACTGATCTTCAGAACAAAACTACAAGGAAATTCAAGATTTTGAAGCATCCAAACAAATAAGACCACATTATATTAAATATGCTACAGTTGGCAGAATCTGGCTGCTATATTGAGTCTGACTTCTAAAATTAATACATATAGACCTATGTTATCCTTTTTATGGCATAATTTTACATTAAAATTAAAAACTGGATTTTATAACATGTCTCTAATTGCCTAGTTCTCCTGGCACTCAACATGGGGAACCACTGCCATTGGT
>NW_011888785.1:23130889-23132404 GCF_000151845.1 Pteropus vampyrus | reverse complement strand
CTAAAACAATATGCCAAAGAGGGGATTCAATCCACCTGAGGAATAATGAAAAATAAAAATTGATTGGTATAAGAAAATATAAGACTATATTAAAAGGCTATAGTGAATGTTAGGGGCTGGATAGAGAAAGATCTGTAAAATCTATGATATAAAGAAAACAAATAGAATGGGGAGGAGGCTGCTTTACCATAGAAATCCTCCCTTGAAAAAAACATATTTTATACATTGCTGAAATAAAAATTTTATAACAAGTTTTCTTAATGGGATGCGAACTCAAGAAAATAAAAGTCCATGGGTGAAAGAAAGATGACAAGGTGTGAAGGAAGATGGGAGAAATATATATGTATTTATTGCATGCCTATCTATTTCTCCCTTTACCCCTCCTTATTAGGAACCAGTTTTCCTTTAAGAAACTGTCATGTACTCTAAGTTTTTACTTATACCACATTTACCTAATGATGTGACAGCCATGCAGTTAGATGTAAGACTGAATTCACCCTTGACTCTGGAAACAGGATATTTCTCTTAACAACAACAATAAAAACAAACAAACAAACAAACAAAAAATAACATTTGTTCTGGTTAACCAAGCCCAAACAATCAGGGTAGAATTTAAGACTTAGGCCAGGAATACCATAACATGAATATTTATCTCCAACCGAATAACATCCATGTTGCCACCATGAAAAAAGCCTCCTGGGGCTGAAGATGGCATGCAGAGGTACAATTGTATCCCAAGAAAATCACAGTGAGTTGGCACTGAAGCTGTGTTCAAACCATGCCTGCACAGAACACTTCTGGAACTGTTGGGGATATAAACCAAAAAGTCCTTTTTATAATTCAGTAAGTTTGGTTTGTGCTTACAGTTTCTTGCATTTGGAAGTATCCTCATTGATATAAATAAGGAAGCAGAGGTGAAGTGGGGAGTGGTAGGCAGAAAAGCTGGAAGTTAAACTTGGTCTATTATTTGCATTTGTTTATTTGGAAATTCTCTTGAATTTTTTTGTATAAGTCTCCTGAAAAAGAATAGGTAAACAAAATTCTGGTTATATATCAGATTTCTGAATCTACGTCTTTATCTATAATTATATCTATACATCTCTAGTGTCCCTCCCTGGTTTTCCCTCAATGCTGGTATTCCTATGCCTTCAATTATTTATCTTATTTCACTTATGTGTCTATCATAATACAGATACCTCTATAATCTTTCTCAATTTATGCTATCAGATTGTTGCCTTCCTCTTAAGTTTGATCACTTTCTGGTCTCAAAATATTATTTAAAAGTATGCAGTTATTAACCCATTCTATAATTATTAACTACCTCAGGGATACCATAGTCAGAATCAGAAAAAAAAAAAAATCACAAAATAGGAACGTTTTATGCTGTATTTCTATCTCCTACTAGTCAACGAGAATCTAAAACATGAATTGTTAAAAAAAAAAAAAAGCCATGTAATAATATAACTCGAATACTGCTGAGCAGAGAGAATGTTGAATATTTAAACAAAATGCCCA
>NW_011888785.1:23119293-23130839 GCF_000151845.1 Pteropus vampyrus | reverse complement strand
GTGAAGATATTAAAAAAATTAATGGTATTTTTATTGTAATTACTTAAACTTTTGCATTTTATATTTGCCTACAACATTTTTTAATCTGGCAAGAACAAAACATGCTCCACAAATGTTATTTAGTTTGAACATAGTAATGTTATTTTCGGAAATCTGTTTGGATTTGTTGCTTGTACATAATCTTGTTTTTTATTTAAAAAAAACTATATTTCAACTTCTCTCTAAAACAATATGCCAAAGAGGGGATTCAATCCACCTGAGGAATAATGAAAAATAAAAATTGATTGGTATAAGAAAATATAAGACTATATTAAAAGGCTATAGTGAATGTTAGGGGCCATGTAATAATATAACTCGAATACTGCTGAGCAGAGAGAATGTTGAATATTTAAACAAAATGCCCAGAACCATTTTCAAAGTTCTCTAGACTTGTTATGTCATATCTGAAAGAGATGAATTTTAGATAGGCCAGAGACACCGAGGAAAAGAACTCCAGAATTTAAAACTGGATAACATTGTCATACACTATTGAAAGTTATAAAAAAAAAAGTTGCTTTACAACTCACTCAGTCCTCAGACCCTTATAAATAAATGATAATATCATGCATTTCACCAAGAAGTAAACAGAGAGAGTCTTTGAAGAATGTAGGCAGTTTCAGATGTATTCTACAATTTTACTCTACATTTGTCAGTAAGTGTGCATAGAAGTGTTACGCTTTCGATTATAATGAGCTTATAGTACAAGATTAGGATTCATATACATCAGTTTATCCATTACTGTTTCTCTATATAATTTTTTTATCCATGTTATTAATTATTAATAGTGCCATTTCACTTTTAAACATTTCATGGCTTGTAAGATAAGTTATATGGTCATGGTGTTTGTGGGGGTTAGCAATCATGTATAAATATAAGAAAGGCTAACTAGAGGTAAAATGAGCACTCTGTTAATACATATAACAAAAATAATCTTCCCCTTGCTATCAAAACATCTGAAATAGATTATGAAATTAAGGAGTTTATTGACAATTGAAAGACTTCATCCCACATATTCCCTCCAAAAAAGTATTAATTAATTCTTATTCTTTCTTATATGTTAAAGTGCAAATCTTCTGAGTTAAAATAACCAGCTAGTTCTTAATCATGTCATCAGTACAAGACATTGCAACAATTAGGATGGAGAAAAGAAACAAGAGAGGGCAAGCTGAATAACATCAGCATGTAATCCAATGGATTTTATTATTTTACCAACCAACCTTTCCATTGTGATGAATGATAAAATAATGAGATAACCCCGAAGCAAGAAGACATCCTCCAGAAATGTTTATTCATTCAACAAATATTTATGCTCACTTGTAAAGTACCTAGCAATCTTCCCCTGCTTTATTAAATCTTATCCCACTTTATTAAATTTAACAAGCAGCAAATGGAATTTTTCTTTTTGTTTCATGACTCAGATGCTGTCCTTAGTATCCCCAAAGACCTCAATCTAAACCATAGGCCACATATAAAGTAAGGCTCGATGTTGTAAAATGTGCCTTCTTTGGAAACTGTACTGCAGCTTTGTGTCTTTATGTGGAACCAAGAACAACATCCACTTACACAAACTGAAAATTTACGAGTCACATGTTGTAGTCTAGGCCATGGATTTTATGTGATTTACAGCTTTGGCTATTAAGTTGAAGATTTTACAATCTGTTTTATTTGTTAGAAGTATTTCTCCTGTTAATCTACATTATGAACAGCATCCTCATAAGTAGAGCTACTACTGTATCCTTCCCATTTTATTTTCCCTCATTTGCTTGTATGTATAAACAAAAATAGGACAGAAAACTACAAAATGGCAGTGCTGCTTGGATGCCTGACTGACTATGAAATGCTTAACTATAAGGAAGTTGCTAGGAAGCTGCTGCTGCTCTCACTATAAATTAGCCAGTCATTTCAACCAATCAGATAAACAGTCTTGCATGGGATGACTAGGGGATTTTGAGCTCTTCTTTACATTATTTACTGATGATCACTTTCCTAGCTATGTTTCAATTTGATTGAAATGAATATATTTCTCTTGCCATCTTATCTTGTCATGTGGTTCTACAGTATATCGCTAAGAAATTGTCACATAAAATCTCAGGAAGGATGATTTCAATAAGGGTAAAAATTCATCTCTTATTTTCCTCATTTCTTTAGTTTCTTCTTAGAATGGGATTTCCCCAGAATCTGTGACCGAAAGGAAGATAGTTATTTATGTTTGTTTCGTCATGTTCTGTGTGTGTGCGCGCGCGCGTGTGTGCGTGCGCACGCGTGCGATCTCTCACCCTGAAAAGGTATCTGTAGTTAAATCAAAATTCTTTTATTTAAGCCCTGTTTCTGCTGTCAATGTGAAGTAGATGAGTCAACTGAGCTGCTCTCTCTCACATCCTTTATTTTTGCGGAACGATGGTAACAATTCCTGTGCACCCTACCTCAATGGCTCTTCCTCGGGATCAGGTAAGATAGCATATGAAAAGGATTTTGAAAAATATATAATACTACAAAAAATGGAAGGTAGCATGATAAAATTTTTGTTTTTTTGTTTTTGTTATTTCCCTGTAATCTATAGCACTGTTCAATGGAACCTTCTGTTGTGGTCAAAGGAATAGGTGAAAACATGCCTATGAGCACTTGGAGTGTTGTGAATGTGAGTGTAAAACTACATTTTTAATTTTATTTAATTTTAATTAAATTTAAATGAATACAGTTAGCTAGCAGCCATTGTATCAGAAAGCACAGCTCTAAAGCATTACATGGTTTTATTATTACCTTCTAAGACTGTTTTTAAATGTTTGCAAATAATCAACCATTAACCTAATAATGCAGGTTCGTCTAGAGTAGATAAGAATTAATAAGACTTAGATTAAAATTTAGCCAGGGTAAAACATTCCAGGTGGGAGACACAGTGTGATCATGTTATGATGTTACCTCTGCCTTTCTCCTCTTCCACACAGTGAAATCCTAATTGTTTGTCTCATCTAACTCATATATTGCCACTTTTGGAAAGCAATCCCAGAAGCCTTTCTCACAAGTAACCTTTCTCTGTCATAGAACACATCACAGCCTGACACATTATAATTGCTTGTATTTGTGTCAGTTTCTCCTTTAGACCTTGAATACCTCCAGGGAGATAGTCTTCCTATTTATATCTTCTAGTATTTATTTCTTGTGGGGTCCTGAATAAATTTGAATGAATAACATAAACTCCTTTCTTTTAAAGAACTCATTAAAAAAGAGAGGGAGATATTGAAATAAATCTTTATTATTCTACTTGCTATTCTAGTTGATTCATGCTATAATGGAGACTTACTAAAATGCAATGAATTAATGAATAATAGCTTTCTGTATGTAGGAATGGAAAGAAGCATGATAAATATTTTGTATTTTCTGATACAATTTAGTCTGTGCTGATTTGAAGAGAGCTACTAGAATAAAGATTGGCAAAAACAACCCAAATGTAGTAAAACGGGGGTAATAAAAAATTATGGTAAGAGCGAGATAATCACTTTGTGGAAATTAATCCACTGTCAATATGATTGTGTCCCTATAAGAGATCCCTGAACTACTTCTAACTAAATTTATAGCATGGGCAATCACTAACCTGAAGCTATTTCCCCTTCTATAAATGCAGAAGTTGGATGGGTTTGAGTAGTATTTTCTAAAGGGTCTTTTATATACCTTCCTGAAATGTTAATATTAAAAAGTAGTTTTTGTAAGCTCTGAATTAATTAAGTAGGTTTATTAGAATAGAACTTCCCAAAATCTGTTACAGGCTAATGTACAAGTAGGCTTAATAGAGGAGGCCATCATGTCTTTCTCAAAACTACCTGAAACATAAAGCCGGTTCATCACTTATGAATATAGCTACAGTTTATGATAATAGACATAAAATTAAAAGAATCAGGTGCTATAAAATAGGATAACCTACTATATATTAGGTGGCCTGGGAATACCTCTGTGAGATCAGAAGTGTGACAAGAATGATGAAAAGAAATCACCTAGAGGATGGTGACAGGCATTTCAAAAATAGAAGCAGTATGTACAGATGCCTGGTGAAAAATAACTTGGTCCATTCATTTTAGGTGCTGAAAAGCCACAGTGCATTGAACCTATGAAGTAGAAGATATTTCATAGAGAGGATAAAAAAAGCAAAGTGGCAGAAGTAGACAAGGGCACTCAAAAATAGTGCTATATAGTTAATCAGTGTACTACTTTCTTCATTGAGAAAACCTTGATGAGAAAGAAAAGGTCAACTGAATTAAACAGTGTGTTTAATGACATGATTGATTTTTTTCATCTGTCATAAGTACATTATGTCATGGCAAATCTGTAAAAACAGTTCATAGTCTGGTACTAAGTAACTCCAGGATCTTAAACTTAATTCTGAGTTTCTTTAACGGAAAGCCGCTGAGAATCTTTACACAGAAGTGATATTCATTCTACAAAAATTTACTGCAAATGTGATAAAAGTGAGATGGATATTTCTATCCAATGCTTACATTCGCATATCTAAAATGTAATTATACCTGATTCTATTGCCAAGTCTGACTTCCTGCATAGGTCTCGTGAGGAAGGAAAGGAAAGAGAGGGATTATCCTTTTGGAAGTTTTAATGCCTCCCACACATTTTTTTTTTTTTTAAGTAGGTATACAGTGTTTAAAATTGCCACTTAAATACTCCTATTTTCTTATCCTTCCCTTTCATTTTCTTCTGACTGTTCCTGTTCTATACAAAAATGGAGTGAATAAAAGACTTATTTGGTCAGAATCTGTTATATCTCATCTCTTTCGTCTATTCCACATTAAAATTTTTCTGAAGAATCAAATTTAAATTAATTCTATTTATTTTGACACAGACTTTGAGTTTGGAAAGTTTGTTTGTTTGTTTTTCCCCTACTGTGCAGCCATTCTATACTACTTCTCAATAACCTGGAAGCAAAGTATAAATGTTCAAGGGCTGTGCAGCTTTTTCTTGAATGCTCTGAAATTTCTTTCCTAAGGAAGAATAGCCTATTTAGAACTGTGTGTAGCGCCATCTCGTGACAAAGGAGGCAATTGTTTTTAGTGAATAGAACATCTGCACATTAAAATCTGATGCTTTGCAAAATTCACACAAAATTTAGAGGTTTTATAAAGTCAGCAGGAAGTAAGGAACAGATATGGGTAACTTGGTGTTTTCACGATAATTTTTTACATGAAAACTTGAAGTTAGAAATTTAAAACAATAACCTTTGAATTATTCAATTTTAAGAATCTTCTCCAGAAAGTTGTATCCTGTTTGTACTCAAAAATATGTTAGATCAGTACAAATGCAAGCCAGAGGTTTCATGAGGGACTTCAATATTTAGAATCTTCCCAGGGTAAAAGTTTCTAGATATTGGATCACAATTATTTCATGTTGTAGAGAGTGCAGGTGATGCTTTTCCAAAAGCCATCATCTACAAGCAAGCTAAGAAATTATATTCTTGATTTCAGTACATAACTTAGAGTTAGCACACAATTATTTTGAACTAAACATACACGTTAAATAGAGTTCCTGCATATATGCATTTGAACACAAAGTTCTAATTTAATTGTTATTATGGTCCTTGCTCCACTTAGCACTTTTGTCTGGAAAACACATTTAAAAAGTATAAAAAGTTTTGAATTTTTTAGAAGAGAAATATTTTCTTTTAAGGTGGAAGAAAGTAGTTTTCTGCTAAATATTATTGAAAAAATGCATTATGTAAAACATAATATTCTGGGTTCTGCTATTTTAGTCACAAAGTTCTCAAATGCTGATATGTGTCTCTTTGTTTTCCCTTTTCTAATGAAGTAGAAATCCTTGATTAAATAAATTAAGTAGCTGACAATCTAATAAACAATTAAATATAATTTTATACATATATTTTTGCTGAAGAATGCTTTTGTAGTCAAACTCTGAAGGAGACACTACAGGAAATTTCAGGAATAATATGTTTTTAAAAGAAAATTTACATCTTAACATCAAGAAAAAGATGTAAATTAATGTAGATCTACATAATCACTACCATAAGTCTCTTGTACATTATTATTTTTTGTAGCTTCAGAAGTGATAAATGTATTAAAAATTTTCTTAATTTCTACTCTTACCCTATTTGTGGAATGGAATTTTCCTATACAAATAAATGTGGGATCTGCTACAGAAAGTGAACAAAAGAGCTCATTTTTCTAAAAGAACTGCTTACTTGTGAAGTCTTTTGATAATTCAGACATCTGGACAGCTGTGTTTAATCTCTACTTAGTTTAACTACTTGCATTCAAATTTTCTGAAGAAATTCAAAACGAAGAGCATGGATACTCAATTTTATCTTTAAACATTTTACTATTTTAACGAATCAGCTAATTTAGATATAAGAATAAGACCTAGGCTTAACTTGCAGGATTGCTACAGCCACTGCCCTAGTTCCTGAAGAAGAAGCAACATCAAGATGGTGTCCATAATTTTTTCCAGGCTACTAAAATCTACTGCCATGGCAGCAAGTTGCTTTAAACCAGTGGGAAAGTCTACAGAAGTTTGAGACAAAAAATCCCTTTTTTACTAACATTTCTTCATAATGTAATTTTTAAAGAACAGCAAAACATGGATCCCCAAAAATCTTTGCTGAAAAGCAACCTTCGGGAGAGAGCTTGCTTCCCCTTTTTGCTCTCCTCCTTGATGACACACCTAGAAGTTGGCAGTATGTAACCTAGAAGAGAGTATTCACCAGGACGCAGCCTTGCTGGTATCCTGATCTCAGACTTCCAGCCTCCAGCACTATGAGAAATAAATTTATTTTGTTTATGAGCCACTCAGTCTTTGTTAATTTGTTATAACAGTCTGAAAGAACTAATACAATACCCAAATGTTTTTTACTAAAAACAGAATAAAAAACACTATTTCATCTTTAATTACAACAAATATTTAAACACCCTAAATGAATTCAGAAGAGAGTGTTGTAGAACTTAAAAACCATTTCTTGTAAACTTAGCATGCTTTCTCTTACCTCCAAGGCTTTCTCCAAGATCTACTGAAATGCCTCCAAAAGCCTCCCATTTCCTTCAGCTTATCAAATTCTACCTTGTTTTAGACATCAGCGTAATTATACTCCAAATAACTTCCTTGACCTGCCCCAAACCAAAATTATTATTATTTATGATAATAAAATAAAAGAGAAGTGATGGTTTTGGCACTCCTTCTATGTATATCCTAAATATTGTGTACAGGCATATGCATATGTCAGAGATATTGAGGAGTTTGAACCCAAACAGCGGCAATAAAGCGAGTTTTAATCTTTTTGCCGAAAGGGCTTGCCATCAATTTGTAAAAATGCAACCCCTGTGAAATTCAATAAAGTGAGGTATGCATCTGCTCACACCATCAAAACATATCCCATGTGTTTCCCATTGCACTACAGAAGGAAAGAGCTCTGCAATACCAGCACCTACCACTATAAGACTAATTATGTGTAAGAAAGTTTATTAATTCAAATAATTCTTTTGCAAAGTGAATCATAAACCAGTCAAAGGAACAAATTTCTATAATTTATCTATCTTTGTGTTAGCATTTTGTCTACTCTTTTTAAGTTACTCTTAAAGGAAGACATATTTAATAAGTTAAGTATATGTTAAGATAAAAGGAGAGAATGAGAAAATGAGAGAGAAGCATCAATTGTATTGTGTTAGCATTAAGTTTGAACAACTTCCTGATCAGAAAAGCATCTGGAATACTTACTCTTTTATAACAGCACAGTTCAATTTATATATTCTCTACTACTATGAAGATTTTTAAAAAGATTCTGTTTTTAATTGTATTATACTTAAATGGTCATGTTAACTAATTAATGCCGTAAAATAGGAGTAATGTGTTAAGGTTATACAGATTTTGTTGTGTGTATTGTTTGTTATTTGAAGCAGTGGCACTAGAAGAGAGAAGAATTTCGGAATGCTGAACAGGCAATTTATATTTCTCCATGGAGATCTGAGATAAATAAATTGAATATGGCTTGAACCATTTAAGATGCATTCAGTTGCAAATGCCTCGTTTCTGATTAAAAGCGGCTTAAACAATGGAAGTTTAATATATGACATAACAGAGTAGATGGTTCTAGACGTGATTCAATGACATCGGGCCCCTGGTTCAGCTTCCCTTAACGTTCATTTGATGTCCACAAGATCAGTACTGAAGCACCAAACACCGTCACTTAGACAAGACATTTCATAGGAAAAAGGAAACAGGGTTCTCCTTAAGTAGTCTTTGCATCATAGAAGAAGCTCTTCAGAAGAATTCTTCATTTCCCTTATCTAGATCAGGGATAAAAGAACAGGAAATGAATCTGGCATTTTCAGCCTTTAATAAGAGAAGTGACTCTGTCAGCAAGGAACTAAAGTGTTTGAAAACAGTGTTCAGAAAGCAACTAGTGGATCTGAGGCAATAGTCTTTTGCCAAAATACAGACCTTTAGTCGTCAAACTGTATAAATTGAGGAAGCAATTCTCTGCAAGATGTAAAAATAAAAAGAACAAAATTTAAACTGATCAAAGATGAAGTGTGATGAGTCTCTCTCTCTATATATCAATATTTCTCAAACTTCATGTGCATAAAAATACATGGGGCATCGGTTAATTGCTCTGGCCTGAAAGATACTGTATTGGAACTCAGTATAGAGTTGAACGCTGTCAAGGACAAGAATGTTTGTTCTAAGCCTATATTTTGAGACACATTCTACACTATTAATATTCTCAAAATAATTAATCTTGATTTTTTTTTTTTTTTTTTTACTAATATCTCCAGTTGAAATTCTCCAGCAGTATGCTTATTCCAATCCAGTAGCATTTATTAGCCTCTGAAGTGGTTTTCTCTTGCTGTGAGATCTCAAGCATAATTAGTTAACCTATTTTATCACAGTCATCCCTATTCAACTTAATCTCTGCATTTGACCACAAGCCCCTGAAAGCTTCTGGGCTAATGCCCTCCAGTTAAAAACAAAAAAGTCCATTGCCTCACTCTCTCACTAGTTTTAATTAATTAAAACTCCTTAGTCATCAGGAAGTCATATGCTCCGCATGCCCCTGTGAGAGCTCTACTTCTCAAATACCCTCTTTTTTAGGAAAGTTAATTCACCACATTGTTAAATTATCTCCTGTCTTTGCTTCAAATGCCAAGGTTTTATTTACCCCCACTTTGCCTGATTTAGATGCCTTAAAGGTCTAAAATCATTTTTATTTAATATCATAACCCATGAAATAGTCAATTATTTTTAATATTAAAAGAATATAATTTTCTCATAATAACCAAATAAAATTACATCATTGATTTAACAATGATTGAGTAAGGATGCCAGAGATAAGTTCAGTCAATTTGCAGTGGCACACATCTTACTGTTGTGGCCATAGCATTCTCTCCATTATTTCTATTTCAATGTCAGATATTTTTCCCTTGATTTCTGTCACCCCAAATTCTGATCATAGGTTTCATATGCTATTGATCCGTTATACAACTGATTGTAGATATAAATAAAAATAAATACTCTCACTAAAAAGAATGCTCAGAATGAAAATTTGATTTAATTATGTATGTGAACACATAAAGAAGAGGTTTTTTTAAATACATTCTAATGCTTTATGATTCCACATGATTGGTGCTAATAAATACGAGGGCAGCAACTGCCAACTTTTAGCTCTGTACTTCAAGGATAGCACATTGTCTGCCACCCAAATATGCACTCAGCAAGTCATTCCCTTACATCTCTTCTTCTACAACTTAAAAATTTTATATATCATAGAACATTATATTAAAAATATTACTGACGCACCTCTTTTTAGCTCTACTCTGACTTATACAAAGAAGCAGGTATTATTTTACAGAAATAATCCAGAAATAAGAAGATGAAAAGTTCAATTTTTATCTGATTGATTTTATTTGTTGCTAAATTATACAACTTCAGCAACTGTCCACAAACCAGTTTCCTAAGGTTAACTCAGTAATAACTCCAAAAGTGCAAAATTCAAGTGAGATTTTAGTTTTAAAGAGTCCTGACTTTATCATCATAGAATTTTCTAAATATCATATTTACATTTAAATGTAATATTCCCATTTGGCTGATGGCCGAGAAATAGAAGTATTGCTCAGCCATAGAATGCTATTTGTCAGAGTTTTGTAAATTCTGTCAGTGTGTTTCGTAGACAACTTACAGAATTTTTAACAGTGGGGGGAAAAAAGGTTAAATTGTCAAATATGTAAAATAAATTTTGGTTAGGCAAAATCTAAACACTTAAAAAAAAAAACCTGTAGGACAGCTTAAAACGTGAATGTGCTTTCTGAAATTCTGTGATTATGAGTACGCAGATATGTAGAGATAATATTCTAGTATGCAACATATCAGATTATTTGACCAGAGATAATATTCTAGTATGCAACATATCAGATTATTTGAACTGTTTTGTTCTATTTTACTTCAAAAATCCATTTTCAGCTAACTGTTAAAAAATTCGAAAAAAATGTTTTTGCTACTAAAACATGGTCTGAGAAGACACAATGGTCCCAAGGTTGTAGCAGAAGCAGGTTCTTCTCAGCTGTGAGCACATGTGAGTACACAGCACGGATAACTGGAAACTAGCTGTGAATAATCCTAGAGTGTCTGGATTGTAAGAAAGGTGGGAGTTGGTTCATAGTAAAGATGGGATCTTCTGATCTAGACAACTTCAGAGAAGCTAAAGAAGAAAGAAATTTGGACAGCACCAAGATGCACACAACATTGTTCAGGAAGGGAGAGGCTAAGAAAGGAAGTGTCTATATTCTGAATAAAGGGAACTCCAATGACATGGGGTTTTGTGAATTTGAGGAAAATAGTTTTGATATGAAGGGATACAGTCTAGGATATCATGTTTCCAAAGTAAAGTTCAAAGAATTAACTCTCTCTTGGTCTTATAGATAACCATTAAGGAAGAAAGGCATGGGAGAGCTGTTGTCAACTAAAATATGCATTTGGAACTTGTGGAGTTTTAACTTATCCTTTTGTATGCACATAATTTGTAACTGAGATTCCTTTATAGCAGAGTTCCTCAAAGTCCAACTCAGAGATCACCAGCAACAGAATTACATTTTAGGAAAATTTTTTAAAAACGCTGTCTCCACACCTAGAGCTATGAAATTAAAAGCTCTGAAAGTAGGCATAAAATTTGCATTAAATAAGAAACCTCAATGTAACTTTATGCTTATTAAATTTTAAAAAGAACTACTTGTTATTAGAATGACAGATTTTAAATTCCTTAATGTTGCTTAGTGCATGTGCCAATTTGTAATGAAGTGTGTGTATGCATGGTTGGGGTAGGGAGTGTGCTGAAGTTTGAAAGAAACAGATAGCCTGGGAATAGGTTATGGAAATAACTATTTTCTTGAGGATGGAGAATGTTGTGATCAGATAGGGTGATAGAGAGAAGGGATATGAACAAGCATTGGCAACTCTAAAATGTCTTATATTTATGGATGCTTGATGGCAGTGATTCACTGCATAAATCT
>NW_011888785.1:23109150-23117953 GCF_000151845.1 Pteropus vampyrus | reverse complement strand
GGCATTCTTAGATATCATACAAGGAATTTAAGTTTCAACCAGACTAAAAACCTAAACTTCTTCTCTTTCTCCTTAATACACAGTAAATGATCCAACAAGTACAACATGAACAGTCATTTATATTCATCTTTTTTTAAAGAATCATTTGAATTTTAATATTGTGGCAGGGAATATTAATCTAAAAAAAGATATTAGACTTTGCTTTATGAAAAAATTGTTCCTACTCAAATATTATTGTAACTCATTATGATATCTACTTGTGTCTGTTTATTTTTTCTTATCTAACAAAGGGAGTTTTGCTAACTCCTGAGATAGCAAAACTCCCTCCTATTTTCTTTGCCAAACTACAAAGCTACTTGAGCTGATGTTTTATCTTCTCTTAAACTTTAAAAGTATTCTCACTCCTGTCAAATGTGAATCTCTGCAGATGCCTCCAGATCCCTTCCAACTTAACTTCTTCACTTCTTCTGCTGTTCTCTTTGTCTTATGTCATCAGACTCTTCTTTCTACTGGATTAGACAATCAATATACTCTCATATTTTTACAAGAGTCCACAGGAAACCTTCTCACAAAATACCGTTCACTCCATATCCCACTCCAGCAATTACTCAATTTTTCTTCTGCCCCTTATAGCAACTTGGTATTTGACTTTCTTCTCTGAATTTGATTTCACTCCTTCCCCAGGAAAAATCCCTGTAGCACATCTATTTTCAATCTGTTCTTAAGTTCACCAAGACTTTGTCTCCTGTAGCAAAGAACATGCTCTCAAGAATGTTCTTTCTTCAGCTATTTTCAAATTTTCATCTTTAGGATCTTTTCTCAGAGCTCTTCCTTCCTTGAGTATCTTATGTAAATAAGTTGCACCTCTTATTCCAGTTATCTGCTAACAAATATTCTTACCCTGCCATCATCACAACCTTCAACTCTCAAGTATATATGTTTTCTTACTTGTTTGGTTATATCCTTCTTCTAGAATATAAACTCCATGAGGGTAAGTTCTATCACTTACATAGTGTCTAGGACATAATAATTCTCCCCTGCGCCAAATATTTGATGAATGAATAGATTGCTGATCTAGGTTCCGAAATCCTTTGAGTGCAGATAAAGCCTTAGCCTTCCTTCCCCAGTAACTGTTTATATAAACTAACAGGTACATTCAGTGCATATGGTACCTGGGACAACATGAAGAAGGGTCACTTTCAATCAAATGGAGAAATTGACACAGTTATGGTTTCTATTCTGTCTGGTCCTGTGAACTGAACAGGAGCTTCTATGGCTAGAGGAGAAAAGTCCAGAAGTAAACAGAACTAGAGTTAATTTTTGTTTTGATTTTGTTTGTTTGTTTTTTTCTTGATTTTTATGAGAGTCTTGGGAAGCATATAGTTAAGAAATGGTCAGAAGCTAGCAGAAAAAAAATGTGTGTGACTCTAGAACTAAAAAGAACTGCTTAAGGTCCTAGAGTCAAAAGTGTAGTTATGAATGAGGAAGAAAAACCTTGGGACCTTGAGGTCAGCAAAGCATCTAAAATCAATCATGGAATGCATTAGTGACTGGCATTATCCAATATCTTTCCAGCCAGAGAAGTGGACAAGTGAGAGTGAGAGTAAGAAAGAAAAAAATTGGACGGATATTACAGAGCGATCATCATTGACAGACTATTTCTGAATAAATGTGAGAAACCCTTTAAGAACCTCTTAGAAACAATGGTCTGACATTGAGTAGAACTAATTTCCAGCAATCAGACTAGTAAAGGTTAAAGTTGCCATCATTTATTTATTAAAATTAAATATGAATGCATATATACACATGATATGCATATTATATATAATGTGAACTAGAAGTCTCAGATAAAAAGTCTAGGACATTTGGGGGACATTGGTTAGGATCATACTCAAGGATTGATTTTCATCTTGGAGCATTGTGACCATTTTCTTTGCCAATTTTTAGTATGTGTTATGCCATCAGTTTCTTTGATCAATATGTCACTGTTTTAGTATCACTTTTCCAGAAAAGACTGTATTCTAAGGTTATCACCAGGCCAAGAACCAGGTGAAAGCAGAACTGCTTGAACTGCAGAATTTATTATGCATGTCTATGCCTCACTAAAGACTGTGAGGAAGCTGGCCCTCTGAACTATAGATCATTGCCTTTTTGCCATGTCTGACATAGATCTCAATAGAAGCATTTTCTCATATTAAATTTCCCAAATATCCAGCAGATAATAACAGATGGAAAATCATTACACTCTATATATAGCTTCCCAAATCTGATTTTATTGAACTCCAATTACATCAAGCGTAATTTGAATCTCTACTAAAATTTTCATATGCTCTAAATAAATAACATAACAATGGCAGTTTTTCTGAGAATGAAGGAAAGTCTGACAGTGATACGTTAGGAAAAAGATATGTATAAATCTAAATTTCATTTTCCCCTAAGAAGTTGTAATAATTATGATTTGAAGTATATAACTTTTATGATATTTATTATTAGAGATGGAATACATAGGACTAAGAAAACATAATATACTCACAATACGTAATTATGACCAAAAAATTAGCTTTCTGATACAGTACAGAGAATAAAACTAATTAGCATCCAGAAAAATCTATATTTACAATTCAAGAGCAGTGTATCCATCTCAATAATAATGGAGAAAAAAGACTGCTGGCTGCTTTATACAACAAAGAAATTATGAAAAATGCTCACAGGTAAGCTTTCAAATTCTACTGGTTTTATATAGATCAACTACAGTCTTGGACTAATTGGCCCTTTACATAGAAGAAATTTAAGTCCTAAGATTCTCAAAGGAAGAAAGATTTGATGCCTCCAGGAAGATACTTTGAAAAAGTATTGAGAGGAAAGGAGATGTATTACTAGCCACAATGAGTTAAGAAGTAAATCAGGGAGCCTCCTATATCTCCCCGTTTAAAGTTTTGCTTAGAAAATATGACATTTGTTTTTAGAAGTGTGGTCGACAAGATCTCCTGAACATCTTTAAAATAAAAAACACAAAAAGACCTGAAGAGAGTGTTTGTGGGTAAAAGTATATACTATTTCTACAGTGGGTGGTGGGCTTGGTGGCGGGGGGGGTGATTTATTTTACAATTTTGCTTTATTTCAAATAAACATGTTTATATGTATATGTGTATATCTTTCTGATATTTTTGTAACAATTATTAGGAAAGAAAATTTCAGGATAATCAGGATACAAAATTTCACTTATGTATTATAATCATAATTATAAAGAGCAATAAAGCTCTTGTGCATAGAAAAAACTAGAAAGAAAAATAACAAAATAGTAATAATGACTGACATTCATTTGTGGGAATGTAAGTGATTGCTTTTCCTCATTTTAAAAATATTTTGTAGTTTCAAATTTTCTATAGTATCTTTTCATAGAACTTTTACTTATTTAACTAATAGAAATAAAAATAAAATAAGACAGAGTTGAAAACATGTCCATATAAAAATAGAAATGGAAACTATGTCTACACACGAATATTTACATGCTTGCTAACAGCAGCTTTCTTTGTAATAGCCAAAAACTGGGAACAACTCGAATGTCTTTCAATGAGTAAATGATTAAACTATGTTATATCTTTATAGTGGGCTTGTACTCTACAATAAAAAGAAACAAACTATCGATATATATAACAATCTGCATGCATCTCAAGATTATTATGATGAGTGGAAAAGTCAAAATGTTGTATACTGTATGGTTCCATTTATATAACATTTCAAAATAACAAAATCATAGGGCTGGAGAACACACTAGTGGTTGCCAGCGGCTTGGATATGTGGAGGAGGGTGAATGAGACTATACTATAAAGGGTAGCATGAGGGATGTAATGGAAATGATGTATCTTGGTTGTGGTGTTAGTCAGATGATTCTACTCATGAGATACAAGACGTAGAACTATTCACACACATGGTATCAGTATCAGTTTCCTGAGTTTGATGTTGTACTATGTAAAATGTAAAAATTGGGAAAAATGGGTGAAGGGTACATGAGACCTCTTTGTACTATCTTTGTAATATCCTGCGAATCTTTAAGTATTTCAAAATAAAAAGTGTAAAATTTTTCTATGGTTCTGAATTTCCTACAGTTGAGACTAAAAGTTTGTTGAAACCCTAGGTGAAGACAAAACAAACTTTCCTTTGGGCAGATACAGTGCTAAATGTAAGTAACATTGGTAAATGACACAGATTTGGTATGTGATCTCAGGAGGCTTTCAATACAGTCGGTAGACAGAAAATGAAAGAAAAATTGAAATTAAATGAATACTTGACAATATTGGTAATATCTATGAAGGTAACAGAGAACTGACATAATAAATAACAGTGGAGTCCTAATTTATAAAGGTTGGTTAGGCAGGGAAGGACATTCTGGGTAGGTATTTAAGCTAAGACTTGAAATAGATGGCTACACTTTAATTAAGAAGTTTGCTAGATATGAAAAAGAACTCTGACTTCATAGAATGTGGCTTTGCCACAACCAGGAGCACATGTATATTTGATACACATTTCTACAGGAAATTGCTATATTCCCTCAACTGGAAGAATTCCTGGCACAGGGAAGGCACTTGATGTGTGCTGCACAAATTCCTGCTTAGCATTTCCATTTGTAGTATATCACAACCCAGTCCATTGTAGGTAGGGAAAGATAATAAATCAACAACAACAAAAAGAATTTTAAATGGACTTGCATTTCATCTTCAAAATTGAAGTCTAAAATTTAAAAATATTTGAAATAATGTTCTCACAGAATTATTTTAACTTATGGTTTTATTTAAACTATTTGCCCCAGCTCAGTTTTCTTATTATTTTTTAAATAGAATTTCATTCCTCTAGCTTACGGTTTTGCACTTCATGTATTATTAATAAAGAAAGACATAATACTTGCTAATGATGTGCCACTTTTGGTGGATTTCAGTCTACCTGATTCAAAAAATAGATAAATATTAAATTTCCAGGAAACATTATTTAAAACTTAAAATATAGTCTGATTGTAATAGTAAAATTAGTTTGATACTTTTTATGTTGTTAGAAAAGTTATATGCTAGGTCATCTAGGTTCCTCTATCAGTCCTCTGCCCTGTCACTCTTTGTGGTTACTTCTGAGTCATCTAGTCCTAGTTTTAGAATCTAGACTGATGATAAATCACTGTGGTTCAAAAATGTTGCTCACTCAGCTTCTGACTTTAAAGTGATGAGAATCTTTCAGGCTCAGCTTTAATGTCAACATTTAAAAATAATGGGTCCTTGTTTTTCCTGTTGCTAGTGGATATTTTTCTGTGTTACAGCAATTTTCAGTGAAAAATACAGGCCTATTGTGCAACTCTGTTTAACAGCTCAAAGTGCAGAAGCAGATTAAAATTCAATAAGCCTCAAGTAAGTTGTGCATCTATCTATAGTAATAACCTGAACAGTATTCATAATAGTATTACAAGCCTTATTACTTCTGAGGGCTTATCCAATGTAGGTATTATTTGTTTTGGAGCTTCATTTCACAGTGTGGTGAGCTGCTGCCCAAACACCACCACTGCTCATCTCCTCCATCATCGAATACAGCAAGAAATTCTAATAAAAATATTAGGTCGGGGAAACAGAGTGTTTAGAAAAAACGGTGGGTTAAAGAGATTAGTCTCAATTTTGAATTCATTAATCTGCCATCGCCTAAATTACATTTTTCTTCTTGAATTTTTGTAGACCAATGCGATTTTCATTAAGTAATAAAGATGTGAAAGATCTAATCTTGTAAATTACTCTGAAAGCATGAACACTTTGAGGAAATTCGTAGTTAAACATAAAAGCAAAAGCAAACTAGAAACTCAAGGAAAAAATAGAAAAACAATACAGTAAAAGCATCATTAAATGGTACTGTTATTCAGATATATTATTTAAACCACACAGCAATGGCTATTTGTATAAAAATATATATATTTTTTAGTGTACTAAAATAAAGTCTGGTTTGCCAGTAGTGCATCATGTGTGTCAAGCAGACACTCAAAGGAAAGAGGAGGAGGGGGATGAATATTAACAGCATCCTCTCTAACATGATAGACTATCAATTCTAAAATTAACAATTTTCAGAAAATATGAATCTGTTCATTCCTAAATAATATCAGGCATTCCCATAGTCTGCCTAAAAAATAATTGTGTATACAGTGATTTTACAATTTTAGTTTAATATTAGCATTTTCCCATGGGTTGCTGTTTTAGTAGTTATTTTTAAAACAAAAAGAAACCTAGAAAACAAGGGGAATTATTTTTTTAATTTGTTTTAATCTCACCGATAATTTATATGCTACTGAGAAGAGCAAGCAGAGTAAAATATCCATCTATCTCCCTAAGGCATTTTAAAGATTAAACTAAAGATCTGCTCAAGTCATATTAGTACAGATGAAATACTGTCTTTTCTAACTTTCCTGCCTCAGAGCCAATTAGTGATTGATTATGGTTAATTATAGAATACAGTATAGTTGTACAAATACACCGAGAGATGAAAAGTGTTTGTGTAGTGTACAATTCTCTTTTATAGGTTTTTATAATCTTTGGGCTAAATGACAATTTAAAGTCCACTGACTAAAGATCGCAAAACATACCTGTAGCTTAAAAAAAAAAAAGGTTTTTAACTTAATGCCAGCAAGAGATATCATAGGAATTGGATGTCCATATTTCTTAGAGGTTTTAGATTTGTGCTAGATTTCTAAGGAGGGATAAGAGCTAATTTTACATTGCATGCTATCAAGCATTGGGGTAAAACAGCGACTCAATGTCTTATTTATGTTTATAAAGTGGAATAATAAAGAGAGACTGGGGATATCATTGGTAAAAAGGCAGCAGTTACTCAGAAGAAAAGATGGTTATTCATTTTGTATCTGGGATGTGGTCTCGGCCTTGTTCTTTTAGAAACATTATGTTCTGTTGTTCATGCACCTGTCTTTTTGGAATCATTGTTGATATTCTCTTAGGAATATTATAATCTCAACAATTACCGTATTACAAACAACATATTTCTATCACAGCACTTGTTCACCTCCTCCACGAGTCACAAGATTGTAGCAAGAACAATACTAACAATTAATCACAGGTTGGAAAAGAAGAACTAAGTAAAATGTTTCTTAATATTAAAGTAAACCCTCTAAATGCATTGGTTATAGCAACTATGTGAAATAATTACAATATTTTTTCTAACTTCATTTTGCTGACCTGAAGAAAATCACATACATTTAATCTAGTCATACTTCACAAGGTTAAAATAAAGTTAAAGAAGCAAAGACAGATAATCAATACATTAATGATATGTTGCTTATTGTAATAAGCATTTACATGTTGTTGTAAATACTTTACTCACATTAATATGTTCTAAATACTTTAAATATATGAATTCATTTAATACTCACAGATAACTTTTTAAAATTTATTTATTTATTTATTTGTTTATTTTTTGGCAATGAGAGGCAAAGTAACTTGCCAGATCACACAGCTAAGTGACAGAAATGCTATTCAGCCTAAATTTGTCTGTCTCCAGAGTCTTTGCTTGTAGAGGTCACAGAAAAATAAAGTTCACATTACAAAACATCTTAAAGGTCCTTGTGTTTCATGTCTGGAGCTTCTGCCTTAGAGATTCATTTCTAGTGATGAGTGTTGTGCTGAAGTCATAAAGTCAGCCTTAGTTTTCTGAGTATAGGAAAATCTTCACCAATTTGCTTGGACTCAGCTGACAAAACTTATTTAAGTCTATGAGTCAATAACAGTTTCTTCTATATATGAATAGTTATAGAGCTGGGAGATTCACTGTAGCTCTTCAGGAACTTGGAAGTACAATATGTAATGGGAATGAAATAGTGGGCTTGTTTATTTTTCCCTACTTTCTGTCTATGATCTTTTTTATTCACCCAATTTTATTTAATTCTTTGAATAGAATTTCATAGTTGCTTTTTATAATTACATTTTCTTTAAGACAATTAGAATTTCAAATAATATTTCAATCCATGATAATCCTAACAGACATTTAATTGTTATTTCATTTTTATTAAATAACTCAATGTATATTAAAATTAAGAAAATTTTGAGATAACATGGTGCTATTCATAATGAATGCTTACTTACTGGGCACCCAACATGTGTTGCAAAACTTGTTCTAGATTGAGGAGAGTCACCAAAGTATACTCAAACCTTAGATCCTCACACATTGGGTTTGGGAAGAGAAAGAGGAAGGAAGGGATTGAAGAACAACAGAATGGCATTCCTGGTGTATTTGACACTGGGGGAAGCAGATCATTTTTTAACATCCCTGTTATAACAAAATTACTTTCAGTAACAATCATGACATGACATTAATAAAATAATAGCTAGAAAAATTATGGGCAGCAAAATTTTCTTTTATTGAAATATACATGGGTATATAAAATCATGCCATAATAAGACAAATAAGCAACATCACAGAACAAAAAGGCAACATAAAGTACTGGATTAATACTTCTTAATTATACTATGTACTTGTTATAAAACGACTGACACATATATTGGTCTATTGTAGTAATGAATATTAATAGTATGGTCTAATAATGAATAAGAATAATAATTTTTAAGTTAGATTTAATTTTAAATATATTATTCAAATTTAATAACAATTTTATTACTAAGCTAAAATTTGCATTTACCAAATAAAACTATTACGCCTTGCATTTTCTGCTATGTTTCATTGTTTAAATTATAAATTAAAAAAAAACTTTGAATGGTCACATAGAATGACAGAATTAAACTTAAGTTCTTTTCTTCATCTTTACAATATC
>NW_011888785.1:23014165-23108580 GCF_000151845.1 Pteropus vampyrus | reverse complement strand
GAAGGAAAGAAAAATGATATAATGAAAGAACTTAATTTTAGTTAACCAATTCTGATGGACTGAAATCACAGACAAAATAAATGCTATTTATTCAAATTAAATCTGAAAGAAATCTGAATTTAAAAATTAATTTAAATTGGTTTATATTTAAGATCATTTAAAATTCTAAATTGAAATTTAAAAGCATCTAAATTTGAATTTAAATTTAATTTAAAATCTAACAGTCAATTTAATTTAAATTACTTTAATTTAAATTAAATTAAAATTCAGAAGCATCTGAAATGAATCAGAATTAACTATAACATTCATCTCACATATAAAATGCCGAAATTTTCATTTCTAACAAGTTTTAATCAGGCTCTGCGTAAATTGGTAGCAGTCTGCAGAATGGTTTGACACCAAAGGTTAAAGCAGCCTAAAACACAATAACGAAAGTAAAAATGGTTGTTTGGCAGGAATTATTATCATGGGTCATATAATTAATGTCTCAAATCAAATTTACATTAGCCTCAAATATGAAATCGTAGGGTTGTAGAAAAAGGTCATAAGATAATATAAACTAAATATATTTCTATTGAAATTTTAATCTGATTACTGGTGATAAATTCATTTTTAAAGTGTCTGCATCAGTGTGGCTGTCCGTCTGCTGGCTGAACCTTGCCCACTGCTGGAGTGAAGTGAGAATCCATGGACTTCTCAATGCTCCTGGTGCAACTCCCTAAGCCCATACTATTGGTTTCACCACTAAAAACTTCCTGAGAAAAGAGTTTCACAAGAAAGTTGCAATTAGAATCTATCATTTACGCCTTTTTAAGAGATCAGCAAGAAAATTCCATCAATCCCCATATCCCTATTTATGTCAGTCACCACCCAAACGCCAAGCCTCTAAGTTCTTATCCCTCAGCTCTCATCCCTTATACCTCTGTAGAGCCTCTAATATGACTAAAGCTCCAATTTCTCAAACTTTTGCTATTCTCTCTGAAGTTATAGTCTGGCATAAACAAAATTCTCTTATTTCTCTGAAAGACTCCCAGATCTAGAAGTGTTTGAAAAAGTGTCTGCCACAATGACTGGATACCACTCCTGGCATTTAGTGGACAGGGATTCAGCGATGTTAAGTGGCCTTGATGCTTCAAGTCCTGCAGAAGAAGATTTCTTTTGCCTCATATGCCAGAGGTTCAATTTTGAGGAAATCTGTGGAACTTCATAAACCTCCCTCTTACCTGGTTGTCTTGTTTATCAGTGTTGTTTTGCTTCAAAAACAGGACAATTCATTTCATTCTTGTCCTTCATTGTCACTCCCTGGTAATTTTCCTTCCCTCTATATCTTGACTATTCCATTCCGTTAATTTCTTTATTTCTATATTTCTAACAAAGGTTTTATTATATAGAGTAGTAAGATTCACTCACTTTTACTTTACATTTTTCTTTCTAGATATATTTTAGAATCAGATATATTACTGGTTATAGCAGTTTAAATAATTTTCAAGGACACAGATATTTCTAGATATGCAATTATATTTAAATAATGACAAATTTTTCTTTTTTAAAAACAGTCCTTATTTCTCCTTCTTGACTGATGGAATTGACTAAGTATTATTGTTAAATTGTAGCCAATATAGCAACTTCTTTGTCTTGTTCATGACTTTTAAAATAATTACTCTAATTGGTGTTACTTTGGTGATACTTTTTACAGATAGTTTTTCTCTTTACCAGTTATAGGACACCATTTGTTATCTTTAACTTGTGAAAAGGCTCATATAAAAAATGAATGCTAAATTTGATCAATTTCAATTGGTCTCCCTGAACTTAGCATCCAACCTCTAGTTCTAAAACATCGAAAATAAATTCCATTAAAGTGCCCTTTCTCTATCCATTCTCCTGCCTTCCTCGGAGGCAACTATCATTAATTCTGTATTTGTCTTTTTTTCTTTTTTTTTTTTTGCCTAAACACACATGCACAATATTAATAAAGATCTCATTAGTTCCTGGTTGATTTCCAAAGACCTAGACTAGGCTTCCAGTAAAATACAAGATACACATTTAAGACTACTCTTAGGTGGTCTAGCAGCACATTCAATCATGAATTCTGGATAGACATATCCATATGAATAAATTTAGCCTGATTCCACTTATATTTCATTCTCCTTTATTTGACATCCTCAGAATATATTCCTCTACATCCTCCTCAATCCTCTATAACAAGGTAGATTGGCAAGATGCTGCATGTTTAGAGTATTCAAATTTTCTTCCACTCTTACCTTTCTGGACTATTCTGGAATATAATCCCTGAAGTATGCCTCAAGAAAGTAGTGTCTGAGTGTGTGTATATCAAAGAGTTGGAGAGGCTGTTGCTGAGAAAAGCATTCTCTTGCGACAACTTCTTTTAAGTGTAGTAATGGAAGAGATTTTTTTTTGCATTGGAAAGCCAGTTTCCTCAGATACTGGAAAAGAAACTTCTAGGAAATTTGAACTCTCACCATCATCTGAATGTATCCAAATGTCCTCAATATATTTCAATCTCACTCCTTAACTAGTAGTTAACCCAAGGACAATTAGTGCCTTATGTTAGTGCAGTTATTCTCAAACTTTTTGTTTCAGGGTACTTTTACCCTTTGAAAAGTTATTGATAGTCTCAGAATGGTTCATCATGTGGAGTATATATTTTGATATTTAATTTTTTAAACTTAAGACTGAGAAAATGTTCAGACACAAGAATATACCAACAATCTTCCCATTAACTGATTAATGACTTTATTTCACCTCATGTAGCTTTGGCCAAATTTCACTGAAGAGTTGGAAGAGAATGGGCATGATAAGGCAAATACTATCTTTTCCTTTATTATGAAAATAGTTTTTACTTTAAGGACCCTATGAAATATCTTAGAGATCTCTAGTAATTCCCAGAGATACCTTGAGAAGTGCTACTTTAGCACAAGAAACATGTGAAATTGTATATTTAACTGACATGATAACTCTACAACACATACAATCAGGGTTTGAGGCAGGATCTTCGACATGTCTGTCCTAGAGTTATACAAGTTATAGGATTCTTAGTCACCATAGAGTTTTTCTGATTTTCTACCCACGCTTTGAATTGGGGGTACAAGTTCCTAAGCATATATTTTAATTTTTGTAGTATTTCCAGTGTAATAAGAAACAATTATCTAACCCCATTATCTTTGCAATTACCATTTTTGACGTGGCAACTAAGTGCCGTCCCTTGCTTTTCGAAAGAAGTACTCTGCTCCTTGATTAATTAAGTAATTATTATGCTCACTGCATACTATGGATTGCTGGTGTCCCACTTCTCCTGGGAAGGTGGCTATCCATGTGTTCATTAAATATGTGATCAAACCAATACCAGATTCTCAGTCAGAGGGGTTATTTCCTATTGCCACTCCTGATACTATATTAAGCAGCATCCTGGTTGGACACAAGATACAAGATATTTTCAAAACTGTTTAAATATTCAATTAAGAGACTATTTTCAGAAGTGTTTGAAGGGTTAAGGGAACTGTCGGCAGCAGTGAGACTAGAATCCATTACCACTTCTAGGTACGATGTGTCAAGAGAGCAGTGTTATCAGAGCTTGGTGGGAGCTGGAGCTGTGAAAGGATGACAGGATCTGTGGCTGCTGAGGAACTTTGGAATCACAATAAGGTGGGCACAAGGGAGCAGAAAAAATTCTCTCAATCTTCTTCAATCTTCTAGCTCCAATCCTCTGACCTTCTTCTTCTTTTTTTTTTTTTTTTTTGCCTACCATTACCTAAACCCAAATAGGAGCCAGACAGGACAGAAAATATCTTGAGAACTCAAACTATTTTTAATAAAATATAGTGTCTTATAGTGAACAGCACAGATAATTCATGCATTCCATGATTGTACTATAAACCATGACTCCCTTGTTTATGGTAAAAGACAACAAATGGTCTAATATGATTTATTCTTTGATGGGATTATAAAAGCCTTTGGAATGAAAACACTAAATTCATTTTTATGTTTATAAGTGTTTCAGGATGTTTCAATCTACCAAGTAACAGATTTATAAGTCACATATCTTGTAAAATTTCTTGTTCAAAAAGCTAGAATAACTTTTTACATTCACACTATGACTTGTTATCTTCTAATAGAACACGATCACTCTAATTCCTTTCTCTCTGTTGCATCTGTAATTGTATGTCTTCTGAGAGTGAAGAGGCACAAGAGATACAAATCCAGAAAGAGAATCTAAATATCACAAAATACTTGAAGAGGGCTAGTTATTCTGATATCACCACCATAGATTTCTCAGAAGGAATTCACATAATGATACTTATTATATGTAATATCTGTGTACACGTGCATGTACATGCTGTGCACATTGTAACTACACTTACTAGTCTATTGCCAAGATAGACTGTAGTATCTGAGGAAGAAACTCTATCATATTTATTTTACAAACTACTTTCCAAAGTGCCTGGCACATATCAAATGCTCTCTAAAAATATGTTTATAAATAGCTATTATTCAAATTCTGCTAGCTTATTTAGTTAAACATACATATCTGTATTTTTTGAATCCATTATTATTAATAACACATGTGACAGTATCCAGATTACTAATGCTGGACTAGAAAGTAAGAAAGAGAAAGTTAACTCTCGCTTGGAAGAGAGAATTCCTGAAGCCCAAAAACACTAACTACAATGTTTAACTTGAAAAACCTCCAGATACTTATATACTTAAATTTTAGAAATTTCCACCTAACCCTCCACTGATGAGACATACGAAGAGGAGCAACAAGAGAGGCATTTTACAGAAATCGGGAAGAGAAAGAAAGGCAATACGTTTTTGTGATAGTCATTTGAAACTCAAACCACCTTCCCTACCATGCATGTTCTATTTTGGGGAAATACAACTGAAATTCTATTATAAAATTACAAAGCATAGGGGGAAATGGAGTACTTCAACCAGGCTCTCTAAATTAGAGGCTAGACCTACAGAATTTGGTTCTTTCTGCCACAAAATGGCCATTATGGTTACAGGATAAAATAAATATTCAGTCCATCTGAAGCTAAAGGTCATCCTGATTCATTTCACTGCCCTTGCTGGACTTCTGGAGAACATGACCCCCATTCCCAGTGCTGAAGCAGCAGCAGAGTGTGGTGGTGTCATTTAAGTACATGGTGGCAGCAGCAGCATTCACAGCTACAGAGAATCATGTGGGTTCACAAGGTCTCCTAACAAATCAGACCTCTTGATTCTGGTTTGGAAACGGCTGTAAAGAGGACAAACATAAATAAAATGTCATATTATAATATTCCAACCCTCAATTTTCAAATTCCCAAATCTGCATAGGAAGTATCAAATAATTCTAAGAGGGGTTAAAAATTTAATTAACAATAGGCCAAATTCTCTATTTAAAAATAAAATGTTTTAAAATAGATTATAAATTATAATTAGATATAATTAGATTATAAATTAATGGTTTAAATTATTTAGTTTCATGAGGAGTCATCTTCTTTCCTTAAGAAAAAATTCATTCTATGTAAAAAATAAAAATCCCTTAAGACCATCACAGCATGGGAGAGGGTGTGGGAGTGAATGGATACAAATCACTATTCAGAGATAATTTACTTCATTGGGAGCCCCCAAATGAGTAAAATTTAATTTCATACATATTAATTGTGGTAGTCATGAAAATGCTCCACTCAGATCTCCTACTGCAGAGGACATATTCAAATGGTAGGCCCTACCTCTTGTCTCTGAATTTTCTACCACTTTGTTTCCCTTATCTTCTTACTTCCAATGGGCTGCTCTAAGCCAGTGACTAAGAAAGGCCCATTCTTCTAAGATATAGAAATTTTTGATGGGGAATTTTGGCTCAAGACTCCTCATTAACCTGGATGAAACTTTCTTGGAACAACTTGCAGTCTGAGACTCTGTCTATCTGCCTTCCTTAACTTTTTCTTCACAGGGGTCTGGTTTCTTCTCACCTTTTCTTACTCTCTCATTTTCCTTCGTGGGTGTTTCCCAACAAATCTCTTGTATATCTGATTCCCTCTTGGTTTCCATTTCTTGAAGGACCTGAATTAATCCATTAAATGACTTTATCCCTACTTGAGATTTTCTGTATTAACTACATTTCTTCCAGTACAGAAGAATATATTCTTTCACTAGCCTTAGGGCTTAAAACTAAACATACGTAAAGAGTTGCTTTTTAAACACAAACAAGATTCAAGTCTTGGTGAATTCCATGGTGGGTTCCATTGTGGTCACTCCAAAAATATATGACTGTACACTAACTCTCAGAAATTCTGACTGTGACATTAGCTGAAAAAAGTTTTCAGATGTAATTACATTAAGGATCTTGAGATAAGATCAGACTTGGTTATCTGGGTGGGACCTAAATTCAATTCCTTATTAAAGATAGAAAACACAGATAGAATTGAAGCCATTTGAAGATGGAGACAGAGATTAGAGTTATTTAGCCAGAAGTCAGACAATATCTGGATCCACCAGAAACTGGACAGGCAAGGAAGGAGTCTCTTAGATCCTTTGGAGGAAATGCAGCCCTGTAATACCTTGATTTAGGCCTCTGGCCTGGAGAACCATAGCAGAATAAATTTTTCTTATTTAAAGCCAATGAGTTCAAGTTTGTGGTAATTTTTTTTACAATATCCCAGGAACTGATACACCCTGACAAGAAAGAACAGTGAGATGATCAGCTTTTTATATCCTTTAACTACCAAAGAGGTAGCTGGAGAGTAAAGTAAAATAGAGCATAAACCTTATAGCAAACCTAATAAAAACATCAAAAAGAAAGAAAAATTAGAAACAAATATCACTCATGAACATGCAGAAAAATATGCCACAAAATGTTAACAAAATAAGTCCAAAATAAACCAATTGACAATACATCACCAGAAAGTGGGGTTTACTTCAAGAATGCAAGTTTATTGTGTTGATCATTTCACAATACATGCAAGTATTAAACCAATATTTTGTACACCTGAAACTAATATAATGTTACATGTAAATTATATGTCAATTAAAAAGAAAATAATGCAAATTTAGTTCAACATTTGAAAATAGATAGTGATAATTGACCATACTAACAAAGAGAAAATGTCATATGACAAATTCAATAGATAAAGAACATTTGAACCAAAGGAGTCGGTAAAATATGCTACATTCGTGAATTTAAAGAGTCAATGTTGTCAAGATGTCAGTTCTCCATAATTTGGCCTATAGATTCAATAAAATATTAGTCAGTATCCTAGCAATTTATATGGACAAGTTGACTGGCTAATTCTAAAATTTATATAAAATTCTAAGAACTTAGCAAAAATAATTTTGAAAATATTACATACATACTGTTTGATTTTACTTCTTCTCTCTAATTTTAATCCTCACTATATAGCTATAGATATGAAGATAGTGTGTAATTGCCATAAATGTACATAAATAGATCAATGGAACAGAAAAGAGACTATGACTAGACCCAATGACTAAAGAAGGCCCATTCCTCTAAGATGTAGAATTTCTTTCATGGGGAATTTTGGCTCAACCACTCTACATCAACTTGGATTGATAGACCTATATTGACAATTGAACATATATATTCAATTGTTCTTCAACAGAAGAACTAAGATAACTTAATGAGGAAGAGATTATCTTTTTAATAATGGTGTTGGAAAAATTGGCTATATTTAGAGATAAAAATGAAAATGAATTCCTTTCTCACATCTGCACAAAAATTAATTCGAGATAGATTATAGATCTAAAAGTAAAAATTAAAGCCATAAAGCTCATGAAACAAAACATAGAGAAATATCTTTGTAAACATGGAGTAAACAGAGATTTCTTTGATAGGACACAAAAGCACTTAAGAATAAACGAAAATATGGGTAAGTTGGGCTTCATCAAAATTAATAAGCTCTTCTCTTCAAATTACAACATTGAAAAATGAAAAATCAAGCCATAGACTGGAAGAAATTATTTTCAAGACACATATATGAAAAAAGACTTGTATCTAGAATATATTAAAGAAAATATAATACATCCAGAATGTTAAAGGAAAAATACTCCTATAAGTCAATAATATAAAGTCAAACGGGCTACTAAAGACAGAAAAAATATTGAAAAGACACTTCACCAAGGAGTATATACAAATGACTGAGTGCTTGAAAATGTTCTCAGCAAATTGAAAACACCATTTGATACTATTACATATCATATTTTAAAAAGACTGACATTTCAATTGCTTGCAAAGCTATTAAGCAATTGGACTTTTTCTGCTTTGCTGATAAAAGTGTCAAATAATAGTACCACTTTGGAAAAGCAGTTTCTAAAATGTTAAACATAGAGTTACTCTGTGACCCAGCATTTCACTCTTAGTAATTTTACCAAGAGAAATCAGAAGACTTGTACAAGAATGTTCACTCATAATAGCCCAAACTGAAAATAACTCAACGCCCATCAGCAGATAAATGAATAAATAAATTTTGGTACAGTCTTGAAAATGGATTACTATTTGGCTGTAAAAAGAATGAACTACTGATAATTATAGCAAATGGACAAATCTTAAAAACATGTTTTTCAGTAGAAAAAAACAGATGCAAAAGAGTGGATACCACATGATTCCATTTAGTCAAAGTTCTAGAACAAGTTCAATTAACAATAGTTAACTCAGATTATTCATTGCTATGATTAGAGGGTAGATGGGGAAAAATGACTAGAAAAGGACATTAGGCAACTTTCTGGAGTTACCCATTTTATCTAGATTTGGATGATTCTTTACCATGTATAATTTGTCAATATTTTTTAAACAGGACACTTAAAATCTCTGTTTATTATGGAATATAATTTTACCTAATTTTTAAAAAAAAACGTTTAAAGATGGTAAGCAACTATTTGTCAAAACATGAGGTATAGTATAAAGAAGAATAATGCTAAAATCAAGGTAAAGAGAAGTTATGATAGGATACATTTTAAAAGAGATAAATTAAAAATAGACTTAATATGAAATTGTATGAACTCATAAAGGGTAGACTACAATTTTGCCTGTTAAATTTTCTGTCAGTGAGAAATGGGAAATTTAATCAGTTACTCTAATGATTTTCAATGTCTGATCATAGACATTTAGACAATTACTAGGGGGCTTCATGAAAAAAACACAAATACTTAGGACCTACACCTACATATTATGATTCAGCAAATCTAAGAAAAGTTCTGAGAGTCTGCATTTTTAAAGTATTCCTTCGTGATTGTTAAGCATAGTTTGGGATTTGCTGAGTTACAAAATTTATAGAATCTATAAGATAAGGCAATTATTCAGAAAATGCTCAGTAATTTCTGATACTAAAAATTAAAATTAATATCTTCTGACAATCCTCACAAGGAGGACCCTGTATAAAATGTGTCCTCAGTAATATCCTTATAAATTCAGGAATGAGTTTTTTAGAGGTGCTTCATAATACAATTACTCTTATAGGACCTCAATACAAGTGAAAAGCATGATGCCAAACATTCAGTTAAGATTACTTCTATCAAGTGGTCAATAAAGAAAATTTAAGTATGTAACTTTTGCTGCTTTAAATTTACTCAGGAGCAGATTTTTAGGCCATCTCAAGAAATAGAGAATGCGGTTTCCTCAGACAATTATTCATGATTTTAATTTCTGAGGAAGTTTTATATTTTTAAGATCATAGTTTTTAGTAAGTACTTGAATCATAGCTAATCTAAAAAACATAAATTTAGTATCAACTGTGTTGAATTTCAATCAGAAATCAGACATATATGGTCAATTTATGTTTAGTAGCTATAACTTTTACCATAAAATAGCAATTGTTTTGAAAATGAGGATCATTTCAGAGACAAGTCTCTACTTTTCTACGTTTATTTTTCAATCAGCTTTTCTAAGTAAGGGTCTTTAATGTTTATAAATGACAGTAACAAAAATGAAGATTACACTAAACCTTTATAAAATATTTTAAGAAGGTAATAGGCAACTAAACTGATTTGAAATGGAAATAGAATTTGGGAAAGCAAAGATTTTGATATAACAATTAACAGATTGTATTCTCATATGCAGAAATCCTATTTTCTTTTTGTGTACAAAATAAAATATCAAGGGACTTATTAATTAAGCATTCAAAGGATCTGGAGGCAAAGAAAATCTAACTCTTTAATGCTATTTCCCCAATTCTTACTCTCCTTTGTGACTACCATCAACTTTCTTAATTAATCGGCCCAAAATTATTATCTATAAAAAGTTTATCTAAACCAAATTCCAAAACAATTTTTGAGAAAGTACCCCTTATACTAAATCATGACCAACAAGACAAATACATAGAATAATCATATGTTCATCAAATTCTGGTGGGAGTATCAGAAAACCATAGAAAAGGAGCGTATGGATGAGAGGCAAGTAAAGTTGTGGTTACTGTCCTAAACAATTGGGCTTTCAGGTTTTAATATCTACTGATGTGTTATGATCCATTTTTTATAGTCTCTTAGATTAGGTATTTAAATTTAATTCTGTTTTTAAAATCTGTAAATTAACTTCTTCATTAAATACTTAGATGATACTTATATGAACAGGAGAAACTGATAGTTTATTTAATACCCCATATTTATGTTATTATTCCTTCTAAACTTAATTATCATATGAATTATAAATTGATAATTGCAGACTACACGAACTAGAACTAGCTCTACCATAGGAAACCAAACAATTTAATGTGTGTAATCTCTGCTAGATACCCCTCTTAATTAATCCTTCAAGAATATAAAAGTCTAAAACAGATCTGTTCAATAGCAATAAAAAAGCAAAAAAAATTAAAAGCTATGAGTATCATCAATAACTAAAACAACAGCAAAACTTCTTGGCAGGTTTATCAAGGCCTATACTCTCTACATCTCAAACAAAAATATACATTTAAATGTCAAAATCTATATTTACCAATATCTAAGATATAAAAACAAAAAAGTAATTAATCATAATTTACTCATCCATGTCCTCTTTGGAAACTGAAAGTTCTATTTCTCGTATGTACGTATATATGTGTTTATGTATATTTATGTGTGCATATATATTTTATATTTCCTTATGTCTTTTGAAAGGAAATACTTGCACATACTTTATTTATCTCAAATTTAAAGAATCTAACTCTGGGTCTAGAGATATTTAAACTTGAAAGAATATAAAATAAGCAAAAAATATAGAAGTAGACAATAGAACGCTGGTTACCAAGAGGAGAGGGGTATGGGAAATTGTTGTTCAATCATATAAAGTTACAGTTATTCGAGATGAGTAAATTCTACTGTACAGTACAGTGACTATAATTAACAATAAACTATTGTGAACTTAAAATTTTGTTAAGAGGGTAGATCTCATGAAGTGTCCTTATACTATACGCACACACGAAAAGGCCAAAACAAAGGCGAGGAAACTTTAGAGGTGATAAGTATGTTTATAACTGAATTATGGTGATAAGAACACAAGTTTGCCCATATTCACTAAATTATATACATTAATTATATATGATCTTTGTATACTAATTATACCTCAAAAAAGTTAGAAGGAAAAATAATATCTTATTGGCTGAGCAATTAATTCAAGTAAGAGACTTTTTAAGTTTAAATATCCAAAGGAGGCTGTTCAACTAATAAAATGTGAAAAGTCACTTAACTACGGATAGTTTTCCACATTCTAACAAATTCTCTCCATTCTAACAAATTGAAAACCTAACTATCTGACAATTATGTCCTCAGAACATCTAGATTTCTTGCTTTTTTCCTGACTGATCCTGTGCTTAGATGAGTTTTCCTGTCTTAAGGCTATAATCATGTCCTCTTTTTTGCAAGTTGTGTGGCCCACTGTATCTCCCCTAAAACCTAGTAAAATTATGAGAGGCTTTTGACAGAGATAGAATTACTCAGAATGTTTCCTTAGTGTTGAATCCATGTATCTAGTTTATCTGCTTTTTCTTCCTCAGTGCTTCTGTAAACCTCTTGGTTTCTATTTGCAATGCCTTCTGGTCTAGTGTTTTGCCTCATCCTTCACTTTGTGTTCTGATTCTCATATGCCTATTCATCTGGTGTCATTCTCACAGCTGACCCCAGCCTCCATTATCTATGACACTTGAGTTTTATTATTGCCTTCATCACCTGCAGTTTGATTGATTACTTACGTATTTGGCCCATTGAATAACAACCTAGTTGATGACCACCGACCAGCCTAATTGAACTTCATCCTGGACCTCAGAACACCAGATGTTTAACCCTATATTTGTTCACTTTAACACTAATTGAGGATTTACTAACTGCTGTGCATATACTGACACAAGCAAGCATTATTGCAGCCCCTTGAGGTAGGCACTGTTACTATTTCCTTTTATAGGCAAGGAAACTCAAGTACAGAAAAGATAAACAATTTGCCATAGTTTTATAGTTACTAAACCACAGAGTTGAGATTTGAATCCCTTTAGTCTGGCTCTAGAGTCTGAGTTCTAAGCCACCAAGATATACTGCTTTCACCTGATCTGAGGGTGACTGGACAGTTTCAGAGGCTAGATCTTACATATAGTTTAAGTAGATCTCTTTCTTTCAAATGAGTGTTTAAGAAATACATGTGGCCAATATTTGCCATTTTAAGCCATCCAGCATCCATTTCTACTCCCCACTAGCATCCTGAGATTTTCTTGGGAAATTATGTCTCCAACAGCATGTGAGCCTTGGCAGGAAAATGAGTTAGGGCAGGATGCTTCTTCAGAAGCATTAGGGGTACCAGGAATCTTTTCTTTTCACGATCTTGTGTTTCACTTCATTGAAATAAACAAAGGCGTGCCCACCAGACCTATGCTTTCCCAAATTCTCTTTCCAGATTTTGAAATGTGAGTACAATGTCACAAATGGAGGAGAAAACAAGAACGAAAAAAAACTTTATTATTCAGTTATTTACTCATTCCGGCAGTGGTGCCTAAATAAGACTATCCAGCGATTCTTGCTATGGAGACCTTCTCCAGGTGAAAAGTTCTTTTCCTTCAAGTTGATTTTTCAGCTCTATCTTCAGTCCCAAGTGCCTTCATACCCTTTCAAAAATTCTCTTTTCAGTTAAACTACACAGTTAGTTTCTGTTACTTTCTAACTGTGATAGTTGTGCAGGTAAAGAATAATTGCTAATCCCAGAACTGTTAGTGTACAGGAAGAAGTATTTTTCATTTGCTAATATCTGTGTCTTCCTTCATCTCTTACTTGAATTGCTGGCACTGTCTGCTTCAAAACATCATGTGATAATTTTGAAGGCTTGATCTAGGTTAAAATATAATGTCAGATGAGAGGAAAAATCGAAGTGGAAAAAATACAGAATTTTTACAACTGATATTCTGGACATTTAAAAAAGAAGGAAAGAAAGGAAAGAAAGAAAAGAAAGAGAGAGAGAGAGAGAGAAGAAAGAGACAGACAGATTCCATGGTTATTTGGAAAATAACAATCCTGTTTCAGGCAGCCCCAAACAGGAAATTTAGCAGAATTCAACTAAGATAGCATGTCACAGACTTAGTTCTATATAAGTTTTGAAGAGTGGGTGTTAAAATGGATTTCATTTCTGGAATGTAAACTCCAAATTCTACACTTCAAAGCAAATTAAGAATCTTCTGAGTGTGATTAGAAAATCTCTCTCCACAGAATTCATTATGGTGAAGCCACAGGGCACAGGCAGACCAGCATCCTTCACAGCCTCTAAGACTCCCTTGAGCCCTTGGGAGTTCATTATTCAAGTTAAATACTGAGTGGCCATAATCAATAAATGAGATTCACACACTGTATACGATGAAAGAGAAAAATTAATCATAAGGGTAGGAGCCAAATTCCATGCACCAGGTATTGCATGGGCGTTTTTCATATATTTTCTTATTTCTACAATTCTAGGGAATAGGTTGTACAGTCTTTCTTTTAGACATAGAAGAAATAGAGTTTAGAGTGGCAAAAGTTTTCCAAAGTTCACCTACCTAGTCACCAAGATAATACAGGTAAACCTTGTTTTATTACACTTCACTTTATTACACTTTACAGGTGTTGCATTTTTTACAAATTAAAGGCAAGACCTTCCACCAGCAAAAAAATATCGATTCATTTCTATACTGGCTTTGTTGCGGTGGCCTGGCACCAAACCCGCAATACCTCCGAGATGTGCCTCGGATGGTATTGTGTTTGTATCTCTGTGTTATGCTTTAAAGGGTCTGAATATCTTAAAAGTTAATTGTAATTGGAATTGAGCATGTTCATAAATATTGCGTAGATGTCACAATTAAAAAGATTTTCCACTATGATGAACTGTGTCTCTGCAGTTTTTCTGATTGCACTGTTATAAAGCTCTTATTTCCTTTGGTGGTACTCATTAATTACATTGGCTCTCAATATCTTGGCTGAGTAAAAAGATGCCTATGATTATAAATCTAATCTGCCCTCCCTCAATTCAGCAGTCCTACTTTTCTTTGTTTTCACACTTCTCTTCACCATCTTGCTTCATAGCTGAAATCTTTACTTTCAAGCCTAGAAACTAAGAATTTGTTTTAGTTATCTCTTGCTGTATAAAAAAATCACCAGGAATGTGGTAATTTAAAATAACGCATATTCATTATCTCACAGTTTCTCTGGGTCAAGCTGCTGGTGCTGCTTAGTAAGTTCCTCTGACTCAGGGTCTCTCGCAGGCTGAAGTCGCAATGTTGTCAAAGGCCAAAACTATCTCAAGGTTCAGATGAGATGTAATCCACTCCCAGGCTCACACACATAGTTGTTGACAAGATTTAGTTCCTCGTAGGTTGGTGCACTGACTGTTTAAGTCTGCTTTCAGTTCTTTACTGTTTGGGCCTCTCCAAAGGGCAGCTCACATATGGCAGCTGGATTCATTAGACTGTGTCATTGAGAGGTTAAGAGAGGGAGTAATATTTTTTATAACCTAATCTTGGAAGTGACAAAACTTTTGCTATGTTCTCTTCTTTAAAAGCGAGTCACTAAAGGAGAGGATTTCACAAGGTCGTGAATACCAGGAAGAAGGGAGCCATTTAGAGCAGCCTTCGACACTACCACAGAACTGTATCAAACTCCCACTTACCTAGTGAAAGGTTTTCTTGCTGCTACCCATGTAAATACATTAGGTCCTATGCAAGCTTTGAGAGCAGCAGAAAGCCCTCCACCACCATAACTTATAAGTGGGCACATTCAGTGTTAGATAGGTAACTAATCAGACATGAGCAATAGGCAGAACAAAAGAATAGGGGCCCAGCTTAAAGACCACCCAAAGAACACCCCAATGGTGGTAGAATTCTGGGTACGTACATGTATACTGCTTAGGTAAAGAGTTATATAGCAGCCAAGTGTCAATCAAAATGACCTCACTTGCCAATCACCTAGGAATGCCTTTGGGACTACCCATCACAGCCGAATATAACACAAATCTCTCCCTCCCCTGGGGTTACAGCTGTCCAAATTCCTTGGCTGTAACCCATGCTCCCCCGAGGGGTATGCAACCTTGTTTCTACATGGCTAGCTGGTTTTAGGCTTGACCAGTCTTCTACTTCATACTGTGCTTTTAATAAACAAATATTTCTCATATTCACTGAGTTGAAATTCATTTCTTTGGCAGTGAAAAGGACCTAGAGGTGTGTGTGTTACCGGAACTCTGATTACTCCAACAGTAACAACAGATTTACTTGATAGCTCTTTTAAATAGCTTCGATGACAGGCAGTAAGAGTGCGTTAGCACTAATTAGTATTTCTGTGTGAACAATTTTGCCTTATATTTTTGATCTCTTAAAGGCCCCCTCAAATAAAAGCAGTATCTGGTTCCTAAAGCATTTCCCTTAGCAGGCTTAGGAATGACAGATTTAGACACAGTGATGCTTAAGCTTTAGAGTAACATATATGAGTTCATTTCTTAGTTACTTAGATGGTAAATTACAAGAGAGGAAAGAACTTTCTTTTACCCAATAAATTAGAGCTTACATCCTTAGAAGATGATTTATTATATAAGTTAACAATATAAGTAACAGAAATATATGAAAGGTGGATATTGTTCTTCTTTTTTGCAATTCCTTGAGAGGACAGAGAATCTCTTTTACACCTGCAGTCTCAGTCAGTGCCCTTGCCCCATGTTAGGCATCTAAGAAATTCTTGTTAAGTGGATGGGTAAATATTTTCTATTTTATAACGCAATAAGTTATAGTTTTAATATTTATGCAGTCTACTAACCAAAATGAAAATAATTCTTACCATCATAACTTGCATTCAAGCTAGATCTATATTTTATAAATTTCCCAGAATAACATATAAATAAGTCCAGGTGGCAACTAGTTTTTTCTTATACTGTGAAACATAAGCCAAGGCATAAAAAGATTTCTTATGGAAAAAGAGAATTTAAGACTCTAAAATATTGAGAAGTACATTCAAGAACTTATGCTCTGAAGCTCATGTCACAGATATTTAAATATGGGGTTATAATATACAATTTGCATTATGTTAGGTTCATTAATATAACTTTTATTTAATAGTTTATCATTCGTGGAAACTTTAAGTTGAACCATAGATATTGTTGCTTTTGTAGGTAACAAATGATCAAATAGAAAAAAGAATTGTTAATTTTATTAAGTAGTCTGTGGCCAGCAAGCAAAAGAATAACACTGGACACCTAAAGGGAAAATTCTTCAGAATACCTACAAAATAAGAAGAATCATTCCCCTTCATTATTCAATAAGAATATTTACATCATTGTACAAAACATAATCTCAGGGATATATAAATGTAAATATGACAATAAATAACATAAAATCATTGACATATGTATAAAACAACTAGATTATAAGGAATGTTATGGCACAATATGGTTAGTCTCATATAGAAAGCACAACCAAATTTCTATAGGTCAGCAGTTAAAAATCACATTGGGCTGGAGCCATAAGTGAAGCCCAAGAAGCTCGTTATCTCTTAGAAATCCACAGAACCATAAATTTTGCTAATCTCAGTATCATAAAAAACCAAGGAATTCACCTCATTCTTATCTAGATCAGCAATCAGCATCCCTTCAGTTTTAAGAGGGGGTTCAGTATTCAGAATCCTCCTTCTCCACTGAGAGATTTTAACAGATTTCTCATTCTGCCATTTAGTCTTTATCTGGGAGAAGGATGCTGGTGAATTTCACAGAGCTGAGTCACAGGCACATTCTCAAAGCAACTCCTCCTCTTATCTGACAGTCACGAGGCACTCCTGCTGGTACCAGTTCTGGTTCATGCCCTTTTTATTGTGATAACTGGGAAAATAAGCAGCTCATTTCAGAGCCTACTCACTCAAAAAATTCACAGCCAGACCCACTGATTAAATCACAAAGAATGGAAGGCTGCTCTTGTTTCTGGGCTCAGGTCATTCCAGGTTTTCTTTATATTTCAAATTCAAATGATCTCTAAATGAGGGGGGGAAAAAAGGTGGTATAGTATATTTAGAAGAGGCATGTGAAATATCTATTTAAAAACTTTAAAAGAGAAAATTTCAAAGGAAAGGAAAATGATCCTAAAACTGGAATTGGCATGATTTTTATTAAGAAACATTAACTTGGTTTATAACTATTAAAATGAGAGGGCTGACTCAGAAGTTTTTAGAAGCTGCATATAACATTATCTTGGAAACATCTATCAAACTTTGATTATACTATGCATGTATTTTCTTTTCATCAGTGCTTTTCCAGGGTCAGAAATAGCAATCTGACTAAAATTACATATATCTCTGCCATATCAAGTTAACTGCTTACGGACAAGGGATTAATGACCAATTGCTTTAAAGATGATCCCATAACACACTGGAAAGTAAGGATAAGTTCTATTCGGCTCTTCATGTGAGCCACGAAATATTGAGATAATATAATGAGTAGGTTAAACCAAAGGCTATGAAGCCAGTCTTACGGGGTTTACGCATCAGCTTTACCACTTATAGTGACCTTGGACAAATCCCTAAACCTAGCTAAACCAGTGTCCTCATTTGTAAAATGAGTGATAAAGGGTCCTCTCTCTATAGGGCTGCTGGGAACAGTAGATAAGATAATGCTTATGTAGGCCTTACCCACTGAATTGCTAGCCATTGACACAGATCTTCTGAGAGCACTCTTTACACAGCCTCCTTAGCTGGGAAAAAGGCCTCATCTTACAAAACTCCAGGAAAAATTGACTAACTTTGTATCTAATTTTCTGACATTTTCTAAGTGACAATTCCTAACCAAATAATTTACTAGCATAAAGAGGCAATATATTAGAAGACTCTGATCTTCTCCCTATTCTAGGGATCATATGAATGTTAGCAATGTTTTAATTAAAACTGCCTAGGGGAAGAGCTAAGTTACTCTGGTGACAATACAAAAGAGGTGTTTTGTATCAGGCTGAATATCATATTAAAAACATGGCTGTCTACATGCTCTATTACTGAAGGCAATATTACTACCTTGTTTATTTTTTGCATAGCAACCTTGAGTTTTTTAATTAACAATTACTTCAAAGTCTTCAAAAGCTCTTTATTAATAAAAACATGACTTGGTGTAAAAATGGAACCCCTAAACAGAGGCTTAGATAAGCTAGGAGCTCAAAGATCCCAGACTGATGGGTGCTCTTGTTATTCTCAACATGAATTACAGGTTGGGGTTTAAGGGCAGCAAATCCAATGTTCACTGCTATCTGCCAGCACAGAAAGGAAAGAAACAGGAGAAAAAACTTCCTCTGTAAGGAATTTTCCCCACCAGTTGCAGATATAATTCATTTGTCCTGAGTGTAGTCACATGTCTCTCCCTTGCTGCAAGGGAGTCTAGGTGGTTGTGTGTCCAGTTGGAACTGAAAAAATTCTACTATTATAAGGAAGGAAAAGAATAGAAACTGGGGATGATCAGCAATCTCCAGCATAGTCTCCTTTCCCAATCAGAAACTACACTTTAGTTTCTATTGCATTTACATCTGTTTTGCTAAATAAACTCTCTGTGAGCCATTCTAGCTACAATGGTCATAATGGGCAATGTGCAGTTTCTTGAATTCATTTTGCCTTTTGTACTTTTTCCATTGGTGTTTGTTTCCCTTACTTATATATTATTTATCTCTCAAAATCCTATCTTTCTTTTAAGACCTGGGAAGGATTCTGTCTAGGTGTAAAATAATCCATAACCTTGGCATAATGGAAGCAATAGGAAGAGAAGTAAACCAAATGGAGACCTGCTTTCTAAAACTCTGTCTGCCATAGCGAGGACAGGCTGACAATCCAACCAGCTACGTAAAGCTCAGGATCATCTGTACTAGTAGAATATAGCTATAAAAGAATTCAACATTGTGGCTGTTGTCCACTTAAAAAAAATAAAGCAGTGTGTTTGGTAGCATCATAAGATTTGTTCTTAAATGATAAAAATGATTTATTAGGGGCAAAAGGTAAAAGGTCAAACACTGTGATAAAAAATATCATTGGGACTTACCAAATGTTAGGCAGAATAAGTAGGCAGAAATTAGGATATGGAAAATGGATCAGATGCCCAGGGATTTGGAATGGACACAGGAAATTTAAGTTCAAGTTGTAAGGGGTCAGAAGAACTGAGGATTTTCCACTGAGTCCCTCTTATATCCTTGTCTCCAGAACTGTTCCTTTCAACCCCTCTTGCCCATGATCTCATTCCCTAGATTTTTCATTTCATCCTGATGGTTACTAATCCACAAGAGCAATCTCTTACTTTTTGAGGACTATTTTTGCCTCTCTATTCCAGATACTAGCTGATTTTAACTAACCCCCCTTCTAATAAATCACTTTCAATTTCCACTCATTTTTCCTGAGTCAGAACACTCCTCCTGAGCCATTTTATACTTAGAATTTTCAAGTAAAATACCACAGTTTTCCAAATGAATTTTCCATGCTAGTTACACAGATAACTAACTAGGACTCACCCCTACCTCAAAGGATTTTTGGTAAAAAAAAAAAAAAAAAAAAGAAAAGAAAAAGAAAAATTCAGAGAGGGACACGTTAGGAAAAAAATGATGCACAGGCTGCATCTGGGCCACAGATCCTATATTGAGGGAGGTGACCTTATTTTTGAAAAGTGAGACAGAGCGTACTAACAAAATCTTCTTCTGCTAGGATCTGTGGATAGACTGAGGCAGCTTGAGACCTGTAGATAGTTGACATTATTAGTGCTCCTTTCATAAAACTAAGGAATGAAGTCTTGAAAATGAGATAGAAATAAATGAGTTTTAGACACATCCTTAAACATTTATTTTGATCATTTATATTACAATGTTAATGCAGAGTTACTAGTTAGGGATTGACTCTGGGAGAACTTTATGAAAAAGGTGTTCCTTGAACTTAGGAAGAAATAAGATTTCAACATCTTAAGACAGCAGAAAATACTAAAATGGGAATATTTTTCAAAAATTAAAGGATATGTTCTAATTTCCCCCATTGCAATCTCGCATCTTCTAGTACAAGCCATCAATTATGGCTCCAAGATGGATGTGGTATTTGAGTTCTTTAGTCTGATGACAGGATTTAACATGAAGAGGTTGTATAATTCCTTCAGTTCCTGTGAGCCCAAAAAGTACACTATAAGAACTCCTTGTAAGGCAGAACCGGTTGCCAATGGTGCAGTCAGTTGACGACATCTAGCTGAAACTCTCAGCCAGGGTGACTCAATGATTTACCATGTCAGGGGGACTGGGATCTGGTCATTTCTTCTCAGTACTTAACTCCCCACTGAGCTGCTTGAAACTTTCTCAGAAGTACATCGCAGAGACTCTTATTCCCAAATATTCCTTCTTTCTCTCATCTCCTCTCATAGGTGTCAGGATGTATTATGCTCTTCAGGTATTTATTCGGCTACTACTCCTCTCTTACTCGTTTATTTTTCCTAAGCATTACCTCCAAAAATTCTCTTGCACTTCTAATTCCATCCTGGTATCTATTTCCCAGAAGACCTGCACTGATTCAGCTTTTACTACATTTTTCAAAAGCTCGGTATAATGGGACATTTGAGAACTATCTTTATATATGTAATGAAGATAATCCTACCCATTACGACATCTAAGTATAATGCGTTGATGAGAAAAAAAAAAGTTATTGTGCAGAATAAAAAAAAGAGAAAAGTTCATCTCTTCTAACCTGGAGGATTGTGAACAGGAGTAAAATATAGCAAAGGCTAAGTGTGAAGAATGTATATTGATCTGTTGGGAGAGGCACTCTATCATGGAACATAAGTGCCCCTGATTGTTCTTGTTGGCTGTGGCGAGAATGTAAAGTCTTGACTGCACTTACCTGGGCCATTTCTCAGGGTATTATTGGCAGGGAACAAACTTATAGGTGGTGCGATATGTCTCTTCAGAACGAAGATAAGGTTTAATGTAAAAACAGCAGCTTCCCCAAGATCAATGTTCTTTAGCTATGAATCAAACCCATTGTGTCCTCAGTATTCATATGAGTCATTTTGTATCAACTCCATGGAACTTGAGGGGAAAGGGGTGTCAGAGCCAACATCATTTTCATGCTGCTTTCTATGTTATAATAATAAAGTTCTTTGTCTCTGATCCAGGAACTTTGTGTCTTCTGTCAGCATCTATAAAACAGAAATAGGCTACCTTGTTAACTTACAAATAGAGTAAAATCTCAAGAATTGACATCTTCTCTCTCTCAGTTGCTTTAAAGACTCAAAGCATGGGAACATAGATGACAAGAAGAGGCCTCTGATGGTAGAAGAATCCATATATCATCTGGAAGAGTTGGAAGAAACTTTCTTAAAAACAGTTTATATACAAACTTGAGACTAGTTTTCATCAACAAAACCTGGTGTCACAGTTGAGAGAGTGGTGGACAGAGGTCTGGACATTAACCAACAAAGTTCACATGAGTCTTTATGAGTTGAATAAAGTACCAGAAATCCTTATGCTCCTTGTGGACAGAAATGAAAGGTAGAAGTCAAGCGGACTATCTGAGTTGAGCAGTTCATGAGTGCCATAGCCAGATCCAAGGTAACTTAACAGCAGAGATTTTGAAGGTGAGTGATTTTGAAATGTTTTCATGTCATCATAATTCAACTGAAAACTCTAGTAGACCAAGGACACCCTAAAGCATGGTTTGAATATAAAGACACAGTCATTCACAATGACACAAGATTCCTTAATTCTTCCTTCCAACATACCCCTGGGCGTTATCCTCCTGAGAGAATGTGGGTGAGAGCGAGCACATGGCCATCTGAAAGACTGAGCATTAGGGTTCAAAAAAGACCGTGGACTACTTGAAAGGGCTGTCAAAGTCATTTCATCAGGCTGAATTGAAAAACACTAATGTGTTTTTCCTGATACCTATATTCTGAGAGCTTGTGAAAAAGGCCTGGACATTGATAAAGACAGTTAAAAAAAAAAAAAAAGAAAAGAAAAAGAAAAAGGTTGTAATGTGAGTGAATTTGTAGCTCCATTTTACAACATTCCAAGAGATAAGGATATTAAGGTAAAAAAGTTTTAAAAGCAAGATATATTTGGTAAATTTTCTCAGTTAGTATATTTGCATAGAATAGATGAGAAATAGTGAAAGTGCCTTGAAAGTCATGCTAAGGAGTTTTGGCTTCATTCTGTACAAGGAATAGAGTATTTGGAGATTTTTAGGAGGGCGATAAGAGAATTAGTGATGCAAGTTAGAGGTCTCTTCAATTAAAAAATATATCTATGCAGCTATACACATATATAAAGGATTAGAAGGAGAATAACATGAGACAGGAGATAGAGGCAATGGCTTGGTGCAGAGATAATTTTTTTACATATTACAGAGAGAGTCATGCTCTGTATCAAATACAACATCCATCACATGACTTAATAGATGATGAGCAGACATATGTAGCATATAAAATAGTGATCTCCTCAGAAAAGTGTTTCAGTCTTTCATTTATGGATTCTCTAAAAACATTGCATAATATTTTTTCTGTTATGTTGAGCTATATCATAAAATGTGGTAAAAGGAATGCAGTTTTAAAGTTTCCTATTTAGAAATGCTTTGACTGCTAGTCTACATAGACCAGACAAACAGGAATAAATAAATTCACAATGTTCTAATGTGTGTCCTCCTTAAATGGAATTAATTAGTTGAAAAGATGAGACATTCTCACATTTAAAAATAAACTCTAATTTTCAGATTGTAACCAAGAATATATCTGCAATATCACTCCTTATAGAGTAAAAATGATGCAGTAAATTTTTATTTATGCATACGTTTTAGGAATTAGTCTACATTTGACATATTATTCTACTTATTATAATAGTCTAGTTAATAAAGAATATAATCAAATATGCATTAAAATTTTAGAAATAATTTTCCAATAAAATATATCAGCACTGGTTATTTTTTATATAATTAAATCTTTGAGGGTTTAGATGACATTTAATGATTATGTAACATAGAAAAACCTGCCCAAAGGGACAGGTTACATACCTTTTCTAACTAGTTTGGTAACTTAAAAATGTACTGTCCCTAGTGTATTAGTGGTTACCGGAGGGAAGAGGGGAGAGAGGAGGTAGATATGGGCAAAGGGGATTAAATATTTGGTGACAGAAGAAAATTTAACTTGGAATGGTGAACACAAAATGCAATATACATATGATATATTATTGAATTCTATTCTTGAAACCTATTTAATTTTATTAACCAGCGTCATACTGATAATTTAATTAAAAAATGTACTGTCCTTAAATAAATAATATAAACTGCTATTGAATTACTGTGAGAGCACACACGAGTCTTTTTAACTGATACATCACTGAAAGACTTTGTCTATATTAATTAGCCTGAATTCTGCTTTCTGAGAGTGAGACCACACAGTGCAGAGGGAGAAGGAAGAAAGCATTGGCATCTTAGAACTCAGAGGTGAACAATAGAAGTAGATGGCAGACATGAAGGAGGTTAGAGGATGCATTCTGAAAATTTATCCCTTCTCTAGAATAAACAACAAAATGAATATGGGGAAAATTGCATAAAAATAAATTTTATCTACTATTTTATTTTTCTTACCCCTAGGACCACATTCCTCCTTTGCTACTCTAAGTCCTGAACCTTCCCGAAAAGATTCCATTCTAAAAAGCCAACTAGCTCCTTTCTTTCTTCCCCAACTTCCTTCCTGCCCCTCCATCCTATCAAAAATGTCATTTTAACAGTTCAGGCGGCCCTAGATGGCTGTTAGGTGGTTGACTGATAGATACTGCTTGTGTGAATTCTAGACCACTCAATTCCACAAGTTATTAGCATTTTAAAGAAGGTCGTTTGGTAAATCAAAGACACCTCTTTATTTGACAGAATTTTTAAGGCTAGAGTAAAAGACTTTCAAAGATACAGAATGTTGCACATTTTGGGACAAAAATATATCATTACGTCTAGGAAGTTAGCCTGGCTTGGCCAGCCTACATTTTCTATAACCAATTATCTTCATCAAAAGGTGCAAAGACCATTCAGTGATAAAACAAACAAACAAACAAAAAAAACAAAAACAAACAAACAAACAAAAAACCCCTATTTTTTTCAACAAATGATGCTAGAAAGGTGAAGTAGCCACATTCAAAGAAATAAATTTTGACATATACTTCACAGTATACACAAAATGAATTTCAAATGGATTTTAGGTTTAAATGTAAGAGCTAAAGCTATAGAACTAGAAGAAAATATTGAAGAAAATCTTAGGGACCTTGTGTTTGGCAAATATTTCTTAAATTGAACTCACAAAAAAAACTTGAAATGTCAATAAATTAAATGTAATTAAAAAACTTTGCTGTTTTTAAGACATTGTTACCAAAAGGAATGAAAACATCCAAAGACTGAGAGAAATATTTACAAAATCTATATCTAACAAAGGCCTTTTATCTAAAATACATAAACAACTTTTACAACTTAATAATGAGAAGACAAACAGATCACTAAAATGGACAAAAATTTGAATAGTCATGTAATCAAAGAAGTAAATGGATAATAATAAGCACATGAAAGATGTTTGGTATCATAAGTCATCAAAAAAATGCAAATTAAAAGCCATAATGAGAACTACTATACACCCAGTAGAATGACTAAATTAAAAAAACACCAAGTGTGGGTAAGGATACAGAGGAAATGGAACTCTCATACACTACTTGTGTGAAAATAAAATTATATAATCACTGGAAAACAATTTGCCAGTTTATTCAAAGTTAAATATGTACCAACTACACAATCTAGAAATTTTACTCCTAGGTATCTATTCAAGAGAAATAAATACTTATGTCCATACAAACACTTGTACGTTGATGTTTAAAGCAGTTTTATTTGTAATAGACATAAATAAATAAATGAATATCCACCAAATTTTTGTATATTACAGTGGATAATTAAAAAAACAAATTATTAATATAGTTAACAATTTGGAAGAATTTGAAAATAATTATGCTGAGTAAAAGAAGCTAGACAAATAGACAATATACCTTATGTTTCCACTTATAAACAATTCTGGAAAATGCAAACTAATCTATCATGTCAGAAAACAGATGAGTCGTTGCCTGGTTAGGGGTAGGGGAGGAGAGAGAGAAATAAATTAAAAAATGACATGAGGAAACTTTGAGATAATGGATACATTCATTATCTTGATTGTGGTAGTTTCAAAGATGTGTACATGTGTGAGAACTCACCCTCATGCACACTTTACGTATGCACAGTTTATTTTACATCAGCTGTATGTCAATAAACTTAAAAACAGTTTAAAGATAAAATAGTTTTGGCCTTTGTACTGAAGAGTTTGATTTTTCTCCATAAATACTTAAAGTTAGTCTTTTGAAAAGAAATCTCATTTTATAGGATCAAATAATGTTATAAATAGTAATTATTCCAAGATCATCTGGTCCAGCCACTTCGTTTTACATGTGTGGTAGTCATAGTATATTTTACATATTTGGAAGTAAAGAAACTAATGGTTTTCCTGAGTTATCTGTCAAAATGAGAACTAGAATTCTGTTTTGCTGGCTTAGGCTAGGATACCTTTCACATATTTCTGGAGTTTTTGTTTTATATTCCACAAGACAAAATTTCCTAATACAAACAATGACAAAACTGACAAGAAACAGACATTCCAAGAATGCTCCAAAAGTGTCTCTATTTCTGCCACTTGTTCTTTAAGAACTTGCATGACAAGAAAAAAATGTGCTGTTCTTTTATGTCTAATAAAATGTAGACTCTGAATATTCTTTTTTGGTGTCAAAGTTTTGCCCTTTTGCTTTGATTATATAAAACGAACCTTTATTCGTGGTTAACAACTATTTTCAGAAAGCTTCTCCAAATATTACTTTTTTTATAAACTATTACAGCAAAATTTCAAATGTATAGAATTCACTAACAAAATAATTCATATATTTTACATTGCCTGAGCATAACGTTTTGCCAAAATTTGGATTATAAAATGGGGAGCTAATTCTCTAAATTATCAGTTAGGAGGGTGGATGAGTTCCTTGCTTATCCCATACCAGTGTTAGTAATTTCAATTTAAATTTTAGTATTCAATCTACTTTTTTGTTGTCTTAACAGATGATGTCTGTAAAAGATCCTGTCTTTTTCTCACCCATCAGCTGTCTCCCCAACTCTTTTTCTTTCTTATAGTTTTGTTTCCTATTATAGTGTCGGAAATTATCTTTCCCAGATTCTCTGATGTAGATGTTGACCCAATCAGGTATGAAAGTCTTTCGGAGGCTTTGGTCTGGTAGGGGTTCAGGATGAGCAGATAATCCATCCTTGAGTACTGTCTTTATCATCTTGAGAGTGAAAAAATGAATATCTAGAGCATCTGCTGGAGGAATGCCCAGTACAGCAGAGGGAAGATGAAGACTATTGAGACTTTGAAAATGTTGCTGTGTTACAGAATTAACCAACTCTGAAACTGCCTTCTTTTGGATTTCTAGTTATTTAGGGAATAAATATTCTCATCATTTAAATAACTTTTTGCTGATAGTTTGTTTATCTGAGCCTAAATGATGCTATTCTCTGATCGATTTGTTCACTCATCATCCATTTGTTCATAGATTCATTCAGCCAAAAGAAAAAAAAAAAAATCTGTCTTCACCTTGGGCCAGAGAAACAGAGAAATCTACAGCTTGCTACAATGAATGCAATTTGTTATTCTGATCTTTGTCACATTCTAATACTCTGCCCCAACATTTAAAAATCTTTTATGTTATCGAAAGTTCATTTGATAATAGAAACACTGTGTCCTTTATAAAACTGTGAAACATCTGATGATCTGGATTCTTCTCTCATTTTGCAACTCCATTTTACCTTTAAAAAGTCATTTAACATCATTGATTATGTCTCCTCATGTATAATTTGATGGACTATACTAGCACAATTCTTGATCTTTGGATCAATGGTTCTTTTAATAATTGATGAAAACTGTCTATCAACTCTTCTACAGAACAAAATTTGGATACAATTTCAAGAAATTTATAAATCATTTCAGCATAATTAACATGTAATGAATTAATTCATTCATGTCATAACTATTTATTTAATGTCCATTACCAGTTATTGGTACTATGTTCCAGGAATAAAAGTGAACAGGTAGAGTTCCTATCCTCAACAAACCTTAACAAAGCAAACCAACAATCACAATACACTGATAAAAGTGCTACAAAATGGCTGACTACAGAGAATTATGAGGTCACGTAGTAGTGTCACCTTACTCATCTTGTGGATAAGAAAAATTTGGGGATACTAAAAGCATTCCATGATGTTCCAGCAGGAATAAAGCCTCAGATAAAGTAGTTAGGTGGACTAGGGAAAATATAAATATATATCGCAAATAGGATAAAAAAGATGGGGGCAGGGAATGAAGGTTGAGGTGATCTGGACAGTTAACTCAAGAGAGGGCATAAAGCCAAATGAAGGGATTTGAGATATATATCAGTGATACAGACGCACTGATATAAATGGTTTTAAGCAGAAGTGAGACAGGATCCAGTTGGCATTTTTAGAAAAGGAAGGATGACTTTGGCTTTTGGATAAAGAATAGATGAGAAGGCAAGAGTGTAAGCAGAGAGACCAGTGAAGACTGTCATAAAAATTCAGGAGAGAAAAAAAAATGAAGGTCTGAATCAAAAGCAATTAAAAGGGCAAGGAGATATTTACATAGCCACCTTACAAAGAAGTTCTACACATCATCAGGTGGTCCCAGAGTTTCACTGCCTCAACTTTTGGGTAAATATCATTATTTAATCTCTTTCCTTGCATCTAGGACCTACAAATTACTTCTGTTTTCTCATCTGTGAGTAAAGATACCTACTCCGAAGAGGTTTTCTTTTGTTTCTTAACCTTAAATGAGATAATGCTTTGAAATATTTACTACATAGCATAACAGGTGCTTAAGAATATAAAATTATTATTTTTCTCCCATATTTTGCATTGATTTCACCTTCTCACAATCCTTTTAGGAAATACAACTATGAATTTAGAATTTTAATTTATTTAACTTGCAGAATGTTATAGTCAACAAGACTCATTCAATACCATCTTTTAATTTCACATGATCCTGATTTTAATAGAAAAATGATTTTATGAATTGAGAGTTGAGATAATTACCTGTGTACTTCATATTAATTTTTCTAGGAAAAGCCATGCCTTTGACTTTTAAAGGGTCATTTAGGAATCCAGAGGATGGGATAGAGAGCCCACAGTGCAAAATGAAGATTCAAAGGGCAAGGTTGAGAGCCACAGAAGAATATTTCCAGGCCTTGAAACCTAAAGGGTATTGCCCATCTCAATTTTGAAACTGCTTTTAACTGCATTTCAACTACCATTTTCTCCTTGTCTGAATCAGCATATCTATTAACTATTACTTATTCATGTCCCATCAGTGTATGTTGGAAGCAGATAACTTCTTTAATTTCACAGTGTCACAGATGGTTAGGAATTGTGCCCTAGAAAGATGTTTGATGGATTACACCAAGAGCCTCATCTGTACCTGATTTGGAAGACAGATGATATGATTCGGGACTTTTAAACTGATGATGTAACAGAGTGAGACCTTTGAGGACTTTAAGATAGAGCAAATGTATTTTGTATTTGGGAAGCATGTGAATCTTTGGGGGCCAAATGTTGGACCCGTGGTTCCTGAAATACGTCCACATGCAATTCCCAGAACCTGAGAATAAATTGTGTTAGATTGCAAAAAAGACTTTGCAGATATAATTAAGTTTGCAAAACTTAAAATAGGGAGATTAGCTTGGATTATCTGAGTGGTCCCAGTCTAATCACACTAACCTTAAAAGCAGAGAATTTCTCCAGCTGGAGAGAGAAATAAGGCATAAGAGGAAGTCAGAGAGATTCCAAGCCTGAGAGACTCAACAGTCCATTGCTGGCACTGAATGTGAAGAGGCCAATGATCCCAGTCCTAGAACTACAAGGAACAGAATTTTCCCAATTACCTGAATGAGCTTGAAAATGGATTCTTTCCCAGATCTCAGGTGGCTAGCAGATGGTATTGGTCTTTTGAGATCCTAAGCAGAGAATCCAGCTGAGACATGCCATGTTTTGAATTCTCACTCATGGAAACCATAAAATAATAAATTCGAGTTGTTTTACACTACTTTAAAAAAAAATAAGAAACTCTTTAATGGAACAATCTCCAAGAGATTATTTTGTTTGTCACTATTTTATTGTTGTTGCTGTTAAAAATGAGTTTATAATGTCATTTACTCCTTCCCCAGAAACCTTTTCTGATCCACAGAAAAGAAATCACCCTCAATTTTGAAAATGTTTCTGAATGCCCTAACTTAACTGATAATAAGCCAACAGTCATCATAGGCCACTTTTTATCACTTTTTACAGATACCACTATTTAATTAACTTTAGATATTTTTAGGCATTCAGGAATATTTGTAGGCTTATTTGCATGTTTCTGTTTCTGTTTAATTTGTCTGCCCTTCTCTGTTCTTTCCTTTGTGTATTAGTCTGCTCAGACTACTATAAGAGAATACCAAACACTGGGTGGCTTAAAAAACAGACATTACTCACAGTTCAGGAGGCTGGGAAGTCCAAGATCAAGGTATTGGCTGATTTGGTTCCTGGTGAGAGCCCTCTTCCTTTTAGAAGGCTGCCTTCTTGCTGTGCCTTTTTGACCTTTTTTTTTGGGGGGGGGGTTATTTTCTCCTTTTATTTACTACTTATCATTGCTACATCATTGCAGCTGCTATGAATCAAATCCTAGATTTTCAATGTCATTCTGACCAGAAGTCTCAAGATTCATAATTAGAAATTCTTTCTACAACATTCTAAATACTTGAAATACATTTTAAAAGCTATACTTTGATTGAGTTTCATGTTGCATAAAGTAAAAAATGATTTAAAAATTTTCCAGTGAAAACTGTCAACACATCCTCAGAACAAATATAATTCAACTTTTATTTATCCATATAACTGAATGGCATTATTAACACTTCTACACTTTATGAAGCACCTGCTCTAGTTCCTGGTATATAGCTTTTGAATGAAAAGATAGGAACATTTTTTGGTTCTGTTTTAATAAATAGGTAATAGATTTCTAGTTACCACAACTGTTTCTCTACTTTCCCTTGACTTATGAGTGAATATATATTTAAAGACCAGTTTAAATATGTGTTTAAAAAATGTGTATATTAGTAGGCCCTGGATTATAAATGAATGCAAGTTTAAAACATGTATATCAGTTACCATTGATGGCATAGACGTATCATAAAGCTGCCAGAGAAACACTATGCTGGAGCTGCTGCCAAATTCTTCCTTTAAAACATTGTAAGTAATTATTTATTGATATAATACTTGAAAACGAAATTCCCAAAAGAGAGATTCACTTAATACTAAATCTCATTTAAATGACCTCCCAAAGTCTTATAAAAATAGCAGAGAAAACAGTAATTTTGATATGTTAAGATAGAAGTTGAGGCTTGCAAAAATCACAAACATCCTACCAGTTCCATATTAAAAGCATTCATTTTCCATCTTTCATCTGCATAATGCCATTTCAAAAGGAGTTTCTGGCTGCTCTAGAAACATGATGTGTCTTAAATAAACCCGACTGATGCAAGGTTGTAAGATGAACAGACTTTTTCCTCCTTAAGAAAGTTGATTTATGAATTTTCAAGAAAAGATAATTGAATTATTTTCTAACTTCTTACAAAAACAGTACTAGTCTAGCATTGTATGTTTATGTTTAGGCTTGACATATTATGAAATTATAATAATATGAAACATTATCAACTCACAAAAACTTAGAAAATACACTTGGACAGCACACAACAGTTTAGCAAATATTTATTTATTTATCATCTAAGTTGAACTAAATAGAAATTGTACATAATGGTACAAATTATGCAGCGCATGGGGCAGATTGTGTGATAGTCAATGAGACACATTGTCAATGGTCTTTAAAGCTTGCCACCAGATGATAATAATTCTCATGACTTATAATCAGTGAAAAGAAATAATATGCCACATGCTGTTATGGACCCAGGCAAGCACATAAAATGAAGCCATACAGACAAGAATACCTCAGTATAGTACTCTGGCTTATAACTAAGCTATTTAAACAAACAGGACACATTTAATTTATAGTGAAAGCCAAAATATAATGTTATCTTCCCAATAAAATAAAATAAACATGCTAGTTTAAATAACACACTACAATCAAAAGAGTGTTCATGGAAATCTATTATTTATATTTGATTTAAATTCAACAGTTGTTATCCTTAAAAATGATTACTGCTTTTGAAAAAGTAACTCGATGTGATACTTCACTATAAGAAAAAGAACACTGACTTCTTACTGTCATCATAACTGCAGCACTTTCTCCTGAGATCTCAAATGTCTATACAATGCTAGGTTATTTTCTTAATATATCTGTCAGGCTAAAGATAATTCATTTTTAAGGACAACAGCTGTTGTGTATTTTTTTCGTGCTTCACACCACCACTCAAAACGATTTATTGTATTTTACAAATTTTACAAATGTTCATAATCATTGTGAAGACTTACAACCCTATAGCAAATATTAAACACAATAAAAACATCATAAGTACTTAACTAATTTGGGGAAGGAAAAATCTCTAAAATGTATATGGAATTGCCACTTACTAAATAGGCAAAGACTTTCTGTTCCCTTTTTCCTAGAGCTCTTATTAGTGTTTATTCCTATTTTTAATCCCTGTTTTTCCAAGTTGATAGCTTTGTACTGAAGTATTCAGTAATAAACACAAAAGAAAAATTGTCAATGTAGGATGTTAGAAATAAGAGACATCACAAATCATGATGTAAAGTCCCTTCAGATTGTAATTCTCCTTGATAACAAATCTGCATCTCTAGCTCAATGAGTGACTTAGTACTGAAAGCAGAAGTGCACACTCATTTCATTCACAGGTCCTCTCCCTCAATAGAGAACGACTTACTGGGGTCTTAAGAAGGAGACTGACCCTACATGGAAGCGCCCCCTTTGAAACTAGGATGGATAGTTATGATGCTTTTAGAGCTGTATCTTCTTAAAGGGCACTTCTTTCCTTTACTGAGTTTCTGTCTGGGGATATTGTGGCAGGGTTGGGGCAAAATCTTAATTCTTCCAAGTGTTGCAGATGGCTAACTAATCATGTGCCCTTCTCAAATTCAGGAAAGAGGAAAGAAATCTTATCAATTCATTTGTGATTGGGCATTTCCCAAATGAGATTCTGAATTTGAATGCTAATTCAAATTAGCCTGAAAGAATAAAAGACTAGGAATATGTTTTTGTGGTATGTTTCAGATTCTCAAGAAGGCCAGAGCAGCATAGGTTATTAATTTGTTATTCTTTTGAGAGGGCAATAGATTTATCTTAAAGTATGTCATGATGTGTGTGTATGGTATGTGTGTATGCACACACACCACACATACACACACACATACCTGCATGTATGGGGGAGAAAAAGGGGCAGGAGAAAAGAGAATTAAACATAAAAAAGAAAAAGTATATATGTACATATATACATACAATTGTATATATACATACACGCACATATACATTGTGGACTTGAGCCCTCAAAATTTTCTTGTTGGGTCTCTTTCAAATAAGCAATTTAAAAAGTTTTGGGTTGTATTTCTTTTTCCAGTTTAGCATTTTATGTAAAATATTTCTTTTTCTTTTAAGTCATCTCATTTTAATTGAACAGTGTGTAGTGTAGGTTCATTCAATCCTTAAGACATGTCGTAGAAAAATTATTTTCCTCAGATTTATTTCTTCACTTACCAAACATTTTAGCTCACAAGTGACATCATTTTTTGTCATTAACTGCTTGTGTTTTTAAGATTAAAATAAGTATTTCTGCCATATCTGCCTTATTTTTTTAAAAAAAATTCAAATACAGGAGAAAATCCTGCTTTCCTTTCTCTTGTGTTTAGTGGAAGCATATTTTCAATAAATTGTTTATTGACTTATCTGGTCACTTTGAGTATTTCAGATATAAACTTTGCTAAGGATCCTGTTATCTGTGGTTATGGTTCTCTTTCTCCATGTTAGGCAGCTTTTACTGAAATAGTTTTTTATTAATATAACTTTCAATACATCTGTTTTCAGTTAATTTTGGTGGGCAACAATGACCTCGAGTGGATTCTTATGTAAATAGCAACCAGGTTTTTCAGAAAATGTTAATTTTCAATATATTTGTTTTCTTTAGACCTTTTGGAGCTTGGTGGCTTACTGAATTAACTTTTTAAACTTTCTTAAAACATTTATGTATTTGCTAAATTTAGAATAAAATCGAAAGTCATTATAAGTCTTCAATACTTTAATTTTCTTAACTATATAGTCTAGAAGCTAATTTTAAAACTAAAATGAATATTATTTAAAATTAAAATAAAAATATTTATGTTTTCATGTGTAATTATTTTTTAAAAAATTTTATTTAAATGAAAATCTCAAAAATTTTATATTTAAAAGAGGTAATTGCCAAATAAAATAGAAGAAAAACTTTAGGGAATAAACATTTTCAAAGATACAAGCTCTCGATAATATTTATAAGAGAAAAAGTAAAAGCACTCCAAACATCTTGCTAGTTAAGTGAACTCATGAAACATTTTTCCCATTTGTTAATATAAAACAGGGAAATTTGATAACAGAGCAAAATGCTTTAATATTTTTTCATAAATAAAACATTATGTTTCTCAAATATATTCTAGAGTTCAGGGAAGATTATTTAGAAGGCATGAAATTTAATTCTTATAGAGCTTCAGTGCTGTAATATAGTCATTTTGGGATTGTGAGGTAATAAGTTAATCATAACATGTTATTTCCATCTTAAAGCATGACATAAACATTAACACATTTTTATTTTGCTTAGTTTTCTTCTGAAATAGATTAGATATGCTTAAATTACTTTCAATTTTTTTACTAGACAAACTGCAGTTAAAAAAAAAAAGAGAGAGAGAGAATATACTTTTTCTCCCAGAAGAGGGCAGCAAAAAAGTTTTCAGTTCTGACTGTAACTCCATCTGTTTTGACATTCTGTGATATCTTTCTGAAAAGTTACCTTCACTTCATTCTTTCACACTGGAGTGAACTTGAAAAATGTGTTTTCTTCATGAAACATAACCATTGTGAATGTGGTTTAATAAATGTTTTATGAAGTTCTCAAGCCTCAAGGTGACCACAATTTTTCTTTCATGCTTTACAATAATTACAATATACCCGCTTCATAAAACTCATGGCTTTGACAACACTAATACAATAATTATTTAAAAAGTACAGATAGTTCAAATGAGAATGCTAAAGTATCTGATATTGTGTATATTTTACATTGTGGTGAAAAGGAAAAATTCAGAAAGATTAAAACATTTATTTTTATTTTTCTGTGATTATTAAAATATTTAACTTTTTCATCAACTTTCCAATAATCTTAAGTCTTCCAAGGGTAAAATAATATTTGCCATGGAAATACAGCCAGGTATTCAAGACTACAGCTATGGTCAATTTTTGATAAATATAATGTGAACCATTAAGCAATACACTTACTTTAAAAATTAGTTAATTTTATGTGATATTTAACCAACCAAATGAGTATGTGGAATAATTTACCGTAACATCTCTATAGTCTTTTCTGTATTACAGAAATCTCTTTTAGGTAATGCAAAGAAGTTGGATAGTTTCTCATTTTTTTTTTTCCTTTTCCTTCTATTTCTTTAGGTTCCAAACATAAATCCTTCAGAAGCCAGTCAATGGTTTCACCCTATCAGGAATCCAGTGTATGCCTGGGCAGGCGATAGTGCTCAGATTTGGGACGGAGCTTCTTTTCCTGTGGGTTGGCATACTTCCACTTGGAAGGTGACATTTTATGCTTTTTCCTCTTCTTATCTGTGCACCATACCTTTTCACAGTATTCTTCCACTCTCTGGAAATTGCTGTAGCCAATCAGCTGCAAGAATTCCTTGTACCACGGTTTTGTTCCCTGTGAGATGCTGCTATGAGCAGGACAAGGCATCTTGTGAGGCCCATCTTCTTCATAGTCTTTGTTAAACATTTCCTCTACTCTCTCCTCTTCCACTACCTCCAGGGTGATTTTACGGACAGTATGGACAAAACTATGCTCTACTGTCTGGCAAAAGTAGGTACCAGCATCTATTTTGCGTACTCTTAGAAAGAGTAAACCGAGGTCCATCTTAACCACTCTGTCATCTGTCTTCACCTGCAAGAACAAAAAAATTTAATGGCACTGGAATGCTATCCAGAAGAGAAAAACACCAACCTATAACCCTTTCCATTATCATCTTGAGTTTTCCATTTTAATTATCATGTAATGAAATCTTGAAAGTCTTACCTATATAACAGAGAAAGAAGGGATGGGGCTAAGTAATGAAATCAACTCTGTGGGGTCTGTGTGGGGTGTGTGTGTGTGTGTGTGTGTGTGTGTGTGTGTGTGTACGTGTATGTGTGCTCTGAACTTAATTACATTTGAGGTCACTTCATATCAATCCCTCAAAGGTCATTTCATATTAGTATTTTTAAGAGCACAGTGAGAGAGTTTTCTCTAGTGATTTCAATTAATCATTAGGAAAAGAAAAACATCCAGTTCAATATAGCACTCTAAGTTACAGTAAAATAAAAATTGTTCAAATTTATCTAATTTCTTTTTTAATGGACATAACAAATTCCATTTCTCACATTATTAGTTCAGGGCTTCTCACATTATGCCTTCCAGGTGTTAATGACCGGTGCTTCTATAAGCATCTCTATTAAACAATTGGGCTACTTTCACTATATTTACACACACACACACACACACACACACACACACACACACACACAATTACCCAATTAAGTGAGCATTTCTTACATTTCCACAATGCTGTCCATTTAATAGAGATTAAAAAATTAACAAGTAAAATCCAAATTTTGCCCTGAAGGTCCTCACGGTCTAGCAAATATTAAGTCTTCAATGCTCAAATATCTTCTTTTTCTGTTTGTGACATAATACATTTTGCACATTATTTCTATAAATAATTATGATTCAGGGTAAGAAGACCACAATACGGCTTTCAATAAATAACTCACATTTTATTACAGTTGTTGTACTAGTGAGTATATAATTTGACATATATAAAATCATATAAAACTATATTCAAATACTGGAACCACACTCTACTAATTTTGTGATCTAGGGCATTTATGTATATTTTCTGCTTTAGTTTTCCCTGTAAAAATGGAGATAATAATCCTAATGTTACTTGGAGAGTTGCTGTGAAATTTAAAGTAACACAGGTGAGAATATTTTCTACAATGTGTCAATACTTACCTCTACCTTTCCTTATATATAATCCTCTAGCTAAAAACAAATTGATATGTGTTTTCATGTAGCCCAGGATCATGAAAATATAAAGGTGATTCACACTGTACTGGCTGACCTCCCCTTTGAGATTACAAAACAAAAGCAATATTCATCTTTGCCAATATAAAAGGCGTATAGCAGCAACAACCACAACCACAATGGTGGTAAAGGCCATTCTGGCAAGCATGTTTTTATCCCAGTGGTAGGTCCTAGCAAGTCCTGCCAGGCTCAGCTCTCTCAAGCCTTGGTCAGTTTGAGCATGTCCAAAGTTGCAATGTGACTCATGTGTAATCACTCATGTGTGGTTATTTCTATAATTTGAGATAATGTGGCATAATGACATTAGTGGTATAGAAGGAGACTGTATCTCAAATAGAAATGTTAACGATACATTATGAGGCTCTCCGAGGTATTTTTTTTTTTTCAGCTATGTAAGGTAAATTAATTACTTTGCAGCTTCAGAGTGACATAGTTGTGTGACAAAAGGGGCTCCATATGTCCGTCATAGGAGCTCCCCTTGACTTGGCAGGACCACGCCTTGGTAGACAGAATGCTATCGCCATTAACTTAAGAAGTTCTCCACTGAGGAATCAGGAAGAGCCCTCAACGCTAAAACATCTTTACTATTTAAAAGCAATCTATTATCTATTGATAGGTTTGCTAACAATGTATCCTTGGCACCTGCCATAGCCAATAACTCTTAGAGGACTTTGTATTGCTCTGGTCATTTTCATTAGGCCCCTTGGCAGTCCTCTCCTCACCACTAGGTTTCTCCATAAACTCATCATCTATTACAACCTGGCTATCACCACACCACGCCTCCCATGATACTGACTCTGAAGGACAGCCTCCATTGTTTTTAAACTTGTGTCTACATTTGACATAGTTGGACCTGCCACTTTAAATGTCTTTTTTTTTTTTTTTTTTCCTGTGTAGTACATGCCATTATATTGTCCTGGTTCTCTTCCTTGTTCCTTCTTGGTATCTTCTGTAGATTTCTATTCCCTCTGAGGCATAATCCTCTGTTCTCGTGTTTTATTTCCATTTATTTGATAACTAACCTATTTCCTCATTTTAATCAGCTTCGCTAAGATGGTACATCTTACACATAGATAATCCACTGTTTTGTTTCTTGTGAATTACAAAACACTGAGACTTATATGATCCTTCATTATCTACAATTCAATGTTTTTCCACTCAAACTGCCCCTTCATTTACTAACTTTCCGACTTATGAAAATTATATCGTTATTCTTTTAGCCTCCTTGTCTCCAACCATTGTTCATATATACTTCCCTCTCATTATGTTCTCCAATCTGAAACACTCCAAATTCCCATCAAAATTTCTTCAGGGATGAAACAGCCATTCTTTTTCACTCTTTTTGCCATGTTAGATTCTCCTTGACCTTATCTCCTGGTAGACTCCCCCAAATCTTCCTTCTTTCTGTTCCTGCTTTCATGTCCAGCTGGATTCTGTTTCACAGTCCATCCTCTTGTCTCTGCCTAAAGAAATTTCCCTACAGTTGGTTCCTCCTCATCCAGAAAGGCTGACCTAAATGTTGTCTCTCCAATAGGGATAATGTTTCATACACCGAGTATGAAACATTATCTGCAAATATATAACAATCCTTTAATTAATTGTGTTTTTACAAATATCTTTCCCCTTTATTTTGACAAATGTGAGTACTACTTCTTTAAATTTCATTTCTTTTTGTCATGTTCCTGACTGACTAGTTATTCAGACTCTCTGTTGCTTGCCCAAGCAGGTGAGAATTATTCAATTAACCAGATCTTGCCTTTCTAAATCAATATCCCCAACAGCTTAATGATTCTTCATTATCTACAATTCTCAGACTAACTTTCCTACTTATGAAAATTATATAGTTATTCTGTGCTTCTCAGACTACAGTTGGTGGAATAGGTGCATTTCTGGAGATCACTGAGTTTTCTAGAAGAATTTCTTAGATTAGTATGTTTATTTCAATGGTAATCAATATAAATTTTTAAAAACTATATTGATTGAGGATCACGTGGAAGATCAACCTCATATTTTTATGTTTATCATACATTCTGAATCATTTTCAATGTTTGATAGTTTCCAGCTGCTAAGAAGAACAAAAATGGATTTCATATGTTAATGTTACATTCCAGCCAAATAAGAACCAACAACATCCTTATGTAGTAATGTACATAAAAAGTTTTGAAGTCACCTGAATAAACTGTTAAGAAGATTGAGTCATCACATGGCTATAGGCAGATGTTTTACACACACACATACAACACATATGTGTTACTCTATGTCTCATATTATGTTCATAGAGACACCTTATTTAAGTGAAAAACATCATCACATTAAATAAACATTTAAGTGATGAATAATTTGTTTATATTTTATTTGTAAATTTATTTTGGTTTTACATTAAAATAAGGGTTACAAGCATAAAGAATGCATATCTGGTTTGATTCTTGTGAATATTTAATAAACATTTTAATAGAAGTCATGGTAGTTGCCCAAGGATAATATTTTACTTTTAAGGGCAGTGGCGGGGGGCAACCTATACAATACTAGAGTCAAATCTTCCTCTTCATAACTTCTCCGGCTCTCAGTTCCCTGTATTGCAACCTTATTTCCCACTTCTATGTCTTATTCTGGTCTTATTCTTTCTTTTCCTTAGTAAACTCCTTTCTGATGTTCACCTATCCACTTTTTAAAATTTCTTTCCAGGCTTAAACTTTCACTTCTTAAATGAATAAGTTCTTTAAAATAGCACATAAATATCTATTGTTTCTTTCTGTAACTCAATAGCGTCCAGGTTTGTAGCACGTAAGATGGTATTTATAATCCTTTTCCAATAATTTTATCTCTTTAACATAAATTTTATAAGGGCAAAAGTCTATCTCCTAATTATTGTGGATATTTCATAATGAATAGAGTGCTTAGAACACAGTGAAAAATGAGAACATACCAATTTGTTCAGAGTATACAAGCATATAAGGTAACAGGGTATACCAATAAGAATGTATCCAAGTTATTCATGTCTATATAAATTCAATAATGGCCTGGATAGGGAGAAAGCAAGTATAATTTCAGGAGCAGTTAGTTACTAATATAAGAGGGCTATGCTTCACAAATATATAGGGCAAGCAGTTCTGGGACACTGCCTTCACCTGAAAAGAATCTGCACACAAACATTCTCACTGAATATCATCCTTTGTTCTCTCTCTACTGTATCTCCTGTAAGAGTGAATAACACATGAGGAAATATAAAAATCATCTAGCCTAGTTTCTGGCATATAACAAGCAGTTTATGAAAGTGTTTTAAAATAAAACGAAAAGCAAAAATTGAAATAAATACAAATCCTTGATCACTGGATTAGAAATCTTTTTTTTTTTTTTTTTCAAATCTGGTATAAAAGGCAGGCATTCTTTCATAATCAGAAACCCAAGTTTGATCAACACTGCATTATGCATATATAAAGTCCAGACTGATTCAAAGATGTGGAAGCATGATGATTACAATGAGAACTGTACCATATCTTTTCTTTGAATGTTGGAGATAGGGCCTGTCTTAGAATTTAGTTTCCCCCTCCTTGTTACAGTGAATCATAAATTCAAGCATCAAAGATGTTTTAATTCACAAATCTGGATAGATGTACACTATGTAAGTTAAATAACCTCGAAAGGTAAATGTATCTTCCATGGCCTATGAATACCTAAAAATAATAAATGACTTAGAAATTTGTATTTGCAGTCCTTCCACAATTTAATCTTTCCAGTTTAGTTAACATGGGTACCTTCAGTATCAAATCTTGATTACAGAATTGTTTTCATCCAGCTATTCTTTTTCTATGTCTGCAGACCAGATTTCCTTGGTCAAGAAGATGGTACATAATACATCACTTTATCAAGTATTCTTATAGGCAATCTAAAAAAATACAGAATTTTTTACTGAAAATGGTTTTAATATTCTTAACTATAAAAATTGATTCAATATGTTTCATAAAAAAAAGTAATTGAGCAAAGAACCTTGCACATCTGGTAGCTGGTCAGGAAGAAACAGTGATTTCCATGTGTATCAACCATATGGTTCCATACTTTACATAGGAAGAGAACAGACATAAGCCTTGAATTGGTTTAGTTCAGAATATATTTAACAACGAAATTAGTTTTAGTCAAGAAATAAAGACCAAGAATTTATATATTTGTTTGTTTGTTTATCTGGCCTGTCTTCAATAAAATAAAAAAAAATTGGTTGACTTAAAGAAAAAATATTAAATATGACAGAATAAAAATAAAAATCTTCTTTTAGTAAAAACATTTTCTAATGTTAACCTGCTATATGATAGAGATGAATACCCAAAAGAGACAGGGTGAATTACTTAATAGTTTATTTGGAAAACCTATTTCACTAAATAAGAAACAAAGTTATATCGATACTTCAGATTAGTTAAAGATCCAAATGTGGAAAATGTTTCTAATACGAGATGATAATGAGAAGAAAGTTATCATAAGTAAGAACTAAAAACTACACTGTGAAAAAAATTAAAAAAACATCAAGTATATCAAAGAAGAAATGTTGAACATTTATATTCAAGAATAGATTAAAATAAAGAAGATGCAAATAACTCTGGAAAGTCAACATAAAAAAGAAAAATGAAAACAGCATATGCATAGGCAATTTAGAGAAAGAAAAACTGAATTGTTTAATAAGCATGTAGGTTAATGGTCAACTAGTCATAATAATTTTAGAAATGCAAATTTAAACAAGATAAAACCTTATACATAGAAGAAAGATAAAAATTAGAAAATACTAAATATTGATGAGGATGTGACAAAATGGGAACCCACATGAACTGCTTTGAGAGGGAAGATAGGGAAGAAATTATGGAAAGTAAACCAGCAATAATTATAGAAATGAAGGATATTGACAGTTAATAATGCAGAAATTTTCATTCAGATATAGATGGGGTTATTTTCAGAAATGATCATTAAAGACATGATGGTGCGAATGACACTCTTGGTCTACTCTTAGGAGAATAGATCAATTAAATGCATGCTATGTCAAGCAGCAGACAGAAACAATGAAATAGATACACACACAGAATAGATAAACCATAAAAACACAGTGCTGAGTTTTAAAAAGTAAGAAGCAGAATAAGATCTACAATGTATTTATTTTTATGGCTCATGCATACTCAAAATGTCATATAGTCATTCAATATACAAATATAGTATTGGACATATTCCAATCATTGCAATGGATACATCTAGGGAAACAAAGATGAAAGTGGAGAAAGGTGGTGCAGGAAAAATAAAGTCAAACAAGAGAGATTTGTGTGGACCAATCGTGACAATGTTCCATGAACTAATTATAACTAGTATGTTTAACTAAGTTATGCATCTGAAGTCAAAAACATGAACCAAAACATACAAAAAAATCTCCAGTTGTCGGTGATGATTATCCTGGTTTGATAACCAATAAACTAAGTTTGTTCGTAAGATCAGTTCCTACTCTAGTATACTACAGTCATATGCTTTAATAAATACTGCCCCCAAATAAACAATCAGCAGAAGTTTAAGGGTAATGTTTTGTTATAATTTCCACAGATAAGAATACCAAGATGATCAGGATGAGGAAAAATACGAGGACAGAGGATTAAAGTAAAGATAATATTTGAACATAAAAATACACACCATACGGCACTGAACAACTATTATAACAGGAGTATAAGTTCAATAAGAAATTTTCTAATGATGAGAGAAAAGTATGATAAATTCTAAGATCCAAAGGTCTCAGACATATTTTTAAAATTATTCCTTATGACAAGTACATCTTTTCCTGGCACCAAGGCCTGAGAAAAATCTCCTCTGTGTTTTCATAAAATGAGAGACAGGCATCAAAACAATAGCAATAGAATAAATATATTTCCTTAAGGTACTGTCTCAGTGCCAGGTGAGAAAAAGATGCTCAAGCACAGTTCAATCTAAGCTATTCAATGGGGCTAAAAAATATGGTACACATATACAATTCTAAGCTGGTATATCTTTGTCAGAGGTACATTTTCTATTCTCTAGAAGACTATATGAACTATAATTTACATTAGAACAAGAGAAATTGGAAAGTGAAAGGAATTAGCATTTTTGAGCATCTTCTGTGTGCCTGATGATGGGTTTATTGTATTACCATATTACTTTATTCAATTTGATGCCCAGAATCAAAGTGGTCTCAGTGGGATAAAGCATAGATCCACCTCTGATTCTATAGATCTAGGAAGATATAGTTAATTTTCAAAGATATTCAGTGTTGTCTTAGAAAATTAACAGAAGAAAATTCTATCTAAAACTTTAGATCTATTTCTGTTCTTATGACCACAAAATCACTTTATATTTTTTCATTCATATAATAGGAACTGTGTCTTTGCTGTGAAGAAAAAGTAAATTAATGTGCTATACTGTTAATTACTCCAGAACTAAAATATGAGGCATATGATATTGTAAAAATATGCTTGTCAAAGCTGAAAAACATATAAATTCTGAATATTTATCTGTAAAGTTTAGAAAAGATGAGCATATTTTAATAGACTGAAATAAAAACATCAAAACTGCTAAACAGATGTTTCAAATAAAGCAGAGTTCATGCACTTTATGTTATGACAACAAGAAAAACAAAAATAAATACATGAATGTGGAACAAATCTGATGTTTTGAGTACATGTGTATAAAGACAAAAATGTAAACTTATGGCTGTCATTGATTTCTTAGACTTCCTGCCAAGGGTTAGCATTGGTGAAGGTCAAGAAAATATGAATCCTACAGCCACACCACCCTGAACATGCCCAATCTCATCTGATCTTGGAAGCTAAGCAGGGTCAGGCCTGGTCAGTACTTGGATGAGAGACCACCTAGGAATAGCAGGTGCTGTAGTCATTAAAAAAATAAAATATAAAATAAAATAAAATAAAATAAAATAAAATAAATAGGCTTAAAAAAAAGAAAATATGAATCACCTAGCAAACAAGATGGTAGAAGGATGAGATGACATAATACAACTGCAACATTAAAAGTTGTAATTTGTGTACTCCATTTTCTCTATTTTGTTCTTACAAGAGAAGCTGTCTCCATAATGCATTGAATCATCAATAAAATTACATTTTAATTGAAACTGTACAAATTTAGCATGGATGCAATGAACTCTAAATTATCTGGAAGGAATTTCTGATTGATAGTAAGTGGTCTGAAGGCAGAGTTGAAAAGTTAAACTTTTGGCATAGAGTAAGAAAAAGAATTGAGAGTGATGTGAAATGAAGTTTTGGAGTTTTGATGTCAACTTACATACTCTTTTGGATTTCTATAATAAAACATGAACTATTTAAGGAGTCTATACAATACATACATTTTAAAATGAGACTTTAAAATGAAACTTTATTTTTAAGACACACACACACACACACACAAATATTTTCCCTTAAATAGAAAACCCACAATGGAAAGATCAACAAGGATCAAGGCGAAATAAATCTTCCATGCTTACCAAAAGATAAATTATAATGCTGGTCTTAGGGACCAGAGGCTTACTTGCCTCTCTCATACCACCTTGCTGTAGGCATGAAAAATTATGTATCTTGAGACTATATATACAAATTTGCACACTGGGGATTTATGTAAGTTTATTCAACTTCTTCTTAGAATATAACCTTGTTTACAGTGTTTTTGGTTTTGCAGTTAAAGATTAAAGACTAGAGTCCAAAAGAATGTACTCCAAGAAACTATTGATATTGCTTAGTTTTATTAAAACTCATTCCTATGAAATTATAGTGCTTAGCACAAAGTGAAGGTTTAGTTATTCATGAGAAGATATTTTTGTCCAAAATACAGAGATATTCTTCACAATAATACTTATTTAATAAAGTTTCACTTGAGTGTTTTCATTTGATCTCTTAAATCAGAGGTCAATAAACTTCCTGTGAAGAATGACATGGTAAAGATTTTGGGCTTTGAGGTCATATGGTCTCTGTTATGAACTGCTCAACTTTGCAGTTGTAGCAGGAAAGCAGCAATAGTCACTAGCTAAACAAATGAGAGTGGCAGTTTTCACATAAAATTTTATTTACAAAAGAGTTGGAGGGCCCGATTTGGCCTCTAGGCTGTAGGTTACCAACTTCTACTTTAAATCATTGTCAGGTTCAGAGGACTATTCTATTTTCAGGTTAAAAATAATATGCTCCAAGTGCAAAACATTCAAAGTGAGTATCACATCAAAGTGAAGCTATTTACTAATCTTGTGATTATTTTGAAGAAACTATGGTTTTCTTTATCATGATAACTAAAAATTGTACACAGTGAACTAATAAACATTTAAATCTAAGCCAATAAATACCTATTAAAATTTTCCCTCATTTACTTAGTTGTAAAATATAGTGCTTATGTATTGTAGAAAAAGAGAAATGCATAGAGAACTTGGACTTCAATTGTCCAATGAAATACCTTAAGGATGAATTTTTTTCCTTTGGGATTTTACTCAGGATTAAATTTTTAAAGTTATTTTTGAGGCTTATAAATTCGAGTATATGGAATTGCAGAAATTGAGAGTTCATAAACTAGGGCACATCACGTTAGGGTGATTTAGTTGTGTTTATAATAATTTTGTTCCCTGCAATCACAAAAATATAATTTATACATTCTTCATATAAGGAAGACTTTAGCTGGTATTCTAAATTAAAACTGTATGTAGAAATATATATGGCCATTGAATTTAAATAATTATAGAAGGCCTTAGGAATAACTAAACTTGGATTTTATGAATGAAATTATCTTATGAATATACATAAAATATTTTCTTTATCCCAATTCACAGAATGAGAGGCTTTTCTCTTCCTTCTTAGAACCCACATCTTAACTTTTTGTCTGTAATTATTTTCTCTCCCACATGGTTTTTATCGTGCTTCACCTGTTAGCTGCACATTTTCTTCTTTACGCCTATTTCCCTTCAACCTGAAAATATTACCATATCACCTTTTTTTTAAAGTAAAAAAAAAAGAAAAAAACTTCTTTCAACTCTTGTCTCTCTATGTCTACCATTCTTTCTCCTCCAAACCTTTAGGTAGAGTACACTATACTAGCTGTTTCTAATACAACACAGCCCTACTGAATCACTTATCCTATTGCTAGATAGCTTCCAGCTCAACAACCATTCCACTGGCTACATTCTCACTAGAGACCGTGTACTTATTTTCTGAAATTTTCCAAGGGTGATGTTTATTACTTTGCCCTTATCTAATTCATTTTTGATGAGTATTATACCACACTATCTTGATGCCACTTAAGCTATACATACTACTTTAGTGTACTTAAGCTATATATACTACTCGAGATATTTTTACTATTTGTGTACTTTTTGGCAATTACTTAACCACATTTCTATAATCCATATAATACTACCTCAGAGAAATTTTGTAAGTGTTAAATAGTCTACTACATGTAAAGTACTTAGAATTGCATGGGGTGCATAGTAAGCACTAAATGAAAGCTAACAATAATTATTTGTTTTTCCATCTTCATTTAGTCTTTTAGCATTTGTCTTCTAATTTTTCCTTAGGTATGGGTTTTCTCCTTGATTCTAGCATTAGTTTACATTGCTTCTTATTTACTCATTCTCCAAGGTAAGTGACGGTAGTTGGAGGTACCACTGCGTGGTGACAAAGGGCCTAGAATTGAAAACAATCTGTTTGGGCTCAAATTCAGACTGATTTCACAGGCTATGTGAAGTTATGCAAGTAACTGAATCTCTCTGTGCTTCAGTTTCTTTATAAAGTGGGAATAATAATAATAATATCTATTTCATAAGACTATTGCAAGGATCAAAAGTATTATTATATTTAAAATGCTTAGAACAGTGCCTGGCACACAGTAAAGTGATATTTAAGTATTGATGGTTGGTATATTATTCTTACTTTTGTTATCTCCTTGAATTTAATTACTACTTCTTGCTGATCTCTCTCACACATCTTTTGTCATATCAAATCTTTCCTTTGGGCAATATATTCCTTAATATGAAGATACCAGAAGGCCAGCTCCAGCTGAATGAATGCTTTACATGAGTTCCCAACTCAACATGGTCAAAAATGAGCTCAACATCTTTTTCCTAAACCTTCTTTTTACATTCTTTGAATCATGTTACCATACCATTAGCCACATAAACACTCAAACAAGGAACATGTGAATCATTTTGATTGCTTCTCTTTTATTTCAAATATCAAATACATTCAATATTATCTCATAAAAATTAAAAATGCCTTTTCCAATCCTGCTACCACAGTTTAGTTTTGGTAAAAAAATCTTTCAGTTGACTATTGAAATATCTTCTTAAATGGTCTTCTTGACTTTTTGCTTATCCTCTAAGACTGTGTACCAGTTTCTAGAGTAATGTGCCTAAGCAGTTTTTCTAAGGTGTTCTCATTGGCTTACAAAGTGAAATGGTTCCTTGATCTACCTATTATTTTTGCTTCCTTATTCTTAGTCATAGATCTACACTTACCATATTGTTTCTCATTTTCATCACATATGCTTATATTAATTAACTTTTATTCATTCATTAAGATATGAGTCAAATGTCATCTCTACCTTGAGTCATTTACATCTGCAGCCTCCATCCTTGACCTGTTGGTTGAGACCATTTTCTTTTCCATAATTTCAACATAAATGTAAAAACATTTTTTTTATTATTATCTGTTTACATTCTTGTATTCACTATAAGACTATAGGCTTCAAAAGAGCTAAGGCTATAATTTATTCATCACCTATTAAAGTAGGCTCCAAGAGAATATTTATTTAGTCCAAAACATTAATTGCAGACACTTAAACACAGAGGAAAGTAAAAGGCTGAAAAAGTATTCCATTTGAGATTTTAAACAGCCTTCACAAATCTCAGTAATGTCTGAGAGCATATGTACATTGCTATTATGTATATGAAGTAAACACTAGCACATTATTTGACCCTGAAGATAAAAAGCACATACAAGTTAATATTGTGTCATTGAACATAAAATTTATGTCCCTCTCACCTCAATGATTATCTGCTTCCATCTTTATCCCCATTGCCATACTATATCCTTAAAATAATAACCAAAATAATCTTTTTAAAACCAAATTTTGATCACATCACAGCTCTGCTGAAAACTACCCAACGGCTTTCTATTTAATTCAGAGCAAACACCAAAGACACTTTAGAAGGGCTTACAAATCTCTGCTTGACCCACTCTTTACCTCACCCTTTGACTCATAGTATGTCTCCCCAGTGCTCATTCGCCTCCAGCCACACTGCTCTTCACGCTGATATTCTTTGAATATACCAGGAGTGCTCCTACCTCAGAGCCTTTGCATCTTCTGTTTGCACTGTCCAAAAGTTTTTCCCCAGCACTGTCACATGACCTATTATCTCCTTCAACTCTCCTTCCAAATGTCACTTTGCTGTTGACCGTCTTAATGGGACACTCCATGAACATCCCTTTAAAATTGCAACCTCTTTCTGCAAGTAATCTCTCTTGTATTTTTCTCATCATCTTCTGATAGATTATATATAATTATGATTTAGTCATATTGTTGTTATCATCATCATCATCATCATCATCATCATCATATCTTTATTCTCCAGAATACAAGTTCTATGAAAGCAGAACGTATGATAGGTGCTCTATGGTAGATGCTCAATAAATTTCAAAGGAATGACTAAAGCATTATTTTAGTTAAAAACATAAGAAAATGAGGTAGAGTGTTTTGAGTTTTATATTTACATAGGCTTAAATGATAGAGGACACTTATTCTGATATGGAATCCTTCTACCAACAGGCATAGAGTAAAAGCCTGAAAAGACAATGTGAGAATGGAAATACACTGAGGTATATATCATATAACAATGATTCCTGGTATTAAGGCTTAGAGTAGGAACTGTTCAAATTATCAGCAGGTTCTCAGACATCTAAACATAAGGAGCAGTGCCTTTGCTATCAAGGTTGCAGCATTATGCTCCACTAAATTCTGATGAGAAACAAAATCTGTATCTATCCCTATCCCTATCCCTATCCTTATCCCTATCCCTATCCCTATCCTTATACCTATACCTATATCTATACCTTCATCTACATCTATGTCTACATCTACATCTATATATCTCAAGCTGACATCAGGACATTTTTCAGAAATCAAATTCCAGTTTTCTATTTGTCCATGTGCCAAAGCACTTAAAACTGTATTTTTAATCCAATTTCAGAAGGTTGTGTGGCTTAGTGGAAAGAACAGAGATCTAAATTTGAATCACTTTACTAGCTGTGAATAACTAGTAAAGTTCTATGTCTAAATTACCTCATCTGTAAATATTTATTTTAGAATAAAGTGGTATATTATATAAAATGCATATGTCAAATTCCTAGTTATTTAGACAACATATAAATGTAAAAGAGCTCTGCTTCGGAGTCAGAAATAACTGGTTCACACCTTGGGTCCGTTACTGACTTTGTTTATGAGCTATGCTTCTTTTAGTTTCTGCATTTGGAAGATGAGGATTATTACATCTGATGTGAAGTCATGAGAACTAAGAATAATAAAGTAAAGCATCTACCATGGTTCATGCAGTAGATATACACCAAAACATAGCCCCATCCATCAAATTTTTTCTATTAAGTCTTTTTCCTTAGGATATCATAATAACTGAGGCACATCATAATCAATCAAGTCATCAAGACAAAGGAAAATGCTCTTTTATTAAGTACTTATAAAGTAGGTTTTCAATAAACACTTATGAAATAAAAAATATAGAGATTGTGTCATATGTGGTATATAAAGAAGCAAGAGATTATAAAGTACATATCTGAGAGAACTGCAGTAATCTAATTGAGAAACTAGATGACTGAATTATGTAGCATTTCTAAAGATTCACTTGAGCAAAAATTTTATCCACCTGAATACGTGGTTTCTGGATAACTCCAGAAGACTGAGATTAGATTTGCAGGCAGACACTCCAGACTCAAAGATTTCAGTTCAATAAAAGGAAGATGAGTATATGACAACTAATTATTTTTTTTACAAAGGCTATTGTCTGATTGCAAATTAATATTTTTGTGGTTTATGTCTGCAAAGAGCCTTGATGGCTAAAAGCATTTCCATGTGAGGTAAGAACTGAAGAAGGTGAATTTAAACATCCCTTACCATGGCCAATATTTGATAACAAAATGATTATCTTATATGTCTCATAGTAACTACAATAAATGCAAAAATGGTCTTTAAATAAAACTGTGAACTCTAAAAAGTCTTAACAAGACTCTAAATGACTCTAAAATACTTTAAAAGGACATATAAGCAAATTTATTCTGTTTGTATCTACAGCATACACATTCAGCTTTTGTTGAAGTCAACAATGTTGTGTTTTGTTTTAGACTGTGAATAAATCAATATATATTGCTATGTCGATAGAGTTTAAGTGCTATCTTATTATGACAAAACTACTAATGCAGAGAGTAAATTCAAAACTTCTAATATCAGTAAATATATCAATCAAGAATATTTGAATATAGTTGAAAATAGGGACTCAAATTTGGGTAAAGAAGTAGATTACATCAACAATGTGAGAAAGAAGCTTAAAAGTTAACATAGTGATGGCTGCAATATGTCGAATGATTTTTGGTAAAGATTTCCAAATAAGACAGACCATGGTGGGTTCCAAATTAGAAACAGAACAACCTGCATGAATAAAACTGCTGATGAAAGAATTACTTTTGTCTTCAGAAGCTATTCAACTGAAGGAACTATAGAATATTCCCATGATGCAATTTAAAAAAACAGTTTCACCTCTGATTTAAGGAATGGAAAATACTTTAGTGCTAAATCAGCAATTTACTTCAGCACAATATGTTATGACATTTTGTACACGTGTTTCTTCTTATGACATCATAAAATTTAGAAAAATTCTCCTTTCCTGATTGTCTTTCTATAATATCTCTAATAGCCTTTGTTAAGCTGAGGCACCTTCTTCTCTAACAGCTATCACGGGAATCTAGGATTTACAAATCTAATCATCTCCCAGAATGTACTTTATGATTTTAGATGAAAAACATGTTAGATTTTAGTTTCACTATAAGGTAGAGAAAAAGCATAAAAAGTCAACATGCTCTACATTTGGGTTCAGTAATCTTGCTTCCAATGACACGTGTTTGGTCTCCACTGCCAAAATGAGGTGGAAACTTCATTGACTCACTATCTACTATGCACCTGTTGGTTCCCCCTCATGTCCTAAGGCAGGTCTCTACAATTTCTTTCCCTTATTCAACTTGCGACCTTCTCTTTATCAAGGACCATTTCTCTAATATCCACCAAGATCTATCTCCCATTAATATAATCAAATTTTCTTCTTTCTATTTTAATTCCTCTTTAATAATAATCTAGTTTTCAAGATCTAAATTATATAGATATAGAATGTATTTATATTATGTATGTAAATATAGATGTATATAAAAATCTAGGTAGTATTTAAAAATCGTTACGTGTATGTAAATAACATATAATAAATAAATCCACTTTTAAAATGGCATATATAAACAACAGACTTTCTTTTAAGCATAAACATATTATCACCTATTTACTAATTGCACACTATATGCAAGACACCATGGTGTGAATGCGCAGCTATGAATTACCTCCTCTTTTCTTGTGTCATGTCCTTTCTGTACAAACCAGATAACTTTTGCTTGCAAAGATCGCGGAGTACATTCCAGCAAAGTACTGTTGTTCTCTATGCCATAGGCCAGTCGCTCTTCAGTCTTATCCAAAGCATCCCCTACAACATGAATGTTAACATCAGCCCAAGACTTTGATTTTATTGGCAAGCAATATTTAAAAAATATTTTAAATAATCTTTTAAAACTATATTTATATATATGTATATACATATATATATGTATATACACACACACACACACACACACACACACACACACACATATATATGTATATGATCCCTGCAACAAAGTGAATAACTTTGATTACTTATTGCAAATTTTTATGCAAGGTCATTTAACGAAGTTATTTAGAGTTAGTTGCATAAAAAAATTTTAACATTAAAAAGGCACAGCAGGCTATGGGATGGGATAGAGGAAGTAACTGGGAGCTTGGTTCCAAAGGATGAGACAAATTGGACAGTAAGAAGGTGAGTCAGTGTTAAAATCATCATCAGTGTTAAATTTATGGGAAATCAACGGTAAGTGCTTTTCAAAGCAGGCAAAAGAAGGTGAGAACCAAATGCTCACTCAAGACATAGGACCCAATTCATGATGACAAAAGCAGAAAGCAGAAATCTAGGTGATGTGTGCTTTCTAAGCGTGAGTGATATATTGACAAGGAATTGCACTTATCCAGATATTGGGCTCCTGCACTAAGAGAAGAATATGAAATTGTACTAAGGACTTTGTGAACCAAAGCTTCCTGATTATAATCTATATCTCAGACCAGAAAGGCTCTCACTGGACTTGAACTCAAATTTGCATACAGCAAGTATACCTAATTAAAGTGGGTAATAAAAGCCATAGAATTTATTTTTTTGTTTTAACCAAGATCAAATTCAACAACTAGGCCCCAGGAGGTTTTCCCTATTCCTGTGTCCTCCTCACCTTCAAAGTTGACCTCTGTTTCCCTAAGATTAAGATCCTGCCTTTCTCTAGCCAATATTCTCAGAGACTTATGACCTGCACAAAATCCTGAGTCACCTTGAGGTCTAGCAAACTACTACTGGACCGCAGTCTCTGAATCTGTGTGGAAGCACTGCTGGTCTCTCAGGCATGGTGTCCCTTCCCCCTGTTACTTCTTATGAAATCTGTGAAACCAGTGACACCAAGCACAGTCTGTTCACCATCCACTATCATAGCGTGAAAGACATGACACTATCGTTCTGTCTTGTTCGACTCCCTTACATTTGCCTAAAAATGAAATTTTCTCTCATCCTTTATCCATCAGACCACCCACCACAGTTCCTCAGAAATCCAATCTGTACCCACCAACCCGAGCTCTTGGCTTACCCTACTCTGGTGAAAGAATCAAAGTTTTACGCTTTATTCTATTCCAAAGCTTAGTAGGTGACTTGAGACAAGTTAGATCACTCTTGATAAATGTACCATAAATTATATAACATGGTGAAGATATTCCCAGTGTTGAGATGAAGAGTTAAGTCCTGCAAATTGCTATGACATCAGCTACCTAAAATATGCATCATTCTGTTCTAGGATTACTCTGTTTTGGGGTTTAATAGTAAAGTTTGACAGTGGCATATAAAATTTATTTATAAATTTTATAAGTAAAAAAGGTAAAAATTATATGTCAAATCCACAAAATTTTAACTAATGGAAGAAAATACTTTCAGTAACATTGTTCTTGTACATATCGATCACAAAGAAAACAAGGATCCTTTTTAAGAAGTTTGCAGTTTCTCTTCAATGTACACTCTAAGTAACCCATAGCAATTGATTTTCTATGGATTACCGACAAACTGCTGTCCAAAGCATTGCTGAGCTGCATTTCCATGCCGAATGTCTTGTCTGCGAAACCGCCTGAAAGAAAGTAAATGAATTTAGGAGACATTCAGATTTCAATTTTCCAGACTTTAAAATATAGCCAACTGCATTAAAGATTCAAGTGGTATTCTGCTACTGAAAAATTGATTGGTCATGTGAAACAAGGATAAAATCCAAGTTTCATAGTTTTCCATATCTCCATTGAATAGTATTCAATGGATAAGATCTATATAAAACTATTCTTTAAATATTCACATAAATTTGAATTCTGGATTGGGAAACAGTAATCTAAAAAGGTTCTTTTTACATTTAGTTAAAAATTTAGTTCAATAAGAATTGAAACTGGTTTGAAATGAGTATCTTTGGTGGTAAGAGATGTGTACAGACAAAGACAGTGAGATTTGAGGCATTATATTATATGTAATAATAAGGCGCATGTGAAAAGGTATCTGAATCCAAATATTTTGTTTTATTACTATCATTATCAATTAATATATACATAGTTGCCAATAAAAAGATAAAATAATAACATATTCAACTTACTCTTTTATTCAGATATAATGTGTAGAAATTATATGCCTTTATTTAATATGATGATATAGTATAGATTTTTAACATAGTGTCTTGCAAGACCTGTTGCCTATTAGAATTAGGATGACTTCTAGCATATTTTTGTATTTTATAGATTGTTTAGATATGTAACTGAAAAATAACATTCTTCAGAGAAAATGTTTTCAGAATGTCTTGTTTTAAATTTATAAGCACCTTTCTGAGGAATTAGATAATGAAAATTGTCATTATTAGTACTGAAATTTTAAAATCAAGATCTTCAGCATATTAATTCAGATTAGAAATAAAAATAGAAGTATTACATAAAGGCAGAAAATACCACTTGCTCCTCATGGCATTTCTTCAAGATTATGGGAAAGACAAACAACAAAGCAGAAGTTTTATCCTAGACGGAGATGGTGAGGTATCCAAAGCGACAATGAGATGCTTTAACATATGCAACAATAAAATTTGGAAAAGGGAGCCAGATTCAAATCCCAGTGCCACCACTGACTCTGTATGACTTTATACATATCTTTCAATTTCCTGGTTCTAAAATTGTTCTGATGCCTCAAATCAATTCGTCTCATTTGTTTTTGTTTTTGTTTTACTCTAGGTTTTCTTCACTGCCTTCAAATAATAACGGAACATTATCGGAGTTAGAGTGTTTTCTCACATATGAGTTCAGATGTGAGAACTTAGCAACTCAATACTTGAACAGCAATTGCTTAAGAATTTCCCTATATTAAAACTTAAGTTAGATGAACACTTCCAATCAATTTTTAGGATTATGACCTTTGTGTAAAACTATACTTTTTTTATTGTTGATTTGAAAACCCTACCTAAAGACCTGGGATTTACAAGTTAAGATAAAACTGCCACATGAATCATTCTATTCGGTTAAATTGAAAATAGAATTTGACAGTAAAGAGCAAAAGTAAAAGTTTTATGCTCTTGTATTAATTTATACCAACATGTATAGCTATTATACAACTGGTAGCAGCTCTAGATGAGAATTAAACTGCTTTCGTTAAATTCTCACTTCCCTGAGTATTTCTTTGGTGTTAGGAATCCAAAGTGTGATGAACAATAATGAATAACGGAGCAGGGGTAAATCAATAAAATGGGAGATAGTTTCCTTTTCAGGAACGATGTTGTGTCATGTTTATTTTAAAGTGATGTGAGAATAAAGGAAAGTAGAATCAGATAATTCTAGATAAGCGGTGTGAATAATAACTGCAAAAATTTTGTTTGAAATAATTGGAAATGTGCATTTAAAAAGAAGGATAGCACATTCTTCGAGGTTTCAGTTCATTTGTACAATCATAATATAGCTACCCTTTATTTCAGCATTTAAAAAGGAATGCAAATGCTCAGGAATTTTGGAAAGATTAAGCAAAGTTACATTTTATTCTCAAAATTGCATATTTTTCTTACATCCTTTGCCTCTTAGAAACTTTTTAAGAGAACACTGGAAATAGACAAAATACAAAAGAAAGAGAAGAAAAAGACCTAGCTCTATAAATTATAGTGCTTTTGGAAGACTATTTTAAACAAGTGATTTGGATTGTGAATTAATATTTTTTCTTTGTTGACTCATTTTCACTATGAACAGAAAAGTACTTATTTTAATGGCCAGTTTCTAATTTCTGCTGCTAGTTAGGTCTGAAGCAAAATGATCTGCTATAAAAGCAAACTATGTTCCCTTCATGTGCTGGAACTTATCCAAAAAGTTCTCCTCCAGGGGTGAGTGATGGTTCAAAAGAATCTGACACCACTGAAAGATCTCTATTACATGTCACTGAACTGAACTAATTCATTTATGAAGCACAGCTCCTGACTCCAGCGTTTCACTCCTTCCTGTCTACAATTTTTTCCATTCATTTATCTTTTTCTAAATAACTCTTTTCGCCCACCCCTTTTAAATACTCTTATGAGATGTATCATATACCAAGAAATATTGTGCAATGGAAACTGCTCAGTGAAATTATTATCACTATTGAATGTCTAATAAAAAAAACCATTTTATTCATAAGTATTTGAAGCAAGGCTTGTAAACATTTTTATTGTTGCTAATAACAGTATAATAATTAACTTTATTATTTTTGGTAAAATTACCTTTTCACCCTCAGATTCCCCTACTTCGCTCCTATGGAACTAAAAAAATTTCTCTGAATGTTCTATGCTTTTGTACAAACAATTAATTCCCTTTAGCTAGGATCACCTTGTATCTCTATCTTCAAGACTGAGTTCAAAGGCTGGGTTATTTTGAGAATTAAATAATGTATTATGTGTATTGAGCTTAGTCCAGTACCTTGTACCTGGTAAGTCTCAGTAGTGATCTACTTACTTAGAACTCCATTCTCCACTTTACATTCTTATTTCTCATAGATTAGGGGCTGTGATTATTTCTCTATGCCTCTCACATATACTACAGTAATTGGCTTAATGGGTGAATAAGTCATTAAAAATATATTCAAATAACATGGCTATATTCTATAAAAATTATTTTCAAATATCAATAAGCATTTGTATAAAATCAATTAATTTACTCAATTCTTAATATAGTTGGTAACTTATTTAGTTCATAAATGTCCTCTCACAGCATCTTTTCATTATCTGTTTATTAGCTTATTATATCCTTACTTATTGAAACGTTAATTTATCTAAGGTCAAATTAACAAATGTTTTGAATTAATGACTAATTTTTTTAATGAAATTCTACTATATATGTGAACCTATAAAAATAAACTATATTAAATGATTAAATTAAATTTTGAAAATGATTTAAAGAAAAGTAACCCAAAGTGAAAGAGTAAGAATAATTGAAGTTAAAAATTGCCTTTCAACAAGGAAATTATATATAGTTTTGTTTTTGCTTTTTATTGTCTTTGGTCAATTTATTAAGGAAAACATAATTTTTTATTGTAAATTTAATAAAAATATTTTCCCTTCCATTTTCCCCCAAAGAATGCACAATTTCATATGGCTTGAGTAAAGAAATGTCCTCATTTTTCAAAATACTTGTTGCACCTCAAGATCTCCTATTCAAAGAATCCTGAGATTTACCTTCTCTAACAAGTGTCAACGACCTTGCTGAACTTTAGACATTACAGTTTGGAAGTCATTAGGTGCTTTTCATTTGTGTTGAATTAAATAGCACATTTCATTAATTATACAGGTCATGCATTTGCCTAGGAGTTAAAATATTCACTTTCAAAATGAAATAAATGAAGACCAGCTGGTCAAGAGGACATGGGGCAAATGCAGGATGTATTTTAGAATTTATTTATTTATTTTCCTTTTAAGTCTTTGAATCCCTCATATGTGGTAGCCTGCCATTTCCACATTTTAAGTTTATCTAAACTGGTTTCATGTCTTGCAGCAAAAGGAGGGCGAAGCACTGATTCAAATCAGGGTGGGAAAAGAGACATCCAGCAGTACTCTCAGCTCCAGTCTCTACACAATAATTGATGGGAGCTATTTTCAGGAAAAATTCAAGTTTTCAAAGCTTTTATTCAGAATCAAATATGACTATGATTTATTTAAATAAAAACAACATGGTTATTTTCATGGAATGGGTGTAGAAAGGAAAAGATAAAAAAAAAATGTTAGAGTTTTCCTAAACAGTAGAAATATTCCATCAAGGACACTCTCTCACCTTTTTGCATGTGTGCCTGTAGGGTAATATCGGGAACAGGATATGCCATCCCAGGCACAGTAAGGGTCTCTAGCCAGGCAGCAGTCAGCACAAGCACTTCCGTACATGTCACACTGATGGAATCTGACTTGGGCCACGGCAGAAGCAGATCCAATATACAGCTGTTGCTGTAGACAGCAAAGGAGAGAGAGGCCACTCGCAGAAATGGAGAGAATTCTCACTGAGCTCGTACACTTAGATTTTCACATTTAGACAAGATTACCTCTGTGAATAGTCACCGAAGTTACTGCAGTTACTCAGATAATGGAACAGTGATACTTTAATTTTTCCAAGGTAGATACTTTTATAGGCTTAGATGCATGAACAACAAAATTGCTAGAGTGACTTGACAAGTTCTTAAGCAGTTGAGTATTCTTTTGCTCATTGTCTAAGTTAAAAGAAAGATTCATCATCTAACATTAAAGGTCTTTTGAAAAGATCTATAGGAATGTTCAATAAGAGTTTGAATAAGAAAATGGTCTTTTTTTACATTTTAAAAATTGCCTATAATCAACATGTAACATATTAGTTTCAGGTGTACGATGCAATGATTTGATATTTGTATACTTTGCAAAATGATCACCACAAGTCTAGTTAACATCTTTCACCATACACAGGTACAAATTATTTTTTCTTGTGGTGAAAACTTTTAACATCTACTCTCTTAACAACTTTCAAATCTATAATACAGTATTATTAGCTATAATAACCATGCTGTACATTTCATCCCCAGGACTTATTCATTTTATAACTGGAATTTTGTACCTTTTGATCACTTTCACCCATTTTGCCCATCCCCACACCATGCCTCTGGCAACCACCAACCTGTGCCTATAAGAGTTTATTTGTACACACACACACAAACACACACACACATACACACATATGTGAAGTGCACATATAAGTGAAGTTCATATGGTAATTTTCTCTGACTTATTTCACTTAGCATAATGTCCTCAAGTCCCATCCATGTTATCACAAATGGCAGGATTTCCTTCTTTTTATCACATTTTCTTTATCTAGTTAACCATCAATGGGTACTTAGGCTTTACGTCTTGACTACTGAAAATAACACTGCAGTGAACGGGACGGGGGGAGGATATTTTTTTGAATTAGTGTTTTAATTTTCTTTGGCTAGATACCTAAAAGGGAATTACTGGAACATACGGTAGTTCTATTTTTAATTTTTTGAGGAATCTCCATACTGTTTTCCATAGTGGCTGCACCAATTTATATTCCCACCAACTGCACATTGACATATAACATTTAGAAGAGTGATATAGATATGTATATAGAATGATGCAGAATAAACTGTAAGATATGCCATTAAGTAAAAAAGGACAAGTAGCAGAACAATTAGCACTACATGTTCCCATTTTCCTAAACATAAAATGTTATTTATAAATTTGAGGAATATATGCAATGACTATTTCTGAGAAATTTACACTAGAAACTGGTACCAGCAAAATGGAAGAGAAGTTTGTGTTTCACTGCACACTCTTCTGTAATAACATCATTACTATTATTTTTGCAAAAATATTAGCAAAAAAAAATAAAGTCTTATGATTATAGAAATAAATCTACTCTTGTTTATCTTCTAAAAATAGAAAATAAAAATCTATTACAGGTGAATTACTATATATTTTTGTCAGAATAAAAGTGTAACTTGTTCACATATAAGTATATGTACTTACGCTCATTATCTTTTGACCTTAACTCATAGAATGCACACACACATCCACACACACACACACACACACACACACACACACACACACAACTTACTCTCTTTGAAGAAATTTCCATAGAAATAATAGGAACTGGATCCTGAAAAATTTACAAAAGTTTTCTTTTTAAGAAAAAAATATAGAAAACTATATTTATGGTTATAAATCACCTGAAATCATATACGTAAGTGGTCCTATGCCAAGCAGCCTATAGCTTTCATTTTAGTAAATTGCTAGGCAAATATAATTATTAAAATATAGCTTTCTATTTAAAAACCTTTTCTAAAAGAGTGAGACAGATAACATAGATGAAAAAAAGTAATAATTTGTGGATAATTTAAGCAGCTTACCATTTATTCTGGAATGTAATTTTTGTATTTGCATTTGAATATTATTCATGCTTTGGAAACTCAAATATCTTTAAATAAAATGATAAAGTCAGAGTGTTCTTTCTTCTAAAATATTTGAACCATTAAAAGTAAAACAGTTATGTATTGCTAGTAAACCATGCAATTTTTAATTGTTTTTTTAAATTTTTAATTGTTTTAACACAAGCCAAAATAAAAAAACTTTTCTGTTGTAATTATTGTTGTTAATAACCATGAACCCAAGATGCTTTGAACAAGATGAATAACCTTATTGTCTTAAAATTGCACCAGAAGAAGGGCAACCTATAGCATAACTTTGAGCTTATACATTATTCTAGGCATGGCGATTAAGACTAGAGTGTATCTAAGGAACACCGCAAACTCAGATCAGTTCTGTACGTGAAGAAACAATTGGCTGGTGGGATCCACTTTGCGGATAATCACTCTTAGAAGAATTATTTGTTGAAAGAAAAAAATTGCTCTTGTGTCATTTTTAAAAATAATTTAAACTATAGGACCCTTTATACATGCACGTGTGCATTCATTTATTCATTCAGGTGACAATGTTTCTTAAGGGTTTATATTGACAAAATACTGTGGTGGATGCTCTTAATATGAGAGCTATGGTCTTTAATGTGAAATGAAATCTTACACAGAGGTCCTATATGCAAAATAAACTTGTTGATACAGGAATGTGGTTAGATGTGGGTTTGGCTTATCGCCATTCAATACAGCCATGGTGAAAGAAACTGGTTTTTATCAATAGAAACATTTTCATATATATTCATTACATATATATATAGTCAATCTTCATCATTTGGAAATTCTGTTTGCAAATTTGCCTACTTGATAAAATTTATCTGTAACTCCAGTATCAATATTTGTGGTGTTTTGTAGTCAATCAGTGATATGTGAATGCAGAGAGTAGCAAAAAGTTTGAGTTGCCCAATGTGCATGGTCCCAGCTGAGTTTGATTCAGCTGTTTCAGCATTCATGTTGTAAACAAGAGTCCTTTTCATGGACTATTTGGTGCCACTTTTCCACATTTTTGTGCTTTTTGCTGGTGATTTTGATGTTTAAAATGGCCTGCAAGCATAGTGCCAATGTGCTGTCCAGAGTTCCTAAGATCCAAGGCTGTGACGTGATTTATGGAGAAAATATGTGTGTTCAATAAGCTTTGTTCAGGCATGAGTTATAGTGCTAATGGCTGCAAGTTCAATGTTAATCAATCAACAATATATACTAAATAATGTGTCTTTAATCAGAAACACGCATTAAACAAAGCTATATATTGATCAGTTGATAAAAATACTGTGACCAGAGACTCATTGGAACCTAACCATATACTTCTTCTAGAAGCAATGGTCAATATTTATGAATTCAGTGTTCACTATCTCTTTAAATATCATAACTCCTACAAATATTGAGACTTGACTCTGTGTGTGTGCGTGAGTGAGCTTATATACAGTTGTTTTTGTCATATCTGATATTTCCATGATCATTTTGCATTTTTCTCCTTTTTAGTGAATTCTCTGTATAATTGATATCCTATAATAAAAAGCAATATACTTATCATACCACAATATCCCCATTATAAAACGTATTGCTATTTTTCAATTGTTTGTATTAATAGTACATTTCTACAAGATGAAACTTTGCAATAATGATTCTAGAATTCATATGTGCTTTAAGTGTGATTTTTTTAGGTTACAGTTCATTTACTAAAATTCTTCTCATGCTAGGTAACCACTGGCCTCTTCATTTAAATAGTTGTGACAATAAAATAGATGCATAAGGATTTTAATCATTCCTAACTTCAATTCATTCTGAACTCATATCTATTAGAAAAAAACTGATGCAATGTCTTTCCTATTTACAACTCACTTGCAATTATCTGTGATACACAAATGTTTATATTTTTTACTAAAAATACCTTGAATATCTGAAGTTCTTCTAAAATTACTTCTTCCATTGATTCTGTTTCTTGGTTGTAAATTGTGATTACTTTCAGCACAATTCCATTATCTGTAAGAAAGCAAAAGAAGAGATAAACTAGAAGTTTTGTCACAAACTGGTTTTCAATTAAAAACACCACATGAGAACTATGAATTCAAATAAGATTTGAAATCTAGATGCATGAAACATTTAATCATTTATGTATTATATTGCTTATGTATTCATATTTTCAAAAAAGTCAACTTTATATGCCTAGCCAAAAAATAACTCAAATAATGTGTAATTATTTTTCAAATAATTTGATTCATAAACCTAATTAAGGGTACAGAAATCAAAATCTTTGGAATTAATGAAATATAGCATAGACACCAAATTATTTTAGCTTCTGTGATGTATGACGAAAGAAAAATTTTTACCTAAAACTACTTTCCTGATAAGAAACTATACTTTTAATTTTTGAAAGCAACACGCTACAGATATCTATCTATTTATCTATCTATGTATAAGTATATACACATACACACAGGCTTTTAATAAGAAAAGTTTCAAATATATGCTATTGAGGGACTAGTATAACGAGTCCTCTTGAACTAATCATTTAGCTTCTGTAATTATCAATTTTATAAATTTATAGTCATATTTTAAAGTTCTACCTTATTTTTATAATTCCTGATATTCTGCACTTGTTATTTCCAATGAAAAATTTGATAAGATACTAATTTGCTTGTAAAAATAATTTGGTGTAGTGCTAGAAATAACTCAGAAAATAAAAAAAAGTACTTTGGAGGTAATGGTCCAAGAGTTTCTATGGTACTTAAGCAATTTTTTAGAAATATCAAATCTTATACTTATGTTAATAAAATTTGATTAAAAAAATTAACAATTACCTCTATCATACACTAAAAGAAACGCAAATTGTTATAATTTTTAAAACCAAGCACACATGATTAGTATTGTGCAATCACTACATTAAACAAAAAGAAAGATGAAACCCAAATTATTAATTTGTAACTAGTGATTTTGTAATAAGGACTCAATAGAGAGAAAGATAGATAAATATTAAAGCACATATCTGCTAAATTTTGGGGAAATACCTATCATTTGTGGAATTTTCCAATGTTGTATTCATCACACATTCACTGAATATGTTCTTTTGTGCTGAAAAGCTGTGGTTCAATATGATTACATCTTTGAGTTAAACATGGTTTACATGATAGTGTAAATATATACCTAATATTTTGAAAATTCTCTCAAATGGTTTTGGTCAAATAACAAAAAAATACTTTTAAAGATGTTCTTAGACTACTTTCTGGGACATTTAAAAATAACATACATTCTTCTATGATTAATTTTACCAAATATAATCTTGCTTATGAAACTTTTTTTTAACTTTGTTAGACATTGCTATGAATGAATTCATGGCCAGGTGATTTTAAGTCTGTCAAAGAAATCAGATGCTTTGTTAATCTTGATTCCATAGGGTAGAGCATAGTAGTAACACTAACCTCCTAAAATAAACGGATAAAATGTAGCCGGCACCAGAAATCAACTTCTGCAAATCAGATGAATGTTTCTTTACTTAAATCTTTGCTTTTTAAAAATGTTATAACTACAGCAGTCCAAGTACCAAAGTCAATATTATATACTGATTCCTGATCTGAGCATATGCAATGTCTCTTTAGAATTATATGGCTATGATTAAAGTTATATATGGTAGAATACTTGCTGTTCTAAATAGCAACTGCTGTAGCAACTACTATAATGTATATGAAAAAAGAAAGAAATGATCATTTAAAAAACTTTTTAAATGACTATAGAATTTTAAAGTACGTGACAGAATTTGCTACATATTTCTCTGGAGGCTAAAAGATTCGAAGTTCTCTTCTACAAGCTAGATCCACTAAATAGTATTAATTGTAATTACAGATTTATTTAAAAGTTTCACTTTTAACATATATATTATATTTTATTTTATTAATACAGGATATTATAGCTTTGATCTAAAAATTTATTTCCATTATGGGTAATACTTGGCCTATTTGGTACAAATGGTTGATTCTGATGGGGCCTGATAAACATTGCTGTAATTACTCGTCTAGGTGAAATGATTTTCCCAAATGTCTAAAAAAATCTTGAAATCTTACTGAGCAGCAGAAGGTAGGAATGGACTTGGGGAATGACAAGAGAACCATCCTTGCTATGGCCCCCTACTTCCTCTATGGTAAGTTCTACTTGGAACTAGCATTGCTTATTAACATCAATTATTCATTCTTTCACTTACTCATTTGTTCAATCTATTAAGTATTGACCATGTATTAGGAATTATGTGTTGTAACTGCCCCAAACCCTCTTACCCATTGCGGTAAATAAGCAGTGTATAAATAGGTAATGTATCATAAGGAGATTTGTTGATAGTTTTTTTTAAATATTAATAATGTTATTGATTTTAGGGTTCAATTTAAATACCTCTGAGTGTTTCTAATCTTCTTACCTGTCCCAATAAACAAAACATCATATTGGCCATCCTCCGCTTCTACTCGATCCACTGCTATTTGTTTCAGGTTATACTTTCCGTCTGTTTTTACTAGTATCGGTTTTTTATGGGCAGGTTTTATAGGCTGGTACATAAGTGGGTGGCTTCTCACAAATCGAATAGCATCATCGGGATAGTCTTTCGTGGTTCCATACCTCCCTCCATTCACTTTGCTGGCACACTAAAATACAAGCGAATGAGATCATTTTTTTTGGTCTTAAATCTAAATGGCAAATTTATAATTAATTATGAAAAGAATTAGAAAGTGGATATGTTCAATTAATTAACTGTTCATTTAGAAACATCTAGCGAGCATATATTCTTCATTACAGAAATAAAGTCCACATTAAAAATTGCAAGTGAGCTTGAATTATTTCAAACAAGCAGCACTAGAAATATACAGAAAGCAGTGAAATTTTGGAAAAGTAAAGTATATTTAATACTGGTACAGTTTGGAGGTAATGAATAGTGTGACATCATAAATATTGTAATTGTTTTCCCTTTCCTTAAACTTAGTTTTTCACATTGTAAATTAAATTTTGAAGGTGAACAATGTATCGTTCATAGCAAAACAAGAAGCCTTGTTGTTGTGCTAAAACTTCCCTTCCCCAAATTAAGGATCGCAACAGCACAAAATTCTTGAGACTATGATAATATGATTGGTGACGGTTCCAATTGTGTCAGTGACTACAGAGTTTAGTGTTGTAACATAGAAACATTCAAATTCTATCATTATTGCTTAAGAAAAAAAATCGTTGTGTTCTACTATTATCTGTATGAATTTGTGTTATTTCTGCATGGTTTAGACACAATGAATTGAGAAAGCCAGAAATATTTGCTATAAGATGTCTCAATTCTTAAATTACTGCCTCTAAAAATAAATATTCGATAGCACCTTAGGTTACTTCTTGGAATACCTTTAACTGTGTTGAGCCGTGCTTGTTATTAAGTGCTCCCTTGTTTTACATATTTTCCTCCAGAACCAGCAGCAATTGCAATGATTATGTTGATAAAAATGTTCTACTTTAGAGTATAAATAGTTTAGTAGTTTAGTAATCAGATTCTGCAAAGAGGGCATTTTTAATCATTTGTTTTAAAAATTCAGGCCATATTTCTTAATTTGGCATAAATTTTTCACTTGAGTGTACTTTTATGATATATAATTGGAAACATTTTGTACCAGCCTGGAAGCAGTTCAGTAACCAGACACTTCCTCCAAATCTCCTTTAATACCATGTGGTTTCAAGAAGCATTTCCAGCAAAGCCACAGAAGTGGGTTTTCTCCATTTAAATTATAATTTCAATCAATACAGTGAAATAAAATATACTTTATGTCTTACTAGAAGTCATAATTTTAAGCTAGTAAGAGACAGTGATTGAAATGGTAAAGCCTTACACTTGTTAATGGAGGTAAGGTTTGTTTCCACTTTGGATTTGGGCTCTGCAAAAACGGTTTCTACTTGACTTGCAAGTACTTGTGGAATCAGTGTGGTGATGGGTGTTCACCAGCTGCTCATAAAAGAGTAGACTTTGACTTGCAAGACAAGTTAAATGTTCTCCAAGGCTCACATAGCACATACAATGATCGTACATTTTTCCAACCTAGCTGCACACAATATACATGATGCAAAATCATCATTGTCATCATCATCATCATTGTCATCATTTTTAGATACGTGCAAAATCAAAAACATGAAAGTTTGAACGGTTAGTTAGGGAGAATTTTGGTAGCACCAGTTCAGAGGTAAGCAGTGGAACTTCCTATACTCTAGCGATACTTTTGTGTTGGCACTTTTCTTGTAGGAGCCAGCAAGGATGTTCAACGAGATGCTAAGTATTCTGAGGAGGCAGAGAAAAAGCTTCTTTTAGATATAGCGAGAAGTGAGGAGAAACTTAGGTTGATTCAAATATTAGAATATGAAAATGTGGTTCCAGTCTCCTGCTTGAAAATTGGCACTAATTCTTCTGAAGAGGCAGGGAGGAATATGATGCTCGTTTTATTGGATGGTTCTGTAATGATTTTTTAGTACACTTAAAAATAAAATTTTAGTTGGGGATACTTAGCCAAAATATCAATGATAATATATACTTCATAATGCTGCTAAGATGTACCCATCATAGATTCTTTTCACTAAATAACAAGTATATGACTAGATATAAGAAGTGATTTTTCTCTATCATGTAAGTGATCAAGCATATTTTTAGGTGTAGAGTTTCTTAATTGTTTAACACAAAGTTTTGTAAAGCATCTGAAACAGTGAACAAAATATTACTAAAAGCCTTTAAAATATACCAACACTTTGTTAAATTCCTAAACTTACAGAACCAGGCCTTGGATAAGGAACTTTTCCTTCGTAGAGTGACCAGTGGTATTCGGGTCCTTCCTTGTGTGCATATGGTCCATTAAAAGCTGCCCGGATGCTAGACATATGATAGACACATATAGCATGCCCCCTAAATATATTACTGGGAAAAAAAAAAAAGATAATTACTATTCTGGAAATGACTAGGAAGTCAGTCAAACCCTCCAGACAACATAGATAACAAAGGTAAAGTCTCTTGGGTAAAAAAGTTGCAATCCCTTAAGCATAGGATATTCTAGAGATGTTAACTATTGTAATATTTCAAGTACTGAAACTCTAAAACTTACTATTTCTTTGCCTGTTTGTTATATAAATAGAAAATTATATTGTTCAAATAAAAAAAGTACTTAGTTGTATCACTTCACTTTATTATTGCTAAGTCTTATATTGCATTTTTATATTTTTATTAAGGAAGATATGGCTTTAATATTTAAAAAGATTTACTCCCAAGTTGAATTATTCATTTTAAAGTTTTATCTCCTTGTATGTTGTTACAAATTCAGAGCAGACAGTATTATTCTAATCACCATGCTGTTAATATTGTTACAAATTCTATTTACATTTTATTAGATTTCTCAGCATATATGATCTGAATAACAAGCTAAAGTCTCATGAAAATTTGGGGCTTTGTTCCATTCTTTACCTTGGAGTCATGTAGACGTTAAGAAGCTTGCCGTATATTCCTTCCTCCAGGTCACTGAAAACTGTGGTATAGTGGAAAGATGACTAGACTGAACTAGATTAACTTGGGGAAAATGACTTAAATTATAAAATCCAGATTGTTTACCTCCCAAACTAGCAGCAACTAAAATTATTTCCTTGATAAAAATTTCTACTTGAAGAGGATAAAGACAGTAGTTGACTAACTATGTAGCAAGTTTTATTGGGGGCACATGTAATAAGATTTTTCAAAAGGACATTTTTCAATGATGTGTTTTAAAAATCTGGCCCCTTTTCTTAATTTGGCAGCACCTGAAAGAAGTCTAACATCTCCCCAGTCCTCTTGTTGTGAGAATCAAAATAATTAATGTTTGTGAAAGTGCTTTGCAAAATGCAAAGTTCTTCATAAATATAAAAGTTCCTACACTCTGACACACCTGTAGAACAACAGTTGTTACTGTCTTAGGGCATCAATTCACACATTTTATAACACACCTTGAAGCAATTGGAAATGCCTGCCATAGTGAGAAAACCAGAAATAGACTCACAAAAGAGTGACAATAAACCTTTGATCACCATGCTACGAAAATGAACCCTTACATCAGGTAACAGCTGGGAAAACTTTTCCTCAGATTTATGTATAAATTGAACAGTCAAAATTGAAATTATGTAATAAAATGATGTCTTGTCTTTAAAATCTGGACAGATCCACTATTCTATCATTTAGGAAAGTAGCTTATAAACTGATCATACTAACCCACAGAAAACTATACTAAATATCCTATAGCTTGTATTTATCACATAAAGCCATGAAATTATCATGCCATGCATAAATTCTTTACTGGCATAGGGGAGAAGATGAAGTTAAAAACAAATTAAAGATTTTCTATAGACTGTGCTATCCACTAATCTACATTAACTACTTTTCTTTTCATCAAGGAACAATTGATAGCAACATTGTTTCCATGTTTCTCTGTTGGAAAAAAGGTCTCCTTACAATAGCAGGAGATATGTAAAAAGAGCTTTATTACTTTTTTCGAAGTGAGCATAAGAAATCACCTGCTGAAAAATTAAACAAAAGCTTCATGGAGAAACCCTAAGCAAGTAAGTTATACATGGTTATAAAACCAGTGCAATGCAAAAGAGGAACTAAGTTATATCATTTAATCCTTGTGAAGAGAATTGAGGCATATTCTATATTTTTCACTTCAGTCATCTCACCTCCACTCTGCCTTATTTGGAAAAACACACAAGAAATATTTTATATTCTAAACATATTCTAATAATATTTTTTATTCCTGTATCAATACACATAAAATTATATTTGATTCATTTTTCCAGTACTCTCCAATACATACAAAATATAAAAACATAAGAAAGAAAAACAATAGATTATAAGCCTTAAACATGAGCAGCTTATTTAAACATGGAAAGCAAATCACAAACATGTGTTCACTATGAATCCACAAAACAGTAGGACAACCAGAATCAAGGGTGAGTGAACTGTTTTGTGATTAAAGAACAAGGAATATTTCTTGAAGATGACAATTGACAAATACTGAAGAACTAATGTAAATCAGTGTTAGAAAAGAAAGTCATTAGAAGCAACAGAAGTAGATAAATAAATCACAGTGATGGGAACTAATAAAGTAGACACTAGGATTCTGTCAGGGTGTTACCTTGTCAAAAACAGAGCATTAGAGAACTTAGAAGAAAAACTTCCAAAGCTGAGTGGATAACAATTGATAGAGAGTTTTGAGGGCCTGACTTGGAAAATTTTATAGGCTGATTAAAAGATGTATAGTATTTGTTTTCCTTGCCTTTGGAGTCAGATTCACAAATAAGTCAGACAGAAAGGACAAAAACCATATGATTTCACCCATATGTAAAATGTTTTTTAAAAAAGAAACAAATGAACTAATAAAACGAAGCAAAAACAAACTCACAGATGCAGATAACACATTGGTGGTTACCAGAGGGGAAGAGGAGTAAGAGAAAGTGAAATGGGAAAACGGGGCATGGTAACAGATAGAAATTAGACTTTTGGCGGTGAGCACACTATAATGTAAATGGATATTAATTTATTATGTTGTACACCTGAAACATATTAATAATGACACCTTGATAAAAAGATTATTCCAGACTCTATAGCATGGAACTGATATCTTATAAACTATATGAGAAAAAAAATCATTCTGTTGTAGATGAGAGAGAGAAGAAATTAGGAGAGTGAGCATAGCAGGATGCTGGGATACTTCTAACAAAAACAAATAAGGGTCTAGATTCAGATCAAGGTTTTAAAAATGAAAGAACAGTATTCACTTTGGCAGCAATCTACTAAAATTGGAATGATACAGAGACGCTTAGCATGGCCCCTGTGCAAGGATGACATGAAAATCCCTGAGGCATTCCATATTTGGCACTTGGCCCTTCAGCACTAACACAGTGTGCACGATTTTAATCTGCAGTCAATGGTCTGCTTTGCCATAAATATCTTACATTTTTCTTCATTGGTATAGCAGTCCCGCTTATCTGAGGTTTCACTTTCCATGGTTTCAGTTACCCATGGTTATCTACGGTCCAAAAACATTAAATGGAAAATTCTAGAAATAAACAATTCATAAGTTTTTAGAAAAGGAAAAAGCAACTGCAAACACGGGATAACAAAGAGAAATTGGTGACTTATAAAATACGGAAAATGAGAATGACAATAGGTCAATAGTCTTTCCAAGTTAGACATACAGAGAAGGAGTGAGGCATATTTTGTTTCATAATGTTTTTATTGATCATGTACATTTCTCACCTCGTAGTGTTAAAGAGTCCAAATATCACTGGATTCTTACGATCTCTAGTATGCAGCAAAAAAATATCCTCTGAAAAATTGAAGACCATTACATTAGTTAGTACTTTCAGTCCTCTTTGCACATAAAGAAAATATATTGTCATAAAATAGTTTAGAACTCATTATAGATTTTAAGATATAAATTTTCACATACAGTCATACAACCATGCCCCAATCACAACAGTGAAATACTTGGCTGTTCAGGGTGGCTTTGAGCTGAGCCTCAAGAAAGGACCAAGAAGTGCTTTAAGCTAATGAAAAGGGTCTATTTTTGTCCCTGTAACTCCTTTGCCCCACCACGTGGACCTGGCCAAAATGAAAAGAACAAAAACTTGCTCTAAGTTAGACAAAAATCAAACATTGCAGAAAACAAGTTTTTCTATATGTGCTATGGAAAGTGAGGGTTATAGAGAAAATACATATATAAAAAATACATCACAAAGAGTAAAGTATAATTCTCCCAATATTTACCTAATTCATCAAAATATGTATCAATTCCATTCAATCCTGGTACTGAGCAAACCAGTCGTGCTTTTAGGAAAGTGCTCCACTTATTCACTAGTATTCTCTGCCCTCCCACATCATTCTGTAAAAAATAAAAAGCAGTTAAGTGGGTACCTAAAGAACTTTTGCCAATAACAGGCTTTGTAGTATTAAACTTGCAGATTTTTTACTTAATGTGGAAAATTTAGCATAATCCTCAAATAATAACATAGATACAATTCCCCATACAATTTTTTTAGGTTTTCACATTCCACCTGGGTAGTGTACTTTCACACTGGTCCATTAAATATACTTTCCAGGCATTAGACAGTGTTAATACAGGGGTCTCTCCTAAATAAAGTAGTAGCTTTTATGATATAGTAACCTTTTCTATTTTATTGCTATATAATCTGCTTATCTCATAAATATGGAAGCATCCATTCTTTTTTTCTTTTAGAAAAAAAGCTTCAAATATACACACACATGACATACATATAATATATATTTGCACACACATACACACAATATATACACATACATATATACAGTGACATGTACAAATCTCTTGTTAAATATCTAATTAACTTTATACTTGAAATATTCTGTCAATATATATTGCTACTTCAGTTGGTTTCGAAAGTTCCCAAATAATCTATCTGAATACCCAACAAATTACAGATGTTTTTTCTACAGAATCAATCAATTGAATTGTTGAAACATACTTACATAAATGACTTAGAATGTGGACTAAAGAAACTAAAAAGATTTTGGTTAAATTAATTTTTTTAAATGGAGCTCAAACTTCTGTAGGGGTAAGAAGTACAGCTTCATTATAGACTATTTCTTCTTAGTATGGCTTTGAAAATGTGGAAAATCATACAACATGCAAAGCTCTTTCAAGAGAAAACTTTCACTAGATATGAAGTATAAAGATTAGGAAGCCTACTAAATAGTAGATAAAAATCTTAAATTAGAAACCTACTAAAACATTTACAAAGGCCTTACCATAAATTGTGAGGTAAGCAAGCTTAATGAGGAGGAAAATGCATTCCTTACCAAGCAAAGCCGCCCCACTCTGGTGTAGATTGCATGGGCATTGTTTTCTGCCTCCAGAGCTTTCTCAGTAAAAAAGAAATACACTTTGTTGTCATCTTGGTCTTCATTGTCAGGAATCATATATGAACCTACAAATTTTGGTTCTATAGAGGTAAAAAAATTAGGAAAAAGGTAAAACAGTTATTAAAACAAAATGGTGTTATTTTAATAAATTATATATCACATAAAAGCTTTAGTTTAATTTCCATTATTTATACAAAAATAAAATATTTTCCTTGAAATTTTATATTAAATATTAAAAATCATTCCTATTAAAATAGCAAAACAATCAGTTAATCTAAAATTATACTAACTGATAAAACAACTTATTAGATGAAAGTGTTTTTCACTTTTCATGTATTTGCCTTGTTTTCTCCATTTAAAACCTAAATGATTTCTAAACGTTGCTATAAATGTAATTTGGTCTTATAACAAAACCAATTAATTTTGATATGAAATGATATACACATACCATATATAACATTTTAATTCATAAATATTGCTAATTTTACAAATCCTAAAATTTGTAAATCCTAAAATTTGTAAAAACTATAAACTTTATTTGTAGTTATTATCATCAAAATGAGAAATTCCCCATGAGTTCTACAATTATATTCAGTTCTCATTTACATACTTGCTGCTTCTCAACCCCCCACCTTTCAACAGGCGCTCATCATCGTGCTCAGTGCGAATGTGGGCCAGGCGTCCCATGCTCCGGAAGAGGGCAGCATCTCTGCCCCAGTAGTCACTGTACAGTCCGGCAAACAATTCACTACCTACATGGAAAAATCAGTTAAAAGTAAGTTAGTGCTCCTTTCTGGATCTGAAGACAATGCATAAACCACAATTACATTAAACACATCTAGGTTTATTATGAATACGATCTTACGAAATTAATTCTATTGTTAAGGTCATGCATGGTAGAGTCTGACTGCCAGTTTCATCTTGACTCTGCCACTTACCAGCTGTATAAAGTTAGGCAAACTGTTTAACCGCTCAGTTTCCTCATTTATAAATAGAAATAGCGACTCAAAAGGATTAGGAGTAAAAAAAAGAGTAGCTGGCACATACTAAGATCTATATGAGTATTTGATAAATATTCTGATTTGATCTTATTTCTTTAAACTTCTTTTAACCTTCATATCATCAGGTTATTATTATTATTATTTATTATTGGTATATATGTGTCATCTAACTCAAATCGTTTTTATAACAAGAAATTGCTTCCATTAACGTGATTTTAGTGTGGGACTATGAAGTCTGATGGGTAAGTTTGTGGCTTTAGAAAAGCTATACAACTTATAATTTAATCATGCAGCCAACAGAATGAATGAAGTTAGCTGTGACATATAGTGGAGGTCACGGATCTAAAATCATAGCAAAGAACACACAAATACATGCAGTGTCTCAAGACATTACAATGTGTCTTTGGAGCCATCCAGAAAGAAAGACATTAAAATAGTTTATGAGGAGAGAAAGAAAAAGTTAACAATTAGAAAAATAACATAAGGATATAACTGGACTCCAGGAAAAATAGCACCTCTCAGGTTAGGGACCTGGAGTTCTCTTCTGTCAGAGACAAAAAAAGGTAATCAGTGTACCAATCAGTGGTGCCAGAAGGATTGTCCTGAGCTTACTCAGCCAGTCCAGGCAAAATCTACAACCAAGAAGCAAATGATAGCAGCACATCGCTGGAAATAGCAACCTCAATTTGGGGTGGTAAAATTCTTTTCTTTGTGAATGTCATATACTCCTAGTCAGTTGTAAAAAGACAGAGATGATGACTACACTAAACTCAAAATATTAATGCTTTTCTGTTTAATTTGGAATATGTACATATATATACACATGGTATTTAAAGTGCTTTAAAGTTTAGGAAAATTCAACTTAACCGTATTTCCAGTTTAATATATTTTAACTATATACTCAATTAAAGGTACAGATATATAAAAAAAGACCAAGTATATAAATAGAATTTGAGAAAACTTGAGTGTCATATTTGTAAATTTTAGTGATTAGATTAAAAAATGTTTCAATATTTATGAAGATTTTTTCCTAAGGTGAGGCCTTTAAAACTTTTAAAAACTTGAATAGATTAAATATGTTCATATGGTTTAATATATGAGAAAGTAACCAGTTATAAATAGGACATTTTGTAAGGAAGTTAATTTTCAACTTGAATTAAGTGATTTAATTTTTAAAAAATGAAAATGTTTGCTCTTGTTATACCAGATATAAAAATAGAATGAGACATGAATCGAATTCAAAAGTTTAAGAAAAATAAGTTTTTAGAAATGTTATTATAATAAACTATTTTTTAATACCAAAAGACAAAAAATTGTAAATTGTTTTTTCAGTTCTCAAAATTTACTATCGATACTTAAAAACTACATAGGATACAAATAAGTAAAATACAAGTTTCCCACAAAAGGAATTTACTTTAAAACTATACATATTATATAAGAGAGAAGAAAGGGGGAGAGGAAGGAAGAAGGGAAGGGGAGACAGAAACAAATGTGAGAGAAATTAACAACTAGTGAATCAACGTAAATTTGAAAAATTTGAAGATTATAAGTTTTAAAAAAGAGCTGTATTTGTCGAGTTCATCTAATATATTCAACATATGCTAACTGAGAAGAATGATAAGGAAAATGAAAGAACTGGAAAACAAAGAAGCTTTACACCTGGACTTAAAATATAACTTGGTAGAGAAAGTTATACGAGACTCTTATTTAAACACGTTCATTAGTAATACAAAGGGAAAAAGGCAACATAATTTATATCAAAGTCAACTAGTGGTAATTGTTAATGGAAGCAATTTCTTGTTACAACTAGAAATTTTAATGGAGAAAATGTATTTTGAGATAAAATACATTCAGTGGTTAGGGATGTGAACCATATGTTGGATTCTGTACTTCTTGAATATGGATAAAAGTCGTGCTGAATTCATTAAAAGGCCTTGGGGATCATCATCTCTGTGGCATAAATGAACAAGGTGACCATAAAAGAATTAATTGACTATTGAACCATCAGAGTGAGGATTATTCTGAGATATTTTTGTTTTTAATTAATATACTTGATTCTATTTCCCATCTAAAACATAAAGGTCATTTTGTAGAACTGTTCTAAACATGATTTATTTTTCTAATATGGACTAGGCCAAATATTTAATACGTAATGAGAAGAAAATACAGGTTTCTTAAAAATCACAACAGTTTTCTATTTCATAAGTTGTTAATATTTGACTTAATTTCCTAAAATATTTCTAGAACTTTGATATCTGAAAATGTTATTATTATTGGAAACTAATCTTTATATTAGTTCATATCAATTTTATTACACTTATCCCAATTTGGAACGTTGTTTCAAAGTTCTACTTGTTTTAATCAATATTATAAACTTAGCAAACAAGTACCCCCCGGAGCCACTAGATGGCAACCCTATGATATCAAATAATACTATATTCAGGGCAGGTTATCTGCACAAAGGAAAAAAAAGATGATATGTTACCAATTTTACTCAATTTCTCTTTTCTACACAGATAAAAGAAAACAGTTTGTAAATAATTCAAATAACACAATATGAAATGTATAATTTAAACTTTAAAGACGCTAAACAGGTGCTCGAATCTATACACTATACAAACTGAATTGAATATGTTTCTGTTGGAAATGTTAGATTTTCCTCAGAAGGTATATTCTCCTTTTGTATCTTATTATCAGTGTGAAGAACAAAATAAATTAGTATTAGTAATAGATAATAATTATGTTTAGTAAAACACCTTCCTAAGAAAAAATCAACATTTTAATGAAAAATAATAAATTAGAATAAGCACAAATGTTACCTGATAATAATTTAATGAGAAAAATACTCGCCATTATAATAATTGATAATATTTACAGTAAATACATATTTTCTAATTAAAAACTTTATAACTATTTGGTAGAGCTAGAGAAAATTTGTGCATCAATATTTTGGTATTTTATAGAGCACATAAATGACATCTGGAAAAATCATGTTTTCATGGATTAAAAAAAGTTTTATATAAATAGTAAAATGTGTTAGAGTTTCAATGATAAGAACAGAACTAACCAAGTTTTTAGTTTTCTATGTCTATGGAAAAATGATATTTAATAAATGTGTTAGCTTAGTCATAAATTTAACTGGTATGTAATCTATTTTGATATTCTGAATATAAATAACCACTTAATTTTTATGTCATATATTATTTTTTTATTGTTATAGCACTGGCTTCTGATGGTAATTGATGCCATGTTAATTTTAGATGGTCGAGTACAGTTACAATTAAAAAATAAAACATCTGCCGGGTATTTTGACAAGCGAATGCAACTTATCGTTGTCATGCTCAACAATAGTCTCTATGTACAGATACAAGAATAGTGGGAATAGTTTTGCAATGGAAATCTGGCAAACTAAACCCACAGCTCAAAATCTGCTGTTTGACCTTGGCAAAACTGTACATCTCATGGTCTCAGTAACCATAGAATCAGAGAGACCTACATGTGATTTCTTGAGCCTGCCAAGCTTTTATATTCTATCTGTTGGACTTTTTTCTTTTTTTGCCTGGAATTCTTCACCTTTTTTCCCACTTCATATTCAGTTTACCCGGCTATTTCCCACTTTCTCCATGAAGCCTTCCCTGACCAAACTTTCATTAGTTTTATGATGCCTAGTACCACACATGCCTTGTGCCTATTTCTATGATATCACTTATCCTACTATATTTTAATTGACACCTTATGTGTTTGACATTATGCCTCACTAGAATTTAGACTTTTGGTGTGTTTTCTATATTCTTTTGTCCTCAGTATCTTTCACTGTGTCTGGAATACAGAAAATGCTCAATAAACATTTATTGAATCAGTGAATGGTATAATGAATTAATAAATGGATAAATCTAAAATTCTTTTTAGATATTTAAATTAAAGAGCTATAAAATGCAATAACAAGAACTCAGGATAAGATTCTTCAAACTGCCTCAGAGAGGAATATCAAAAGAAAGAAAAACTATTAGGCATTTGTGTGAATTAGAATTCTTTGAAATCTTGCTCCTTAAGATTCCTTGTTATTTAATCATTTTAATTCATGAACACTGGGACTCATTTTTTTCTAGTACTTCTTCCCAATAGTTTCAGCCCCAGAAGACTGTGTCTACACTAAATTGCTTATATGAAAGAAATAAGATAATCATTTGACTTTTGGCAACATACAAAAACAAATCCATTGTAATAATTCCAAGTCGAAATGCATATTTAACATACTTTTCTATATAACTCCTTTTTTACAATACAAACTCTAATTGAAGTTTTGAATTACAGAAAATGTGTTTTGAACCTGTTTACTTGCATCTGCTGGGACCCTTGGAGGTATTCTGAGTTTTCTTGGTGGCAAATCAGTGACATGGATACTGGTGTGGTCAAACCAGATTCCTAAAGTAGAGAACGTTGATGGGGAATTGAAGAGTAAAACACTTTTCTTCTATCTTTTAAAGTTTTCTTTTGTTTTAATGAAACCATAACCAAAGTATTCAAATAGCTCCTTAGAGACCAATAGTTATGGCTAGAAGCAGCATTAAGCATGTGGATAATTGGCATTCTGCCCAATGTGAGAGAATATTAGTCTTGGATAAGAAATTACAGATATTCTTTAGGAACAGAAATGTGATAAGGGAGTAACTTTAAGTCTACGTTTCTACATTTGGGATAAATTCAAGAAACAGGCTAGACATTTACTTGTTACATTTATAGCTGTTGTAATTATAAAGGCATATATTTTACCTTCATTTAGAGTTTTTAATTTATTTTTCTAATATTATTAAGTCCTATTTTGTGTGAGAACTATTCATTCATAACTCTGCCCTGAATGTAGTTAATCAAAAAGAAACATTTATTTATTCAAAAATTTTTAATGTTATTAAGAGCTTGAAATATTTAACTTTTTCCTGCATGTATTCCAACTCCCTCTCATTTTATCAACATCGACCTGTAATTCACAGAATTTGTCATGAGAAGATATATTCACAAAGATCTCATTATTATGAATCTCTTATTTGTTGAAATAAATTTTATTGTCTTTAACTTGAGAAGTATCCTAAAAATAACAAAGCTCACAATTTCAAAGCAAAGTGTGAAAAAGTACATGACAAATCAGAGTGGTTTTCTCGCAAACACTAATAATATGTAACGTGAATGTTAGCATACCTTAGACACTTCAGGTATGGTAGGTATTATATTACACCTAGAACTGATAATACAAATTTGGGTCAAAATGAAACATTAAAAAGTAGCAAATTATAAGGGAAATCCTGAACTTACTGAAGGTGTTATCAACTTTGTAAAGAGAATGTTACAATTATATATCAGATATAACTGATGAAAAAGAGTCAGCTATCATTTTCCTTTTCTGAATAAAATGACATATAACATACAGAAAATGTTTCTTGAATTTTTATTTGGCCAGTCACCAAACTCACTAACTTAGTGGCAAGATAAGTAGTAAGTAATTTTGGATAACTTGAAAGGTATCGGCAGTAATGCAGCAATTCATTTTACTAAATAATTCATTGTTTCAACAAACTTTTTAAAACTAGCTTGTAATATCTTATATATTTAAGACCGCTTTTAATATATTAGTAATCATAATGGGGGGAAATGTGGCTAAACATGTAGAAATATTATTGTTGAGATATGAACCTACATGCCCCCCAAATAATGTTATTATCACTTGACATTTGAAGAGTAAGACTAATTAATAGATAATTGCATTTTGATTGGTTTCTGAACGTACAGAGCATAGCTCAATAAGGAGCCTATTTTATTCTTTAAGTTCTTTCTCAGATAGAATCATTACAAGTTATTAATATTTTATTTCTAAATTAAATCACAAATGTAATTAAAATATATTTAACTTGCAAATAATCTTCATTCTTTATTCAATTTTTCAATAAGCTTTTACTCCATGTCAACTGAATTTAAGGTAGCTGAAATGAATAATTTCTGAGGTTAAGAAATTATAAGAAATTCTCTGATTTGCAAGCACATTTTGGGGGGGGCGAGGGGAGCCTCATTAGTTTTATGAGTTTTGTTACAAATTTAAGTTTTTATCATGAAAGTGTATCTTAATGTGAACAGGCACTAAATGTTGAATGTGACCTATAATTAACAAAGAAACAAAGAAGGAGCAATGGTTTAAAGATGGTCATCTTTGTGCTGGAGTCTTGTCCTAACCCATCAGCAGAAAACATGTGTGGTCATAAAATACCACATTAATGCATTCTTTCCCTGTCAGAGTAAGCTACGCTGAGCTTGCCAAATTCCAACTCAGGTAGCTCCTTTTTTCCAACCCAAATTCCTATTGCTTTTTCATTTGGGTAAATTATTTCTACTTCCTCTCTTTTAAAGAGTTGCTGGCTCACATAGGTTATCAGGTTTCCATCCCAGTGGCTGCTGCATTTCTACAGTCAGTGAATGATCTCTCAAAGGTACTTTGAGATGAAAGCTAGTGGATAAATGTGAAGAATTGTATTTTTATTTCTTCTCTTTGGAGGGATTATTCTATAACTTTTGTGTTTAACTTGGAGGGCTCTTATGATTTGATTTCTCTTCTGAATAAGTGAAACAGCCACCCAGATGGCAAGCACTTCACATTTCAGCAGAGTGTAATTCGATTTGGAAGTTCAATGAAACACACTTGGAAATGTCCCTCCAGTATTATTTCCCCTCTTAAAAAATTCAGTTTCAAATTTCTGGTTTCATGAATAAACAAGCTCCAGGGAGTCTGAGTGGTGAGTGGCAGGGTGGCAAAAGAAATCACTTTTAACGATTTAAATGAAACATTAAAAATAAATGATAATCAAATCTTCTTAGGATTTCATATAAAAGCAACATTTACTGTGGAATTTTTTGACTTTCAATACCATTTGTAATAATCTTATAAATAATATTCTAAAATTTGTTTTGTTTGTTCACTTATTTAGGAAACTTAGTCAATATTTACTGGAGTCCTTTTCTGTATAAGGTATTGCATAGTAAAATAAAGATAAGAAAGTCTCTTTCATCCAGACATATTCAAATCTTAAATATATGCAGCTCAAAAATCACTAAAAACATTAGGAAAAAAATTGTATGAGTCTATCAAATGCATGTATATTAATCCATATGTTGCAATCTACTAGAGATTTCTAACATTTATGGATCTGGCATTCACTAAAAGGGTCATTCCTAAGGTTTTGATTCCTACTAAGTCTATATTAGGCAATACTATTCCCATATTAAAAATTTGCCTCATATGCTGTTTACATACCACACACATATGCGCACACACACATACACATGGAGGTTAGCAGAGAAACTCAGGATATCTTGAAAATATATTTTTCTTTAAAATTTTATATTCTTTAAAGATATTATATCTCTTTATTCAAGTCCTTGAAGAACTTACTATGTGATATTCTCATCTTACAGCTCTTTCAAATTGTGAAACTGAAGAAAATCAAATCAAACTTTTCCTATCAATTAAAACTAACGTAAGATCTATGCGCTCTCTCTCTATATATACGCATATGTATATATACACACACATATATATATACATGTATATACATATATATATATTCAGTGAACATACAGACATACAGTCTCTAGAATACACAGGGACATCTATATCAACTTTAAATCAAGCATAAGATATTTTGATTAATCATCAGTGGAGAGTTTTAAGTTTTCACCATTTATTTAAAATAGAAAATCGCTACTTTTTTTTTAACACTTTTTCATTTTCTGAAAACAGGGTGACCTAATACTAGCATATAACTAAGTGTTGCAAATCTAATAATAGAAACTTGTACATTGTACTGTACCTATAGCAGAACCTCTCAACACTGAGAAAACAGAATGATCCCTAGCAACACCTGTGTTAGGTGTCAGGGATCATTCTCGTCAGTCTTATACTTGGGAACTCAGCCATCTGTCTGTACTCTCACAGGGCTGCAGTACTTAAACAACTGTGCCATTTTTCAACCCCAGATAGTATAAAAGAGAAAGTTTTGTGTTGTGTCTTAAGGAAGGTTCTCAGGCACTTCGTCTAATTGAACTGAATCAAACTGAAATGTAGACCAGACATGGCCAGCTTATTTTTTTATTCCAGTGTGGACACTTCGTGGTAATTGGAGCTGCCTGACTTCTACAGTTTACATTCTAGATTAATAAGAATTTAGGTAAATAATTTCAAAGTTCTCAATTGGAATGACTTTCTGTTGAATTCTACTAAGGCTAGAGAATAAAGTTCCCCTAAAATTATAGAAGAACTAAAACAAAGAATTAAAAGATGCTAAAATAGTTTCGTTTCTCTAGCTAAATTTTCATAAAATATTCACACAATGCATTTTGTAAATAATAAATGGCAAATTTTCATAAAATATTCACACAATGCATTTTGTAAATAACAAATAGCACAATAGGAAATGTCTCATACCAGGTATTAAGTGATAATTTGTGATAACATGCACACTTCATAGCATTTGCATCTATTTTGGAGTCAAACTGGCTCATGTTAGCATGGCTTGAAATTTAATATCATCACTCCCAGTGCAAATCAATAGATATAACAAAGCAACATATATAAAGAAATACCAAAAGAATGTAACTAAATTTTCAAAATTAATATGACTGCCACCTGATGTCTGAGGCAGCAATAATTACCAATTAAAGTGGAGATGAAGGAAGAGCTGGGATCAAAAGGACACCTGCCCCTTCCTCTCTCAGATCTGTGCGATTCCAGGTGAAACAGGGGATCCTTGAAAGAAAATCAAAAATACCATTATGTATGTACCAATTTTTAATAAGAATTGCTCAAATAAATATATTAACCTTAATTATTTTATAAAATCTGTATTGTAAATAGGGTATCAGAGAGTAATGTCAAGTTATTTAGGGACAAACTGGATTTTATGAATAAATACATAGGTTTTGCAGGCCTATATGGGTTTTCTCACTCCTCCCAAACTATGCAGGTAATGAATCAATGAAATTAGCAATTTTTCTCACTTGATCAGACAGTATTTGCTATTCTAAGATGTGTCAGTTAAATATTCTAACTGATTCTGACTGATGAAGTTGATTTATCTAATGGTTACAACTAGACACCTTAAACACAAATATTGAAACTGCAAGAGAAGCTATGCTGAAGCTATGCTTCTCTTGCTCAGGCCTGCCTCCACGTCTGGAAGTGTATCTTCCCTTATAATAACACTTTTCCTTTCTGCTATTAAAAAAAAAAATACTGAAGGAATTGAAACTTGCTGGAAAAAAAGTAAAATGATAAACATGGAAATGGGCTTTCGTTTCACAAGACTATTATTGAATTTTTGAATAATTTTAAAAGAAAATTCATAAATAATTGGCAATATTTATTTCCAATCATTTTATTCTTCATATTAGATGTCTATATTCTTGTATAGAAATCTAATATTTAATAATTTAGATAATGATTACTGCATAATTACTTGACTATATATGTATAAATAAATGTCATATTATGAGCAATATTTCAGTCTGGCTTTACACAAATGAGATATTGAAAATAAACATCTCTATGAAAAACTACTACTTGGTTCCTACTTCAAGCACAGAACCACAGAAATTTCTCGAAATATTCTTAGACTTCAAAATTCTAATTAAACTGATATTTTTATAACTAATCTCCATTAAGTATGTTATAAATGGTTTGGATAAGAAACAGTTATCTTGGAAAAGTGACAATAAAAATCAATATCAAAATTTGATCGAAAAAATCTACAGTTGACCCTTGAACAACATGGGGTCAGTGGCGCCCATTCCCCATACAGTTGAAAATCCATGTATAGCTATAGTCAGCTTTCTGTATCCACAGATTCCTAGCCACATATCAAAAATTCAGTTGAACCTTGATTAAAAAAAAAACAAAAACCTGTATATACTGGACCAGTGCAGTTCAAACCAGTGTTGTTTAAGGGTCAGCTGTACTTTGCAATAGAATATTGCTGATCCTGCTCATTGTGGCATATATGAGTAGCTTTGCCCACCTGTGAATCATGAATCCTAAAGTCCTGAGTAACCTCTGAGAGTTTCATGCACTTCTCTTGAACTTGATCTTGACTTTCCTAGTTTCTTCGGTTACTCCACTTTATCTTTTCTATTCTGTATTGCCATTCTTACTTGACATACTTTCTTATTTCTCTCCATGATATCCTAAAATCACCATTCTGATTCTGCCTTTCCAAACCTTCTTGGTGAAAGTAGAGTTCACCTGACTCATATAACTTTCCAGTCTTACCCTTGAAATTGAACCTTAGCCTATAGAACAAATGTGTTCTCCTGACCCAGAGTGTGATTAAACTGATATTTTAAGCAAAACAAGTTTTACCTATTTAGACACTTTACACAAATTAGTAGAGAGTAAGAATACCAGTAAATCATTTGAGACATTTTTGTGTTCACTTCCCACAGATGAAAAATTTACAATGACATGACGAGAAAACATTTTTTTAAATGAGTTAGAATTATTGGTCTAGTCAACTAATACCTATGCTGAAGGGGTTTCATCTAAATTTGTAAGCAGATCCATAGCATCATATAGAGGAGGAAGTAATCAAGTCTATGAATATAATAGTCGTTTGCTCCTTTAGTCACTAACACTTTATAAAATATTTTTAAAAATAGGTAAAGTATACATATTATATGTTTTATATAGTCAAATGTCCAAATACGTGGTCATAGAAAGCTGTCAAAGAGATATACTGAACTCTTTTTTTTTTTTTTTTCTGGCAGGAAGAATTCACTTTTCACTGTATGCTCTTGTGCTGTTTAAATTTTTCTTCTAATTTTTAGTTTTTATTTTTTAATTGAGTATAATTGACACATAAGATTAGTTTTAGGTGTGAAACATCATGTTTCAATATTTGTGTATATTGCAAAGGATCACTGCAGTAAGTCTAGTTAATATTCATCACCATACATTGTAATAAAACATTTCTTTCTTGTTATGAGAACTTTGAAGATCTACTTCTTAGTAGAATTGTTTTCTTAAATCACGACTTCCTATAGCTTCAAAATTCTGTGATAATCAATTTTTTATCTCTAATGACTGATGAAGTTGATTTATCTAATGGTTACAACTAGACACTTAAACACAAATATTGAAACTGCAAGAGAAAAAGAAGTACATTGCTTATTTACTCAAGTACAATAAATTCATTTAAATTTAAACCATGAAGTGGGTGAAACAGATAAAAAATGCAAACTGTAAGAATTCTAAGTTCAAGAGGATCTCAGATTTTGAAAAATCACAGAATCAGATGAAGTAAATGAAGTCGATTTTTTAGAATAGTCACAGATTTTCATAAATGTAAATCATAATCTAGGCTCTTGAGGCTACTGTTGATTTGTGAATTTCATTATGCATTTAAGAATATCAAATATCTGATATATTAGTGTACTCAACTTTCAAGAGAAGTAGACTAAATCAATAGGAAACTATATTTGTATAGCCTATAATCCTAACATTTTGAAAAAAATTAGGTGGATTCAGAATCATGCTGGAATTTTTAGTTATGTATGAGACGCAATTCTGATCAATATGTAAATCTATTTGAGTCCGTGAAAGAACATATGCCTTTATGAAACCTCCAGTTTGATTCTGAGAATACATAATCATTGAATATTGAAAATATACACATCCTCGGAGATTTGTGCCTCAGGTCCAAACTTAGATGTGTTTGATTGAAGACCTTTCCACTTTCCCCCAGAAGACTTCAAATATTTATATCTCATTTATTTGATTAATGTCTAAAACCACCTCAACGAAATCATTTAAAACAATGAACAAATTAAACTTTTGCCTGATTTTTACATCATTATTAAAAAAAATATTTTTCAATAGCTTACAAGATAGACATATTTATTATTTAATTTAAAAATGCATATGTTCTTGAAGTATATATATCAAATCATCATGATGTACTCTTTCAATATCTAACAATTTTATTTGTCAATTACACCTCAATAATACTGAAAAAATGCATGTGTCCTACAGTTTCTGATTTAATTAATTTTTAATTAAAAAAAAGGTGAACTATTGGAACATCCCTGCTTTATATAAGCATCATTATCTTTCTGTACTTAGAGAAGAAAGGTCCATATCTCTAGAGAATACAGTCATCTCATCCATACATAATAACTGGTTAATACTACTCCAGGAGTTAAATAATACAGAAATGGAAGACAATGTCAAATTAGATTATAGAGTGTAACACATCTTAAATTTGAAGACTTGTAATTTTTATTTTAAAGACTACAGTATTTATAACAATATAAGTTCTACATTTCTTTTTATTAATCAGAATATCTTTCCTCAGCAGTGTAATACAAGTGCTATCAATATTCTTTATTTGAATCACCGTATGCTTCAAAAACAGTAATATTGTAACCCTGCTTTTTACTTTATTTAAAAATCAGGATTACAATATTGTAGTTGTAACAAAAATATGTTGCACAGTTTTTTTAAACAAAGGCTATTATGCTATTATTACTAAAATAATATTTGATAGTAAAAGCTAATAAAAATTTGGCATTTTTTTTGACTTGTGAGAGTAAGTATGGCTACAATTATATGCAACTTTACATTATTATGATTGTGTTGAAGTAATAGCTTCATCGCAACTGTTTTCTGTGACACATGAGTGAGTGGCCTTAATAAATTTCAACTGAGCACATTATGTGCAATCATAACCTTAAAGCATATTTACAACACCTCAGAGCAGTTAAACAACAGAAGTCAATGCCAGAATAAGAATATGAAATTATCTTTCACTTACCAAATCAGTGCTTTATGAATTTTTTTTTTTAATTTGTCTATGGTTAAGGCTAATTAAACCTAGAAAAGTTTTGCTTTTTTAATAAACATACTGAAAATTCCCATTTTTAACCTAAAATTTCCACTGAATAAATCAAGAAACATGAACACGTTTGAAAAGGTAATTTCTATTAGAGATAATATGAACACTAAAAGCATAATTATGAATCAATTTTATTGCTCCTCCCAAACCTTTTTTACCAGGCATTCTGAAATCCTTATTTCATGGTAAGTAAATTCCTAAGACCACACTCAATTTGCAACATGCTTCAACACCTCCTTGCCTTAATTGAGTCGGAGCTCTCATACTAGGCAAAATTATAGAGCCTCACAGATGTCTTCATCCTAATCCCTAGAACCTCTGAATATCTTACCCTTACCATGTCGAAAGGAGTTTGCAGATGTGATTAAATGCCTCTAGATGGCGAGATTATCCTGAATTATCCAAGTGGGCCCAATGTAATCACTTGAGTCTTTAAAAAAAGTCAAGAGAAGATGTATGTGATGATGATTGCAGAGAACCAACTAAAGTGATGCAGTATGAAGGAGACAACACCTGCCATTCATTGCTGGCTTTGAAGATGGAGTAATGAGGCCATGAGTCAAGAAATGTGGATGGTCTCTAGAAGCTGGAAAAGACAAGGTAATCGATTCTTCCCCCATCTCTTCTAGCAGGAATGTGGCCCTGTTGATTTTAGTCCAGTGAGAATCATTTCAGACTTGTCATCTATAAAACTATGAGATTAAAAAAAAAGTGTGTTGTTTTAAATTTAATTTAAACTAAATTTTCGTTAATTTGTTACAACAGCCATAGCTAATACAGGTCCTATGTATGTTCTGCTTCTTGCTTAAGACCTTTTCAATGGTAAGTCACTTTTCTCCCACTATCTACATTTTACAAGGCAATACTAATATAATTCAGGCTTCCTCCATCCAAATTCTAAACTACTAGACATCAACCATTCTTATCAAGACTTATGCCATTCATCTATGCAATCCTTTCAATTTCTATCATCCACTGACATCCATATCACCACCTTCACAATCACATCCACCTTCACAGGGTTCTTCTGCATCCAAAATCCACCCTTATGAAGGATAATTTCAATGTCCATGTGCCCATTCCACAATCTAATCTCATGGTTCCTATCACCTCAGTGGGAATGTTCTTCAGGGCCATTCCTTTTGAGCCACAACACTAAGGCCATGCCATAGACCTCATCGTTCAGTGTAACTGTTCAAATATGGAATACATCCACCCCTTGATTTACATGGATTATCCTTTCCACGTGTTTTCTATTTGTGTGGAAGAAAACCACATAAAAAAAGCCCACCAGTACAAAAAAATACTAAAGAAATAGGATGACGTAAGTAATACTAATATTTATTTCACATATTTTCACAAAAAATGCTAATGAAAATTCAGAAAAATCAAAACAAATTTATTCACTGTTGGTGTCTGTACTGTAATCCAAAATGATCAACCTTCTCTTTTTAATTGGCACAAAGTCATTGTCTTCACTGCTCAAAATATTTAGAAGTACTACTTTGTTTTCATTATTTGTGTTTATGTTTTTGGGTGATCTTTTTTTTAGCCCCATCTTTTGCTAGGTTTTCAAAAATTCTTTAATATTCATTGCAACATTTTTAAAAATCGGTTTGAAATTTTAAGGCTCGTTAGATGTTTGGATCAATATCTAGAATTTCAGTGTCCAGTTTTGTGGCCATTGAAGAGCTCTGTAAATGTTTTCTGCAGTGAATGAAACTGATTCAAGGTCACTGCCATATTCTTGGGCAGAATGGGCTTTAGACATTAAATGAATTAATTCATTATCAGTTAATTTGTGATCAACCAGTAATTCATTAATATCATCTACATTCAAATTGTCAGAGCCTTCTTCCTAAAATTTATTTAACAAATTAATAATGCCATTTAATCCTTCTTCAATTATTTGAACCATATTCCTTGGTACAACTACTTCTGGCCATATCGCTTTCCAGAAAGATTTTAAGTTGATGGCTTTATATCATTCAAAGCTAAAGCAATATTCTTGATACAACTTAAAATTGTATATTTATTCCAGGCTCTGTAACTGTGATTCATTATCTTCAAGTTTATTAAAAATATCATTAAAACTGCTTTTAATATAATTAATTTTAAAGGTGGAAATAATGCCTTGATCTAAAGTTTGGATCAAGGAGGTTACATTTGGTGGCAAATATGCAACTTTTATATTTAAATGTTCTAAATTGTATGGATGACCAGGTGAATTACTAAAAGTAAACATATTTTAAAAGGAAGATATTTTTCTTTCATTTAATTTTCAGCTTCTATAACAAAACATTTGTAAAACCAATTCCGAAAAACAACAGTAATCACCCATGCTTTTTTATTTGCCATCCAATGATGAGATCATTAATAATTGTGTGTTAGTATTAGTTCTTTATACATTGCTGAGTTAAGCTATTGTTTTCTGGAAAGAGTAATTGTCAATAATAGAAATGAAAATGAAAGAATTATATAAAATAAGACTGCATAAATGGAAATCGTGTATAAAAAGTCTGCATAAATGCGGGAGGGTAATATTTACCCTGTATAAAAAAAAAAAACTTGCATAAAAAAATATTGCATAAATTGAAGGACAAGTAATAAGCTTGAAAATTTTGTTGATTACCCACGGCCTTTCACCCTTCAACTCCTCTACATAATTATTCATAACACTATAAATATTTTTGACTTCATTCAAACTTCCGGAGTTGAGACCCTTTTATTTTTTTTCAAAATATAAAAGTCCCTTCTCCCTTCTTCCCCTTAGCCTTCAACTCCTTTATCCCATAATCTATCATCCATGTGTCTGTCTTTCCCATTCTTAAAAGTAGGATACTAATAACTGCTAGAGAAAATCATCCAAAAATATAAAACAATACTATCGATCTCCTTCAAAATTGCCAAGAAATGTATATGTTTCCCTGGTTATGTCTATTTACAATTTCTTTGAGCAGCTATTTACTCAAGCACCCTAACTTATGATCTCTCTCAACACTCAGAAGACAGTCTCACACCTTATGTTTGATAGAGAAAATAGGTTTACATTATTTATGTGTTTTTTTTTTTTAAATTAATGTTTCTTGTATGTCAGGACCTGGCCCTAGAATGAGAAACACAGTTGTAAACAAAGCAAAGCCCCCAAACCAATCACTTTACTGTTCTCATGAAATTATTTCAAATAGACTTTTCTCTCTTTTTTCGTAAGCACTTCTTTTAGCAATATTCAACGTTGTTGCCTGATTCCTGGCACTTACTGTATTCATTCCTTTACCACTTATCACCTTAATTTTAACACCAGCCTCCTGAGCAGTCTCCCCGGCCTCAGCCATTAATTCCCTACACTGCTGTCAAAGAGTTCCTCCTGAAATGTGAATTTTCTCTTATTATTTTTCTGCTGCGAATCTTTCATTGACTTCCCATAGCTTCCATAGAACAAAATCTAAAGTCCTTAGGATTTTATATAAGAGATTTTAAACGTAGGACTTTTTTATCTCTAAAATGCTGCTCTTACCATCTGTGTATAAACCATTCTGAACTATTTGCAGGTTTCTCTTACTTGGGATTATCAATGTGTTTAGAATAATAATGCTCATATAATAAAATTTCAGCATAGACTTTATCACCCCCAGGAATCCTGATCTGGCCCCTTCGCCTGACCTAGTATCAATTACTTTTCCTCTTTGGTTCTTCCCATAGTATAACAAGAATCCCTTTTGTATATCATTTGCTTCTTTGTATTCTAATCGTCTGTTTGATTCTCTTCTCTACCGGTATGTGGGGTTTTCTTGAGAAAATTGCCCATGTTACATTTATCTTTGATCACCTATATCAAATAAAATATCTGGCACATAAATGTGCAACTGTTTATGCTGTTTGAATAAATACTACCTTTCCAAAAACAAATTGTTTTCTTATCTCCTTTCTTGCATGGCCTTGCCTATTTTCTTCTAGAACTAAAACAACTCACAAAACATAGCAGTTGTTAGGTATTTTGGTTTGAACAAGACAATGTGTATAAATTATTATGCTATGCTATGTTGTGCGTGCTTTCTTGGAGCATGGTTCTCTTTTCTCCATATTTTGACTGCCATTGCCTTTAATTAAATTGACTATATTGCTACCATTACTAAAGGAAGAATAGATTTGTCCTTACTTTCTCCAACTATCCAATGAAGATGATGTATTTTTATATGTACTTTTATAATTTATGATGGACTCTTGCCTGGATTAATATATTAAAGTTTAGGATGAATATGACATAATTTAATATCTCATGGCAGTTATTAAAAATAAAATTGGAGAATTATAAAGATGATTTATTTTATCCCCCAAGACCTTATTGATGACATGATATAATTTGAAGTTATATTAGAGGTATGACATGGAGGTACAAACATTTATTAGCTAAGGTTTCCCTTTTCTCACATGACTGATTTTTTTTTTTCATGAGTAAAAGGTATTCTCTTGATACAGTGGTATATGGAAATGAAACTTCAATACAGAATTGAGAGTAAAGACTTTTTTTCTTTTTTCTAACAAATAACTTGACGGGAGTTTTTAATGATTTATTTGATCTTTTGTTCCATGATTTTAGAGCCAAGGCTTTCTTTACCTTGTTAAGCTACATATGATAGAAAGATATACCAATCCAATTTGTTTTTAATGCCTCAGGACTCAATATATTATTTTTTAACTTTATACAACTGAGATGTGGAAGTTGTTAAAAAGAAGTAAAAAAAGAAAGAGCATTTACCATAGACTGAATACTACTAATATTATGATGAAAAGCAGTCAAATTTCAAACTTTTATTGCTTTATTTTGCGTAGTAGAAGCTAACTTCAAAATTAACTACAAATTCAAGAATGAAGTTTCTTACATTATTCTGAGAGTTCATTGTGGTCTTATACGCGGTGTTTAATTTAGTGCACAATCCAATAAAATACTAAAAAGCGAGTAATATAATTTGCTTCCATGAAGTAGAATTCTGCAACCAAATCAACCAGAAAACTTGAGGCATGATGACATTGTCAATGACCCCAAAGCAATCAAGTTTATGGTTCATGTGTAACGTTGGCATTTAACTGTATTGAGAATGTTGGTCACGACTTACACTGGCTTTTCATTATCTATGTTTTAACAGCTGGAATTTCTGCCTGAGTAATTTAGCTTAAATTTACAAGACATTGCTAGTATTAACAGTGTGGGCTCAGCTTTTCATTTCAGTATGATATGAAGAAGTTTTCCAATAAATCTTCCTGTGTTTGAGAGAAAGCAGGACATCTAGGTTATAGATGTGGACAGATACATATGCCTTTGAGGAAAGAAAATGTTTGTAAAGAATAAATGGTAGATATTCCTAGATGAATTTTCCTCTATAGGCCTTGATGAGAGGTCTCAGAACTCAGCAAGCCTACTGTAAGCTATTTTCAATAGGTGTGAGTCATTACATATCAGGTGTTGAATGTAATGCCAGTTAAATGAAATCAGGGTTTCCTGTTAATAAATCAGCTGTGTGAACTAATATCATTCTTGACCTCAGTGCCATTGGGATATTGTGAAAGATGTCAAAAGTAAACTACAACATTACAAATACTATAAGACAAAACAAATAATCATCTATTATATTAGCTATTTCTAATGGTTAGAGAAAAACTAAACTACGTGAGGCTCATACAACAATGAAAATTGAACAAAGATAAAGTTTAGATAAATGTCTTGAATAAAAAATATGCACTTTAATTCTTTATCTAATATCTATTTAATAATCTGTATCACAAATTAATTTTAAATGTCATTAACTATACCATATTTTCCTCTTCTTCTGCCAAGTAGTAAAGACATTTATTAAAAATATTTGAAACATTTTCCAAAGACTGAATAAACAAACAGAAAAAAATACTAAAAAAGGGAGTAAAGTTGTTAGTAAATGTTTTGACTTTAAGACTAATAGTTTTACATTTTAATTGCTTTTATTTTCACATTTTTCTCTAAAAATAATATATTATATTTGTATAATATTGTAAAATTCATAAAGTATTTTTTCATATGTTATTTTATCTCAAAAATAAGCCTATAAATTAAGAGAGGGTCAATAATATTGTTCACAAGTATTGTTTTTTTTTTTATAGATGTGGAATCAGAGGCAGGGTGAAGATTTGCAAGTCTCAAAAGTGTCTTCTAGTTCCACACTCATTTTACAGTAATGCCCATCCTACATACCATTGTCATGGAAAGGGTGTATGTGTTTGTGCTGCTGGGCTTGTTTGAGTGTCTTTTATAAGGTACTTAATGCATAATCAGGGTTCAAAAATGTACATTAAGAGTTTAAAAAAAATTATTCCATTATTTATTCAATTATATGTTCTAATGTTTTATTTCCTTTAATATTACTGAAATAGCTTGCAGATGCCAGCAAAATTCTTTTAAAAATATATAATACACCTGAGTAAAATTCTAACTCAATTTTCTTGTGCTGAACTTTTAATAAATATTTGCTTAAACCTATATTTGAAGGCAAAATAAGTTTTCTCCCTCTTTGGTGTATTCTTCAATTATTAGTTCAGTATTCCATTATTCTCCTCAGCCTAAGTGTTCTCACTTTATGCCAATATTCTCTTAAATTCCATACCGATAGCTCTGTCAACCAGATATGTATGCCTGGGTATACTATGAGTATTGGAAGCAAGTACTTTTTATATTTTAATGATTATGGTGTCCTGCTTTTACTAGAAAATAGCATCATCCTTGCTGCCTACCTCTTCCTCATCATCTTCTCAAATATAATCATGTCGTTCATCTTCTGAAAAAACCTTTTGTGCTTCTACATTGTTATTTAATAAAAACTAATCTCGAGAATGGCAGTTCAGGACCTTCACAGTTTGACCTTAGGCTTGATCTTTCATGACTCCCACCATCCAATCAAAACTCTAGCAGTACAATCTGGGTGATTTTCTTTAAAAGTTCTATAAATGATAATACCCAGAGCTCTTTGATTATATTTTCTCTTAAAGAAAAGAGAATTCAATCTTCCTTGCTCTACATCACTAATTCCTACTTAATGGGAAAATGATGTTGAAAAATGACTTTACTGATATTCTCCAAGACTTCTCCAGGCAAAACTTCTCCCATGGACTATGCTATGTATCTCTTATAGAATTATTCTCATGGTATTGTGATTATGTATATATACATATATGGGTAATTCAACAAATACTTAAGAAGCCTACTATGTTCCAAGTATTTAGTCAATATTGAATTTAAGAAGCATGGTGTATGCTACTCATTTTAAAGCCCATAAAAATTAAGCAAAGTAGCCTTTCTAATTGTCAAATGACAAATAACAAAACCAAAATGAACAGGTGACTACAAGTAATATATAACATAGTAGGATAATATTTTTCATTAATCTACCTATTAACTATACTTCAATATCTAATAACTACATTTTAATAGTTGAATCATATTAGAGATATCCATCATTTCAATGGCAGAAATAAAATAAGCTCTCCGATACTATCTTCAGAAAAATTAGTGAAAAGAGAAGGAGGAAGAGGAAGAAGAAGAATGGGAATAGAAATAAGAATTATAATAAGAGTCAAGATGTTTTACAAAGAAAGTTAATCCAAAATGGAGATAAAAAAGGTTCTGATTTGATCTTACTCAAGTCCTATAACCTCTTTCAACCTCAACTTCATTGCTTGTGTGTGTGTATACATAAACAATATTTCTATGCTGTCATCTTCCATGACTGTTGTGACAATCAGAGGAAAGAATGAATACAAAAGGCCTTTGAGAAATTAACTTCGAATATATGACATAATCATATATAAAAAGAAAACTGATCTCTTACAAATCCAAGAGATTTGTAACTAGGTGTTTCATATCAAACCCAATGGTATATAATGCTGATTTCATTCAGCATTTTGTTTTTGTTTTTGTCGTTCTACAGTTAACTTTAAAATCTTGCTCTATATTATAAAGAGCCACTGTGGTATAAGGATGCACACTGATATAGATAGAATTTCAAAGCACTGTGGATAAATGATGGATTATTCAATGAATGGTGTTTGGACAACTGGATTGCCATCTGGAAAAAAATAAAGTTTGATTACTACCTCATGTCCTATAGCCCTGTACCAAATTCCAGATTGATCAACAATTTAAACATAAGAAATAGGATTACACAAGAAATGGAAAAAGACATAGAAATTTTGTATATAACCTTGGATGTAGAAAAAGTCCTTTTAAAATAAAATACAAAATCCATAAGACATAAAAGAAAGATTGATAAATAATATGACATAAATTAAAAGAAAAAAAATCCTATATAAAAAAATAAAACACAAACATTTCTCACTCAAATAAAAAACAGCCTTTCTTTTTTCTTTAATGTATAATGAATGTGTACAAATCAATAAAAGACAACACAGTTAATTTTAAAAATGGTCTGAAGCCATTGACATACCAAGTGGGCTTGGAATATCTTTTCATTCTAGAAAGCAAAGAAAACTATCAAACTATTAGAATTATATCACAAAAACTTAGATGTCAACCTGAAGAAGTATCTACTTGACAAGAATGAGACAATTTATTTATCAATAAAGACAGTAACTGGATGAAATTGAAGGAAGCCTAAACAAACCTATAGAAACAGCTGAATGTTGGCAATATTTGTTGGAAATATCCTGTAAGCCCACATCAGAAAATGTCATATTATAATAAATATATAGTTGTGAGATTAAGAAATTGTGTATTTTAATTATTTGAAAAATGAGCACACCCAATCG